>NC_046378.1:19030135-19361577 GCF_011125445.2 Fundulus heteroclitus | reverse complement strand
GGGGTGAGTATTAATATAATAGGTTAACAAAATTTTATTCTGTTGATCCCCCCCCCCACCCCCCACATTAGAAGTGACCGAATGATTTAATTCTCCTTTCTCTAGCTTACATTCACCTCTTTGTCACCTGTTCTGTTGTGTGCTGCGAAGCTGCGGCATAATAATCAGCGTTGCCTGTAATTGGTCGAATTAGCTGCCCGTAAACATGGAGGGCAGCCATCATCATGTCCATAATGATAATGCACCCATGATCTATTCCCTTTTTATTGCATGGAATCAGAAGTAGCAAGGTGAGGGACTTTTGTACAGGACGTAATCACGCTATAGTAAAGAAACAGAGAACCAGCTGTCTAAATGAATGCACTGCTATGTGGTGTATTTCCCCATTATAATGAAATAAACACCTTTGAAAATAAAGAGGAAATCAAGCTGGTATGTCAATGTCATTTTCCCAAAAGTAAGCATCAGTCACAGGTATTAATTTATTATAATGCGAGGTGTTTTAATTGATTTCTTCATTAGATTAGAGCCACCAGCTTTGCCATTACCACCAATCACAGAGGACCCCTGGTAATAACAGCACTACTTTAAGGGGGCAGAAGTAACAGAAGGTTCATCATGCAGGAAAATGTAGCATCGAGAAAATGTTCCCCCGCTGAGTAAGAAAGCATTGAGCTGCAGTCATAAATGGCAAAGTCATCCTTAATGACTTGCAACACTATTAAAATTCAGCTTTATTCAGTAGCACAACAGAGAAATCAGCAGTCCACTGGGAAATAATGTAAATCTTTATTCTATATGCGGCAGCCAAATAGTTTGCAGCACGCCTTTGAGGACTGTTCAAGTGGAGAGAAGGAAATTAGAAAAAGCAAAGCGAACCCGAGAACTGAACCTGTAATTTCTCATGACCAGTACTATTAGGAAACCAAAAACAAAATGTCTCCAATACATTCGTATGTGTGTCACTTCTACAATTTGGGGTTGGCAAAAAGAGAAAAGGAAAGAAGCTAGAATGTGTCCTGTAAAGGGCTGTAATCACTGTAATTGTTTTTAGCTGGATTTTATAGGTACAGATTCCTCTGTCCCATAATCTGGAGGATGGTATAGTAGTTGTAGTTTTTCACTAATGCATATAGAAAGACAGCTCTGTAACTTTGAGCTGGTATGAGAAGGCACTATGAGGAAACCCATTACAAAAATATTTACGTTTGTCTTGAAGTCCAAGACCTTCCCAAAAGTTTTGGATTTCTTAAAAAAAAAAAAAAAAAAGATAGCTTTGGCTGTCACTAAATACATCTTGTATTAAAAATACTCTCTGTTTTTCAGTTATATTATCACAGATGTTGGTTGCTCTTACCTGTGATATCTTTTGTTGTTTTTTCTATATCTCTTTTGACAGATGTAGAAGCAGACTCTGAGTATATTATATTGCTCTCTCTTTTTCTTCTGCTCTGTTTTTGTCGCCTTCTCTCCCTTTTAATGTTCTGCTTCACCTTTCACTCTTCCTTTCTATGAATTTTACCTTTCTGTTGCCCAAAACAATATTCACTATATATATATATATATATATATATATATATATATATATATATATATATATATATATATATGCAAAAAAATTATTTACTCCATACAAAGTCCATGCACTGTTTCCATCCTCTTGTTGTCCAAAAAAGCCAAGTTTTATTATCTTAACTTTTAATTTGTTTGGATGGTGGATGTGAACATACATTTTATTTAGTTTAACTGCTTAGTTGTTGTTTTTTCCATCTAACTTTCTTTACTGGTTTCTTTTGTATAGAGATAAGTGCTACTGGAAAATAAAAACGAAAACACTGTATCTCAGTTTTAAATGACTGGAAAGGATAACATTAAGCTCTTCATCTTATCTCTTCTCTTTTATTATCTAAAATATATTTCCCAAAATGGTCTCATTGTCAAGTTCTCAGTGTTAACACATCATAACAAAGCTTTGAATGAAAGTGTAAAGAACATAATTTTTTTCCATTATTTATGCCTCATAATGGTAAAGTAGAAACTGTAGCAGTTATGCAACTATACAAGCGCGCTGAAACCTCCCTGATTGAATAAATCCATTATCTACACTAAATAATGTTATGTTTAGAACACACAGATTCATCAAGTAGCCTGTCTGCTGCAGCTGCATGTTTTGCTTGCACTATTCAGCAAAAGTAGATGTAATCTAGATTTGTCCTAGACAGTCGCACAAAGGAAATGTTTGCATCTGTTCAGATATTGCTGCTCTAAAAGCTAAATATTAATGGGTTTAATTATTAAACCTTTAATCTTTTCTAAAACTCAATAGATTCAGAAAACAATGAGAACTGTATTTTTATGCAGATTATAATTTTCTTTTCAATGCAGTTTTGTCACATATCTCACCTTCTCCAAAAGACACAATATTAAAAAAAAACAGCTGTATCTATCTCAAACCTTTAACACGTATAACTGTTGCTACTCCCACCCCCTAATAGCTTTGGCTGAAGGGAGGGAGGAGGGGACAAACCACGATCTTGCCTAGGGCACCAAAATGGCTAGAGCTGGCTCGGCTGACAAAGACTTTACATTACCAAGATAAAAGCTCCAAAATCAAACAACTGCCAGGATCATGTTTCTAAATTAGATAATGGAATATCCCATTATAAACAAACATTTTCCTCAATGCAGAGATCTAAAAACTGTCTAATACTGTTTAATTAAAGCCGTTTCAGCAATGTCCCAGCATCCTCCATGCAGTCATCAATACAAATCACCTATATTGTAAGCAGGTCAGAGTTTATAAAACCAGTAACTAAAAATCACCCACAAAATCTTTCCAGTATTCCAAAGACATCCTGGAAGTGCAGAAAATATACATACAGTAATATTCCTCAGCTCCCTAACCTTGGTCTCTCACTGATATTGTTTGCTTGTAAAGATGAAATCCCCACTGGAAAAAAAACATGCATGCCTGTATGTCATCCCCTACTGTTGTATTTACCTGCTTCACACCACCTCACAGTGGCCATACGAAAGGCCAGATGCTGGCGCCCTGACGACTCGTTGCTGGTGACAACTGTGGCAATATTGCGGCTGACAGACCCCACAAGGTGATCAGTGCATCATCTTCCAGTCTCCATAAATCACTCCCTGGTTTCCACTGTGCAGACAGAGGAGTGGGACTGAGCCCATCTGGATTTCACACTAATAGTGACTAATGGAAAAACTCTGCCACTGCAGAGAAGAACTTGACTGTGCATCAGTTTGTTTCCATCACAAGCAACATGACAAAGTGGGGGATTTCTAGGAAAAGGCAAAACAGGGACTTATAATAGACAAATATAATCTTAGCTTCATGGCGACCAACAGAAACAGTGTTCATTGCCGTTTTTTTTTTTTTTAAACTCCCAATAACCAATGTAATGTCCAGATTCCCAAAACCTTCAGATCAAGGCCAGTATTTGTTAAAATATTTTAATCTAAGTTCATTAAGTGTCAGCAATTGCATTTTCATATAGCCCTCATTCCATCTAAGCTCAGTTTTCATGTCACTGTTGTTCACATTAAGCTTTGTTTGAATCCATTCGTCAATTAGTTTCTTTCATCTAGCATTGACAATGAAATGTAGAATCGTTCCGATTACAGTCAAGCAGAGAAACAGGTTGTTCTATATATCAGACATGTGTCAGAAGTGTTCATGAATATTAATGATCCATCTGCTGTCTTGGGGATACTATCTACTTGCAGGAGTACAGAGAGTTTAACCAGATGCTCCTCATTACACCGCTGCTCAGGTTGGATTTAGAGCCGGACCTGAGGTCTGCCGGGCAAACACTATGCAGACAAACTGAGATTAGGTGTCAGCAGAACCACGGCACCCAAACAAACAACGTTTTAGAGAACCAGAAAACTGTTTGCAACTTGAATGTAATTTAACTGGCAAATATACTGTGCCGATTAGTTTAGTGTCTGCGCCCCTGGCAAATTTTTACTTATTTACTTTTCTATTGCACCCTTTCTAGTCTTTTACAATACAGTGTTTTTCTCTACATGGTAAGTGCTCAAAGTAGCAATGCTATGTTGGCTAAATTGTTTCTATGTCATGTCTTGTCAAGGTTGAATTATTTTCAATTATATTTTCAGTTATTTTCCTAAGGTAGCTTTGTGGGCAAGTGAATGATATCTGTGGATTTTTGTCTACACCCAAACTGCAACAATCTGAATCAGCGAACAAGCCTTTTTAAGGACTTCCGACCTAAAAATCCAAAAAATGGGGTGCGACCCTAAAGGAATTGTGAATGCATGACTGGCAATAGCCTTGCCTATCTTTATCCAGAAAATGCAGCACAGGCATTATAGTTAAAAATGTCCTTGGAAGCATTTTGGATAAATCCTGCTAATTGGGACAACATCACCATCTGCTGTTTGCTATGAACCTGCAGTTACAAATGCGAGTAGCAAGGGCTTCTGGGTAATCATCAGAGTAATGTCTACCTTGCATCAAGGTAATAGCTTGATATCATCCATCCATCCATTTTCTAACACGTCTATCCCTTGTGGGGTCGCAAGGGGTGCTGGTGCCTATCTCCAGCTGACTCTACACTGAATCTCTGTGGGCCTTTTACCTTTCACCTTTGCCTACATTTCTTGTGACAAATTCCTACTTTTCTCACACTTTGTGCCAGTGGGACAAAGCGCGAGAAGGGATGGTAAAATGTTTGATTAGCTTGTTTAGCACCTAGAGCCTTTTCCAGCAGGCACCTGGCGGACACCTGTCACTGTGAACTAAGAGGGACAGTGATGCTACTCTTACTTGCGACCACCTGCTTAAAGGAGCACAGTGTACCAAGCTTGGTGTCACATATTTAACAGTTCAATGTAAAGACTTCTTGCCGCCGAGCAGTTTATAGTGTCACTCTGTGTACATGGTCATAAAAATTGAGCTCTGCACACACCTGTCTGCGTGGAGTCTGCTCAGAGTGCACCTTGAGAGTGCGCTTATGCAGGTAAGAATATGCAGGTAGAGACACCGCATGGTTTTCCGCGGACTCATGTCCGTGAAAGTATATGGGAGCCTTTAGTCAATGGAAAGCCAATGAGTTATCTACTTTGCTCATGTGCAGCCGATTTCAGCCATCCTTTTAACATGCTTGTGTAGATGGAAATTTCTAGTTAACATGGTTTACATGCCACAGATAGTGTTTTTTTATTTTTCTTGTCACCTTTAATTAACCACAATTCTGTAAAACTCAAAATAGCAAAAACATTTGTTTGTATTTCTTATTGTATTGTTTTGTTCTTTTGGGGTGTTTTTGTGCAGTTGCTTTTGCACCATTTCTGGATCCAGATCAAGTTAGCTGTAGATAAAATTGGAGTGTGTCCATGTTATGCAAAATTACGGTAATCCACAGGTAAGGTTTCCCGCTCCTTGCTTGGAGCAGAGAGAACGTTTTAATAATCTGCTCTCTATGAGGTTTTCTGCTTCTTCTGGGATGACTGCGAGCTACACTGTGTGAGAAACATCTAATGAACCTGACTACATTATGTCTGATGTATGCAGACTGCACAATGACAATATCTGCCAATTCCAAGTAGACTGCAAGCAAGTTGTGCAACATAGATTCCGAGTCACTTTACTAAGAAGATCTAACAGACTGAAAAATGACTGCACTTTTAATTTTATGCAGGTGGTAATATGTCGTTTGCTCAACCAGGGGTTGCAGTTCTCGTGTTTCCTTCCAGGCTGTAATATTTTTGCTACCTTAATCTGTTAGGGGACAGTCATATTCACTAAATTAGAATATTAATAGAAAAGTTCATTTATTCTGTAACTCAATTCACTAAGTGAAAACATTATGCAGAATAATTACACACAGACTGATGTTTTCAAGCCTTCATGTCTGTTAATTACAATGATCTTTCGCTTACAGCTAATGAAAACATGACATTTGAGATTATAATAATACATCAGACTAGTGGAAAAAATTAATACAAAGATGTGGGATTAATTAAAAGCATGTTTAATATCTGCTTTTAAATGATGTTATGTTCAAAGTGTACTTTTAATTTGACAAACCTAATCAGAACCCTATTTAGTTTAGTTTGAATTATTGAATATAAATGTTCATATACTGTCCGTTCATTGTCTATACCTGGTTATCTATGCAGCGTCGTGGGGGGCTGGTGCATAAGGGCAATTTGGAGGGACCACTTAACCTAACAGTCATGTTCTTGGACCGTGGGTGAGAACTGACATGCAAAGGGAGAACACGCAAGCTCCATGTAGAAAGACCCCAGGCCCATATAAATGGAATGATACTACTCCAGTTACCCTAGTCAGCGGGGCTACATGAAAAGACTGTGGAAAACATGGATGCTTCAATGCCCACAGTCTAAATTAACAGCAAACAGCTATTAACTCAGTGTTCCAACATCCACATACAGCAGTTACTTTCTCAACTAGAGATCCAGGAGATAGTTTCACGACTAGAGACCCAGGAGAATGCTACAGCAATGGGGAACCCAGACACACGGTCAGAAACGAGAGTTAACATCAACCCCCCAGAGATTGGGTACCAAGCCTCAATGATGCAAGAACAACTGAATGTGAAAGCATTTGACCTAAGAGATAAAATCATGGCTAAATTAAGAGCCTGTTAACCCCAACATTGACTTGTGAAGCTAAGTGAAGTGCCTCCAGAGGATTTCCTAGATGATGTGAATACAGTATTAAGTATAACCCCTTTTGTGACTACCATAGAGACCTATGAGCTGATATACAGTACAGCACTAGTGATCCTTCAGATGTTTGACCAAGGTAATGTTTAGAGGGGCCATAATGGACAATGTCAACAGTGGAAGTGAAGGTTGGAAGCGAAAATCAAGGCAACATGAAAAGAAGTAAGCCAATTGTCAGAACTCCAGAAGGGTGCATCCAGAAAGAGAATCCCTGAGAAATACTAACAGATACCCATACCTGAGGCCATGGAAACTGCCAAAAAAAGACTCCAAGCCTTGGCTGCCCAACTGAAGAGGTACACAAAGGAGATAGAAGCCAGAAGAATAAACAGGCTGTTCTCCACTGAACCAGCTAAAGTGTACTCCCAGTGGCAGGGTATTTACACACGAGCCATTCTACCAAGGAAGAAAGAAGCATCACATAATGCACAGTGGCTAATAGCTCTTAGAGAAGACCACAGTAATCTCCCGAGCATAGTCTAGTGAATATCACAATGGCAGACATCCAACAAAGACTCTCGGATATGTAGAACTGCACAGCACCAGGCGCGGATATAATCCACGCCTACTGGATGAATAATCTGACTTCTCTCCATGAACGCCTAGCCGCACAAATGAACCAAGTGCTGAGGACTGGGACCCACCTCGAATGGCTGACAGAGGGCAGAACAGTCCTGATAATGAAAGACCCCAGAAGGGGACGGCCCCTGCCAACTATCGCCCAATAACCTGTCTCTTCACAACATGGAAGCTCCTGTCAGGCATCACAGCGGCTAAGATAAGTGGGCACATGGATCAACACATGACAGCCAAACACCAGCTGCTGGTTGGCAGAACAGTCACCCCAGACTGCAAAAGTCAGACAAACAAACCTGTGCATTGTTGATTTGATTACAAGAAAGCCTGTGATCCAATGCCACATGCATGGATCCTGGAATTCCTTAAGCTGTACAAGGTCAACAGCACTCTGAGTTTGCCTTTATTTTAAACTCCCTGAGGTTGTGGAAAACCACCCTTGAAGCCACCTTCAAGCCAATTTCACAAATCTTCATCAAATGTGCAATATACCAAGGAGATGCTCTGTCCCCTACATAGGCCTGAACCCCCTCAGCCAAATAATCAACTAGTCTGGCTATGAAAACCAACTCAGAAATGGGGCCACTATCAGCCAACTCCTGTACATGGATGGCATCAAGCTATATGTTCAAAGTGAGCGAGACATTGACTCACTGATCCACACCACCAGGATTTACAGCAGGGACGTCGAAATGCCATTTGGGCTGCAGAAATCTGGCCAAATGGTGACAAAGGGAGGGAAGGCAATCCACACAGAGGGGATTGCACTTCCAGAAGGGAGAATGGTAGATGTTGAAGAGAGCTATAATTACCTTGGAATGTCACAAGCAAATGGTGACCATGAAGAGGCCACAAGGAAAGCAGCAACAGCCACATATCTGCAACGAGTAAGCCAAGTTCTGAGAAGTCAGCTCAATGGGAAGAACAAGGTCCAGACAATAAACAGCTATGCTTTGCTAGTAATCAGATACCCTGCTGGGGTAATAAGTCGGCCAAAGTAGGAAATCCAGAACCCTGACGTTAAAACAGGAAAGATACACACCATGTATGGTGGATTCCACCCCAAATCCAATATCAACAGGCTATACACTGAGCACAAAGAAGGAGGCAGAGGCCTAGTGAACATCAGAGCCACCATTGAAGATAAAATATCCAAGCTCCAAGAATATATCAGGAAGATGGCCCCAAAGGATGAAGCGCTCAGTGAATGTCTCAGACAATGGAAGCTGGAAGAGAAGGAACTGAAGGAACCATTGTGGGATGAAAAAACCCTGCACGGGATGTGACCAATGTGACCATATGGCTAGAGAGGGCTGGACCGAAGGACAACGCTGAAGCACTAGTCATGGCAGCAAAGGAGCAGGCCTTGAGCACCAGAGCAATAGAGGCCCAGATCTACCATACCAGTCAAAATCTCATGTGTAGGCTATGCAAAAGGTGCCAGAAACCACCCAGCATCTCACAGTGGGGTGTAAGATACTAGCAGGGAAGGAATACTTGGAACGCCATAACCAAATGGCTGGTATAGTGTACAGAAACATCTTGGGAGTCACCTCCCAAGGTGGTGGAGAATGACAGAGCTAAGATCCTGTGGGACTTCCAGATACAAACAGACAATATGGTAATGGCCAAACAACCAGACAATGTGATCATTTATAAGCAGCAGAGGGCCGCCGTTGTGATTGATGTGGTCATCCCGAGTGATAGAAACATCAGGAAACTGGAGAAATGCCAAGGGATCAGGGAAGAACTAGAAATAACTTAGAAGGTGAAGACAACAGTAGTGTCTGTGGTCATCAGAGCCCTCGGGCAGGAACCCCAACTCTGGAGAAGTGGTTCTAACAGATACCTGGAGAAACATCAGACAAGTCAGTCCAGAAGAGCGCGATCTTAGGAACAGCTCAGATCCTATGAAAGAACCCTCAAGCTCCCATACCTCTGGTAGAGGATCCAAGCTTGAGAAATGGAGGGGTGGGTGAGAGAGCAGTTTTCTAAAAAAATCTTATCTAATCCACAAAGTTACAATGATTACACTTATTTAGCTTTGGATTCAATGGACTACTTTTTTGTTACAAACCTCTCGGCTCTCTTGTGAATTGCATCACTCTTCTCTATTTCATATTCAATTGTCTCCTTTGTTATTCTTATTTTCTTTCTCCTCAAGGCAGTTTCCAAACCATCTGTCAGCTTTTATCCTACCTTTTAATATCAGTGATTACTCTTCTAAAACAAGCCACATTTTACATTTTTTGTCCATTTTCTCACTGATTTCTCATCTTATCTCACCTTTTTATTTTCCTTCCATCTTTGGAATTTGTATTTTTGTACCATTCTTCTTCTGTTCACCCTCATACAACAGCCACTGATGAATAGCAGATGATAATCTTGCCCTCTTAAGAAAACTAATAGAAACCAAATGGGGCCTGTGCTTGAAAAAACCTCTCTAATCACCAGCCTTACAATGAATCTGTGTGTTGCATTCGGTAGTAGCTTTCTAATATTCATCTTGTTCTGTCTGATGCTTATCAGTGCCCTCAAACTCAAATCCTTGAAGTTTGGTGTCTTTCCTCCTTTAGATGTGTCCCCTGTCATACACACCTACATCAAATGACCAAACTTCCTCTCTGCTAAAGAGCTAAATAATTTGAGTCAGGTGCATTGAAGTAGAGATGCATCTTAAAGTTGTGGGACACCAGCCCTCGAGGACTAGAGTGTGTGATCACTACAAGTTAAGCTCTTTACTGCAGGTTAGTTTTAAACATCAGAATGGACGAACTATGACTCCCCATGAGGTTCAAGTAGTTTTGGCAACAGGTGATGTACTTACTTATTCATCGACACACTGAAGGTAAATATTGAAAAGGAATACATACAAATACATTTTTTAAACCAACGTAGTATTTATTTAAAAAATACCAAGAAAAACTGTTTATTAAGTCACTTTATAATTTAAATAAATCAAGCTGCTGTGATGGTGTTTCTTTTTATACTTTCGTTGCAACTTTTTGTCAGGTCATGTTTAACATAAAGAATTGCATAGAGAATGTAGAGTATTTAAACGACAGTATCATGTGAATTAATATCTAAAATATATGTGTGGAATGCACTTTGGTGTTGTTTCCAGTTGCCATAAACACACTCTTTGCAAGCCTATAAGCTATTCTGCCTGCTGGACAGAAGTATTTTAAAGTCTATACTCTGAAATACAGGGAGCCAGTGTAAGGACTTTAGAACTGGGGTGATGTGCTCTACTTTCTTAGTCTTAGTGAGGACGCGGGCGGCAGCGTTCTGGATCAGCTTCAGTTGTCTGATCCACTTTTTAGGCAGACCTGTAAAAACACCGTTGCAGTAATCTATTTGACTAAAAATAAATGCATGGATTATTTTTTTCAGATCCTGCTGAGACATCAGTCCTTTAATCCTAGAAATGTTCTTCAGGTGATAGAAAGCCAACCTTGTAACTGGGGTGCTACGGTCCACACTTGACAAAGATGGCTATGCCCAAGATGCTAAAAGTCAACCTGTTAATATTGCGATCCAAATTGTTATATTATGAGGATGCAAGGACTTGCACAGTTTAAATTTTTCTGAGATTTTTGTCATGAAAGAAAATGTGTTTCAGTAAGATGATTTAACATTTGGACGAATGCGCCTAACGGCTGCGCTGATGTAGCAGTGGCCGACTGGCTGCGTTCCTTGGCAACGCAAGGCCTCAGTCAATCGTTCCTCCAAAATGTTTAAGTGTATGTGATGGATGGTTGTACTGGAACTGAATTTTTGACTGCAATGCAAATTGTAGTTGAAAATAAAATTGATTGATTGATTGATTGATTGATTGATTGATTGAATTGTGGCAGTGAGGCAAACAAGCAAAACCAGACTTGAACGGATGAGTTATGGCAGATGGTGCAGGCAGGCAAGGATGAGCAGGGGACCAGAATATGCAGGTAGTGACAGAACAGGCGATGTGGACCAGGGAACCATCAGAACGGGCAGAGTGAGTGGCTGGAACTTACAGGGAAGCAGGCCGACCTCTGCAGCACACAGACACAGGCAACAAGAGTTCAGCTAGCTGAGCACACAGGATCTGGTAGAGGTAGGGCACAACACACTGGACGAGATGGGAGGAGAAGAGACGTCTAGCAGGGATGAGTTGGCTCAGGCAGGTTAATTTAGGCTGGTGAACAGGTGACCAGTGTTGGATGTAATTACTGGCAGCAGGTTAGGGTTAGGAATGTGGCATAATTGACTTGTGGCTCAGCTGATTGGATAATGACTGGTGGCTGAGAGGTTGAAAAAAAAAAAAACCTGAATCATGACAGACAGCAAGCAAAATTGGCAACATTGTGGCGCCATTCGTGTTCATTGTGATCACACTTTAACAGTGAGTGAAGCATCAGCTTCAACAGAGGTTGAAAGATAGAGATGACAACAGTTGTTACCTTTTGATTTCAGTCTAAATATGTATTATTTTAATTACGCAACTACAGTAACCTTTCAACCCTACCTATGGCATTTCTGCTTTCCATTTCTGACAAAAAAGCTTGAGATGTATTTATAGTGAATAATCTAACTTGTTCCTATTCATTCTGCACTAGCCCTTCAGTTCCCTGATAAGTTCTGTTGGACCAATGTCTGCATGCATCAGTGTAGCTCTCTTTTCTGTTCACCACTTACTCAAGTCTGGATGACAGTTCCACAGCAGCCGGATGACTTCAGCTGTGAATAGAGTACAGAGCACTTATTCCTTTGCACCGTCAAGCTCCTGATTACATACGTCTTGTTAAAGCCTTACTCACCAACTCGGCCCCGCAAGTCTTCCAACTCGGGACTATTGGAAGTTTTACAATAGTTGCCTCAAGACTTAATTTGCCTTTATGTTGTAACAACAGCGCTGATTCCTTTAAAAAGCAGTAACATATTTATTTAATTCAGGCATGTTTTAAGTTATTTATGATATGGAACTATTCATTTGCATGTGTTTCTATTGTATTGTTTGTTTTTGATTTGATTGGAAAGCATTTTGAGTTTTATCTGTGGCAAGTGCTCTAAAAATTACTTTTAGTTACTTCCCACAAAGAAATACGTCTCAAAGCTGCCATGTGTAGTTATTTTAAAAGTAGGACAAAACTGCAGACATTAACTAAGGATACACATTGTAGAAGGATGTAACAAAATAGGTAAAAATACATTTTCAGAATGTGTGCCAGGGGAACAGGACATGGCGCAAAACTAGCAATGAACAATGGACTGTATACTGAGGCAAGGGTGGAGAATGATATTAGATGCAGGTTAGCTTAATCAGGGGAATGCTGAACAGCTGTAAGGGGAGACGGGTAAGCAGGGGAACTGAGAGGAGAATGCTTACCAGAGTGATCACAGAGGGAACTGAACTAAAACACAAAGTGGTTACAAGACTACCAATAACATTGGTAGCATTTAATGACCTAAACGCACAAACAGAACTTCAGAAATAAGTTAAAAGCTAAATACAAAGGAATGAGATAAAAAATAATAATAATGAAGGCTGAATAATGAACTAATATGGAAAGCCCTAAAAAACAACAAAGAATTCAGAAATGATCAAAACACAAACTAATGTAAACCAAAACCCTAATGCCAGTGAATCATGACAATGGTGGCATCAGACTATAGTCCGTATAGAATATAGATCATACAAAGAAGGTTAAATAAGGTTTTATCTAATAATAAATGTTACAAAAGAATTAGCAATTTACAAAAGCATTTTCAATGTGAATGGGGTCCCAGTTAGGAAAACAGTAACACCAACTTTCAAGGCTGGAAAAGGAAACATAGCTGCCTTTAAAGACTGTACATAACACCTTTCACTAAGAGGTTACCTTAGCAATTGAAGAAATGTAAGATTAATATTATCCTCTGTTCAGTGGCTGACTAATCTTTTTTTTGTTTTTCTTTACCAATCTAATTTTCAACTCAATATGTGTTGCGATCCTTAATTCCAAAGAAATGGAGGCTTTGCTTCTCACAACCAAATCATTTCCTGTCAGTTTGTTTGACATCAGATGTCAGATTAGCTAGAAAGGACACATTTATTGAAATGCAAACAGCTTCCACCACAATCATGTTCAGCTCACTGGGCTATCTAAATTTAGTTATTCATAACAATTTTCCCTCTTAAACACTGTGTTAATCACAAATATTTCAGTGGCAGTGCTGGTTAAGACGATGTTTAGTACGGTAATTGTGTAAAATGTATACCGTAACTCAATTGTATTATATGGTTGTTTTTTTACTCCTGAATTCTTAGATTTCATTTTTTTCCCACATGAAACATTGTTTTATGTCATTTATTTTAAAAGTTCAGGTTTAAGTGTAGTTTTTGCTTGTCAGGTTGATGTAAGGTATATGCAATTATCCAACTTATCCGTAAAACATTTTTCTCACATTTAATGGATTGTAAAACCTATTACAAGCATTTTAAGAATACAGAACGTCTAAAGTTACTTTCTGGGATTTAAAAAAATAAAATATACATTTAGCAAAATCTTATTTACTGAAAATAATATACAATCATGTATAACAATAAGGTATCAATGTTTTAAGAATAACAGGAATGATGTTAAGAGGTTAACTGTATGCATTGGCAGTATTCTCACTGAATGGTAGCACTGAATGCAAAATGCCACAATTTCCCAGTATTTGAACCAAAAATAAACTAGTAATGTTTACTTTTCATTTAACCATCAGGTGTTAATTTGGACATTTCTGTCCATTTGGCCAAACATTTCCTCTTCATTAGCTCATAGTTTAGTATGCATGGCTTCCTTTTGCTGTCTGTACGTCTCTTGTTTGTCAAAGTTTCAAAGTCAAATTTAGATTTAGATTTTTGTAACAGACCATTAGAACACTGTGTAAAAAAAATATATATAGTCCTCTTGATTTATTAAAGACAAAAAAATAATCACTTCTAGAAACAAAAACATCAGAGATGAATGTTTTAATTAATGGGTATTTTAAGAATTTAAATTCCAGTTCCGGTAACAAATATTAGATAGTTTGGGGGATTAAAATAAATGATGTCTGTTTTCTGAAAGATTGTCCAACATATGGACTCTTTTACATTGTTAGCTTTTGTTTAGAAGCCAATTTACAATTCACCAACCTCTTAAGTCATTAAGATTTAAAATTTCTGCAAAAAAAAAAAAAAAAAAAAAAAAAGCTCTACAACAAATACAGAAAAAGGTCCTGATTAAATTACCATCAATATTTTAACCCTCTAGGTATTAGTGTTGTAACATGATGCTAATATTGTTTTTAAGAAAAAAAACCAGGTTGTTTTCCATGAAACACAAGCGTTAAGGGGAATTTTTATGTACATTTTTAAATCTGTGGCAGCAGCCAGTAGGTGAGAGGCAGGCATACGGTGGACGTGTCTCCAGTCTGTCACAGGGAAATTTAACAATTACAAGAATATGAAAAAGTCAGAGATAAAAGCCTGTCATTCCTAAGCAATTAAATGTTTGTTGTCAACTAGAGTCCTTTTGTTTATATCCCAACTGTTGCTAAGCTTTCTCTGACACGCTTAATGATTTTATGTACCACCATTTCCACTCTGTGATCTAAAAGTTCACTGTAACATTCAGATTTATGTCGCTCTATCAGCGTTTTCGGGTCTACTCAAAAAGTCCAAGTGTTTGCAAGTTGTTGAGAAAGAGCTGTGCTTTGTTGTGGAGGTGTAAGTCAAGTCTTTGGCTGGATTCCCAGAAAAAGGATTAATCTCACTGTTGAGATTAGAGACAACACTTCACATCCAAGCTTTTTTATTGAGGGGGAAATATTTCCCATGTTTATTTTTTTTATTTTTTTCAACACGGATAGAGCTGCTATGAGAAGTTATTTACTAAGAATGTCATGTAATTTATTATAGAAGGACTTTAAAGACAACTGCTCAGATAACATCAGCACCTTTTTATTTACTCTCAAGGCTTTTAATAACACCGACTTTGCGATGCAGTCAAAATTTGCAGTTCTAAAGATTCACTTTGGACTGAAGCAGCTGAGTGCAGAACAAGCTCTTGTGGAGAAAAAGGGCTTTTTCCTTCTCTAAACTACCTGATCAATGAGATAGAGATCTGCTGGTCAATGTTCTACTTTGCTAAAAGGCACCAGGGGATCCACAGCCTCCTTTATCTTTATCACTGGTCTGTCTTTGTGTTGACCCTTGGGACCTGATGCAGGCTCATTGCTAGTACAAATAGAGATCTGGCTGGAGGGGCTGAGGCTCGGTAGGAGTAAGCAGTTAGGGATGAAGATTGTTGACATGTCAGCATTGACGCTCTGCCTCTATTATCCTTGCATCTCATTTCCGTTCCGTCTCTCTCTCTCTCTCTCTCGCACAAATTTTTATTTGCCTTTTTTTTTTCTAAACACCAACAGCTGGTCTCCTAAATTTCCCATAAACCTCTCGGTTCAAAAGCAAATCAGGTCGCAATAATAGACTACCACCTGTGCTCCTCCATCCCCTGTCAACCCCACAACAGTATCGCTGCCAACTCCACTCCAGCATTTTAAGCCTTGGCATCCCACTTGCTGACTTATGGACAGTGTCTCTAACAGCATCTGCTCTGTGACGCTCAGTCGCCAACCCAACTCTCTGGACTGCAGTCAGATACTTTTATCCAGTCTTCAGACATTATTGTCAGTTCCCTGGCTGGCTTTGTTTCACTGATAATCTCCAAACTGATTAGCTATATCCACTTTTTGACCCTGAACAGAACAAGCTTGAGAAACCTTGTATTTAGTACGATCAGACTGAGTGGCTGCTTTCCACTTGGCAGAAGTGCTCAGAGATTTCAAGGACAATTGGGTTTTTTTCCCCCTGCCAGGCATGTTTTGTGCACTAATTGACGGCCAGGTCAGCAGGTAACGCTGTAAATGAGTCACTTCACATCACAACAACAATGATGCTAACCTTCCTACAACTGCCCCTCAAGCGTTCCAAGGCCCATAAAAGTCCGGTGATACTTTAATAAACTGTTTTGTTCTGCGGGCCCTCTGAGTCCAAGCCGGCAGATGCAGATGCTGATTATCTCTGCTCTCCATATGGCACCACTGCACATCCAGCCCCTCCTTTTTCACTCAGACCCCCAGCCCTCCCATCAGCCTCCTGTTACTTTCTCAGTGGTCAGGTTGTTGCATGAATTGGAAACTTATCAGAAGCAACCCAGAGCTTGTTGAAGTAGGCATGAGGGAAATTAGATTTCACCTTTACTCACGCATCACTAATACCTTATCAGATTTTTAACTACCCTCTCTATATAAGCTGGGTGCTTCAATTCAAATGGGGATATTGGTGGTATTAGTAAGCTTAGGCAAAGCAAACGGCCGGTGTTGACCTGCCAGTCTGAAACAGCAGTGAGTAACCTGAATCCTCGTTTTAAGTGTTCAGACTTGAGTGTTATAAAAGCAGATATGTTGTAAGAACGTTCTAATTGGATTGGAGTATTTCTGAAACTGAAAAAAAAGGAGGTTGCTCCTCTGTCGTTGCTCATGTATGTATGTGGTGTTTTTGTGGAGATGTGTGTGTGTGTGTGTGCAAAGCCCGTGTCCAGTGGGAGCTTCCTCATTAAACGGCTTTCAAACCTCGGTTTGCAGACCTGCCAGTCTTTCTGTCACACTGCAAGAAACACACACACACACACACACACACACACACACACACACACACACACACAGAAATAAATATAAATGGACAGTTATCCACATCCAAGCAGACTTTCTGAGCAGTTTCAGTTTCAAACACCAACCTAAAAGGGAAAAGAGTTGTAGGACTCCAAAGGGCACAGCTTTGTCCAACTTGTTGTCCAAATGACATGACCCTACTTTAATGGTACAGTGGTTGAAAATATGATGCATTCTAAATGTCAACAATATGCATCCAAAAAAATGTATAATCAACCAGGGCAATTCATGTCTTTGTTTTCCAGCAAAATTGGGCTAGGGTATTAAATATAAGGATATTTCACTTGCCAAGAACATCTGGAAGTTTATTCCATTCCATAATTTGAGTTGTAAAGGCTGATTCACAAGGCAAGATTTTAAAATGGTGGGGCGATTTTGCAAAGCCTGAGAGACACCAGACATATTGATGAAAAATAGTCAATATAACAGGTTTGCTCATACAGTGTATGATGTCTGGTCAGACAGCAAGCACAACACACCACGCACGAACAGATTTCACTCAGGAATATTCGGGGGAGTCAGACGGGAAATCTTGCAAAACCTCTCAATATTAAACAAGAATTCAGAGTAAATAAAAATAAGAAGAACAATGGCGATAGTTAATGGACTAATTTTAACATAAAAAAACATAAAAAAAAGGAGTTGGTTAAAAGAGTGGAGACAGCATGAACAGAGGCTCTACGTTTGCTGCACTATGATATAGAGGTGAGTTGTGTTTTGTTTTTTTTTTCTGTTTTTTTTTTTTTTCTCGGAGCGGTCCCAACGTCCTTCCAAGAGGACAATTTAGTGTAACTGATTATTCAAATATACATCTTTTTGGACTGTGAAGTACCCAGAGGTATCCTAGGCTGGCAAGGCTAGAAAAAGCAAACTGCATGAAGGCCACAGCCAGGTTTGGAACAGACAACAACTCAACAATGCTAACCACTCTAAAGGGATTGTCGGTTTAATCTCATAATTTTACACACACTTTGTGCCACTAAATATTCTAATTTAAATTGTCTGTACACTGATTACAGTCCCTCTTCTAATTAATCGATCCAAGTCATATGTTTCTGTGTATTGTTATTAAATTAGGAAAGAATGGTAACACAAAGAGTGAGCTGAATGCTCTTCAGAATACTTTCCATCAAAACCACAAACTTGATTATGTTTTATTAAGATTTTATATGTTAGACCAAACTAAAGCAGCAGTGCCTGATATTGAAGTGAAAGAAAAACAATCCATGGTTTTCAACATTTATTTCAAATAGAACTGAAAACTTTGCCTTGTTTTGTATTCAGCCCCTTGAGTCAATGTGTTTTCTTCTGAGTTATTGTCTCCAGGTTTTACACATCTACAAGGTTTTTGTCCATTCTTTATTGCAAAATAACTCCAACTAAATCAGATTCAGTGCAGTTGGATTTAGGACGGAACTTTGACTTGGCTATTTCATCACATGAAACTACTTTGATTTAACCCCTTGCGTTCTCTATCAGGACATTTAGGGTCATTGTCCTGTAGTCTTTTGCAGCCACTAACAGCTTTTCTTTCAGGATTTCCCTGTAATTACCCTCACCGATCTTTCAATCTTTCTGAACAGTTTTTGTGTATCAGCTGAAGAAAAGCATCCCTACAGCATGACGGTGCCACCATCATATTTCAGGCTAGAGAGGCTGTTTAGGGGTGATGTGCATGTTGGTTTTCTGCTTCAAATAATATTTTGCATATAGGTCCCAAACCTCAACTTCTGCATCGTCTGACCACCTTCTCCCACATGTTTGCCGTGTCCCTCATGTGTCATGATCCCTTGAACTTTGTGATTTTATGTGACTTCTGAGTGGCGGTTCTTGTATACTGACTTATATTTAGCTCGGTTTTCTTTGTGTTTAGTTCTGGTTGTTCTATATTCACGTTATTTCCCCGTGTCCTCCTCCGTTGCCAGCTCTGTTACATTTCCTTCAGGGTCTCAGTTCTCAGTCCTTTCACAGCTGACATTCATTCTGCTAATGAAATCACCTGGCAAAGCTGCGCACAAACACATCCCTCCCCGCTTTTCAAACACCTAGTTCATTTATTCGTTTTCATCATTCCTCGCTGCATTCTGTGCGATGCACCCATGGTTCCTGTCGCTCCCGATCCACCTTTGCATTTCTGTCTCTCGTATTTGTAAGTTTTGAGCTTTTTGTCATCTATTAAACATGTCCTGTTTGAAACTACTATGCCTGCCTACATTTGGGTTCCTCCAATAATAATTATGAAACTACATGGCTTGAGGTGGAATATGGCAAGGGGATGCTGAAGATGTCCTTTAATGATTGCTGTCTTCTTGTCCCTATTCCATAAGGAGCACATTTGCTACTTGTAGTTGTCCTGGTAACAGATTGTGTCACCTGAGCTGTGGAAGAACAGGATTGAGTCTCCAGAGTTAATATGAGGCCTGTCCTGGTAGGTTTGCAATCATACCACACTCTCCAGTTTCAGAGGAGGAATTGGCCTGGGTGCTCTCTACGTCTCTCTAATAAACTACAGTTTGTTTTTTTGTTGTTGTTTTTTTACAATTGGTGTATTTATAATAATATTACATTCTAGAGGTGACTCAATGTATTGAGTCAATGCAATTGATGGCACTGGAATTTGTTTAGGTGTATCAGAGTAAAGGGGGCGACTACAAATGCACATTTTAGTGATTTGTTTTTACTAAATATTTCAAAACCTTCCTTCCACTTTGCAAGTATGCACCACTTTGTGCTGGTCTATCCCAAAAAACCTACATTGAGGTAGAAGATTAGAATGTGGCGAAATGTGAAAAGATTTAAGGGGAATTAAAACTTTCAAAAACTGCTGTGATGTTCTGTTGGAGGTAAATAGACCCTTTGCATAAATACTGGCTGCTGATTTGCTTCTTTTACAAAGAGTGTCCATGACAACAGGAATAAATTCGACCGTGCTAAACTCACCGACACTTATTAAGTGCTAATTGTTACTGCTTTGCTGTTCATTATTCCCACTTTGTTCCTATTATATGTGGTTGTGTTTTTGTTTTCCTGTCAGCACACCCCCCTCCTCAGCCTCTCTTCTGTCACTCACTTCATTGCCCTTGTCTCCTCTCAGTCAGACTGTCAGTTTCTCCTTTACTGTCTTTCCATTTTCTCATTTTTTTTTCTGCCTTTGACCCACCTGACTCGCGCCCGTCCTTCACTGCACTCACTGCGGTATTAAATTCTGTTTACAATGAAGCTACCAAATTATTTAAAAGTGCAGCACTTACCTTGGGCTGTACTGTAGTGAGAGTTTTTTTTTTCTCACGATTTTCCAATATAATTAGTTTCACACCATTAGTGTCAAAGCCCTGAGTGGAGGCTTTAAAAGAGCAGGCTGTCTAGTTTTAATGCCCAGCCTGTTTACCACATGTGTATCATTGGCTTGTTTACACTGATTTTAATCATCTTTTATGCTGTGTCAATATTTTTAAGCAACTTTTGTAAATGTTTAAACTGTTTTCGCCATAATTTAAGTGCAACAAATTATGCCAGAAGAGATGTGAAGAATATCTCAAACCAAAAAATCGAAAAGCTGGGGGTTCAGTACCTCCGTTCATTTCTGGAATAAAGCAAATACAAATCATGATGTATCTGGAAATGTGCCCCTCTTTTTCAAATAGGAGAAAAAGATTGTAATTGATTTAACACATTTGTTGCATTTATGGCTGGTTGGTAAAAGAAGGGCCATAGGCATGCAAGGTGCCTCTATTATTTGTCTACGTCTTTGATATTTCTCTGTCTTGCAAATTCTGCATCTCATTTTTTTGGTCCCAGTTAGTTGGCACCTAAAGGATCAAATTAATTTGGTCGCAAATCCACTCAGCATTACTGTGTCACTGCAGGATGGTGCTTAGAGGCAGAGCTAAAGTAAAGGCAATGAGGCTGCAATGTCATGAATCAGAAACAGAGGACCCTGAATTCAGCCAGACAAGCAAAAGGTTGTAATAAAAAGGTGATTTATTAACAAAGCCAAAAAACCAAAAGAGGGCACCAAGCCAAAAAGCAAAGAGGCAGTGTCCAAAAAACTTAAACAGTCCACAGCCAACAACCTAAAATAAACTGGTCAGAAGTCAGGCTGGTCTATTAACAAAAAGAGCAGAACAGGTCAAATAATCCAGGTAAAAACTAACAGAATCAGGTTGGGTACATGCAGACAGGATCAGACTTACCCCAGGCAGGAAACACAAACACAATGATCGGGCCGAGTGCAAGGAACAGAGGCAGGCATAAGTAGGGGAGTGAGCAGGTGAAAGGAATCAAACTAATTACCAGACTAAGTGGAGCTGATCAGGGAAGTGGCTGGAGGTGGAACTGAACTGACTGAATAACTACCATGTGAAAACAGGTTAAACTAAAACAGTTCAAGAACCAATCTGAAACACAAAATAAATTACAAGACCCAACCTAAGATGGAACTCAAACCAAGACTGAAACAGGACACAAGCTAAAATAGAAAACAATAACCTAAAAACAGAAATTAAAACTAAGGCAGGAACTCAAACTATGACATGCAAAGAGATATATGTAGAACATTTTTTTGCTGTAGTCTTACTTTCTTGTTTAATCTGTCATCACAGTGAATGACATTAGCTGTTTCTGATAAGAAGTCAAGCAAATGACTGCGATGATGATGACGCTGACTTGCTGTTATTACTTTGGAGATTGATGTCTTTGCTTTGAGTGTTCTTATAGTGTTGATGCTGGAAAGTGTCAGTACGAAGATAGTGACTGCCACTGTACAACAACCAATTAATCACGAGGGATGCTGACAGGGGAATTGTCTGACACAATGATGTATATATAGATAAACTCATATCTTTTTTAAGCTACTTCCAGTCCACAGCCCTCTTTCTAAATATAGTTGCACTTCAGGAGTTTTATAAATATGGTCCTTAACTCTGCAGCAGGTTTTAGAAGTGTCCCCGTTCACACAACTAAATCAAATCTGTTTTACCTTCTCAGCATCATCTCAGCATGCCATCAAGTTCTGCAGCAGATGTGGCTTTTCGATAGGGCTCCCTGACAAGGATCCCTGTCCACCAATGAGCAACACCAGTCCTTAAAAAGCAAAGCAAAAAACTGGGGGTTTAATCTACCCTTTGTTGCTTATTTGCATATCCAGTCAGTGGGAATTGAGGGGAGGAAGATTGGAAGATCAAGTGGCTGTGCACCATGTGCTTGATGACATCAAAGAAGGTCACTATATACTGTATACTGAAGGCCTATTTGACTATTTTTTGAACAATTAAGAGCCAATAGCTTTGTTCAGAGTTCTTTAATCAAATCTAAAGGTGGATTCTTTAAAACCCACATTTAGATTTTTTTTCCTTTTTTTTGCAACATTTTCTCCAAAATCTCTTCTCATTGTTATTAAATAAATGTGGTTTATAATCGATTAAAATGGTGCTCTATCTGCATAAGAAGGTATTCTATTCGATTGATATGTGGTGGCCGTGGAGACCCTTTCAATGCAGAAAAATCATTTTCATCTCATGTCAAATCAGTTTTAGATGATTTGAGCTTTGTGACTTCTTGCATTACGGTATGTTCACACCAAACCCAAACAAAGAAAATTGAGCGAGTGATTTATATTTTATCCCTATGCAAAGGAGCATTCAGGAGCAAAATAACGTCCCGCAGCAACAACAACGCGTTTCAAGCGATGCAAATAGGGCGAAGTGAAATAGGCGCGGTGGACACATGTCTAAAGCGAATTAAAAATGTGCTTGAGTTCAACAATCTGCACTTTTCTGTAAATTTACGTCACGTTCAGGGGGCTGATCATTAATTTATTTAAGAGTGAAAATGTTTTTTATGTAGTACATGTTTAGACAATTCAGTTAGGCTATATTTCTATTGAGCATTGGTGGATTTACTGATCGAAGACAGCTCTAGTTCGTGTCCCAGAGGGTGATGCAGGGCAGCAGCTCCTGATACTGGGTCCCAGATAGAGGGAAGTACCGCTGGAAGTGGCCATCATCCAGACGCAGCTACTAGTGGTCATACTCACCAAACTTGGTGCGTCTCTAGAGGATGTGGTGGGCCGAGGGGTGACGATGCCATTTTTCGGCTTTCCACATTAGATACAGCACCTTGACTTGCTCAGTAAAATCCATCTCCACCACGGTGAGTTCAACAGACAGGAGGAACTGGCATGCCGACAGACGCACCTCCTGTTTTATGATGTGGTGAAGCGAACTGGAGGAAATTTCGCTGAGTTGTCAGCGCAAATTGTTTTTGAGAGAGACAGGCAAAATGTCAAGCGACCAACGGCAGGCGATCGATGCAAAACATGTGCCTTGTTCGTGTTTGGTGTGAATGTACCTTTACACTGCTGGAAGTAGTCATCTAAAGATAGGTACACAGTAGTCTTAATTAAATGAATATGGTCAAAAAAAGGTTGTGGCAGTGTGCTACTGATGTCCGATGTTGTGTTTAAACGATACTCAGTTGATACTAAGGGGACCAAAGTGGAAAAAGAAAATAGAACCACACCTTTCCACCACCAGCAGCATCCTCAACTGTTGCTAAGCAGAATGGATCCATGTTTTGATGTTGTTTTATACCAGGTTCTCAACCCACCATCTGATTTTTGGATCTGAAATTAAGACTAAACGGAACGGGCAACACTTTTACAAAACTGTTACTGTGCAGTTTTAGTGAGGGCATGCTACTTTTCCCATTCTCATCTGCCGTATGGCATCTTCTTCAAGGAGGCTTTGTTTAGACACGGTCATCTTTCTATATCAGTTATGACAAATAGTTGTTTAAGCTACTGTTGCCCTTCTTCCTGTTCTCCTCTGACATCCAAAACACATTTTTATTCACACAACTGCCCCTCGACATCTTGTCTTTTTTTTTTCTGTGAACCACTGAGATGGTTATCCATGAAAATCCTGCAAGATCAACTGTTCCTGAAATAGATACACAAGTCAATCAGTCTGACTCCAACAACCATGTCATTTTCAAAGTCCCTAAAATCCCCTGTTCTGATTCATGGTTTGCATTTTCAGCATGTCCTTCCCACATCTAGATACCTAAATGCATCTTGTTACTGCCATGAGATTGCCTTATGCACTTTTTGATGTAAAAGGTAACTGTTAATGGTTGCACTGGAGTGGGGACACTTCTAAAACTTGCCAGATCTTTGTTCCCAAGGATTAGAGGTTGAGACCCTTGTAAGTAGCTCTTGTCAGCCTGTTTTTATTTATTTAATTGGTGAATTTTTCATCACAACATTGGAGCGCTGTTGAAATGTTTTCAGACGTTTTAACAGAGGAAAAGGATTAGGTTGCTGTATCGGGTATTTTCTCCCTGAGTCATGGCTGCATGCTGTGGTGTTTGATGAGGAATCTTGACTTGGAGCCGAGTATTTCCCCTGAGATGTCGCTGTCTTTTGCAGAAAGGGTCCAACGGACCACTTTAATGGAAAAGGACAGACTGTATGTGTGTGTCTGTGTGTATCAGTGAATATGGGTATCAGCAGCTTCCTAAACCCCCACTGAGGATAGCCCACCAAAGTGTGTCCGGTTTGTGAGTGAAAAGGAGGCGTGTTGCACCACAGCCTGCAGTGCTGAAAAGGAAGGAAAGAGGGGATTGGAGAGGAGACCTGAACAGTAAACATTGCGGGGTATTAGCAGAGAGGAATGAGCAAGAGATGGTGAGAAACAGTCGAAATGCAACAGGGAATATAATCACACAATTGAATAGGGTCTCATTTCCCCTGTGTGGTGTGTAGTTATTACCACGATTTTTAAGACTCCTTCAGAAGAACGAATGGCTGTCAGAGCTGGCTGCTCTTCCATCCATCCACAAACCCAAAGACTCCATTACACCCTGATGGGCAGGGATTTAAAACCCATCGTGGGTTTATAGGTGCGCAGGGGGAAAGCGATGTATGGGTGCTGAGAAACACACAGACAGGCAATCTGCCATGATGAAGAGGTTGCCTCTTCTGTATCTCCTCTCGGACTCAGCATGTCTTCTTCCTGCATCCCCTTCAAGCCCCACTGCGCAATGCTGTAATGCCTCGCCAGCTGACTGACGCGACACCTGCCGCCCCATTGTCCACTCTTCCTCATCCTACGTTTCCTCCCATGTCCCAATAAAAGCGCTGTCAGCATGTCGCTTTTTTTTTTTTTTTGATTGCTTTGGGGACAGAGATGGATGTAATCTCGGGGAAATAAATGGAAAGAATGTTTACATTTCAGAAGAATGTCATTTGTAATCATCCTAATGTTCAGCAGATTTGAAGGTGGCACTAGCAGAGCTTTGTTTCTGTGCTCAGGGAATGCTTAAAGCTGCAAGGTTAACCGTAGTGTATTTAACCTCCATTTTCTCAGGGGAGATGAACAGCGTTAGACATGCCTGTTAGTTCTGTGGGAGTTGTATGATAAATACATTAGAGGCAACTAAGGAACACCGCTTTCTCCAATAACCTAATTGAAAACGCTCCAATCAGTCATACCGAAGACTGTTTACCTTATGGTGAGATTTATATAGAAGAAGTGTGTATTTATTGATTTTTATTCAAAGGTTTTATGGCCTATATTTGTTCTCACTGTGTCTCATCTTTGTACCCAATCACTGTGAAATGTTCCCCTTGCATAGAGAATATTATAAGGAAGACACATTAAATTTGTGTTTATTGACATTTTACATGAATGTAGTTTAATTCTGTATGTGATTTTGCACTGTAGTAAATTGCAACATCGCATGCACCAGTCAAACATTTGTCGGATAACCTCACTGATTTTGTACAGCTATGACGTGCTGATTTCTTCAAGAGTCGTAGATAACAACAACAGCTTTTTTTTTCTCTCCTCCAGTCTTAACATTGAAATGTTTATTGTCAAATTAAGAAAAGTACAGAACCATCTCTTTCTGCACCATGGAAAAATATTGGAAGTTACAGAAACAGCATTTTTTTCTGCACTCTTCGAAATATAGCAATGCACCAGATCAAGAGATAGTATAGATGTTAAATCTTTACAAAAAAGCCTCACATGATACTTTTCCATATGTCAACTGATCATTCGGGAATAACATTTCAATGTTCCAAGCACCCACAATGAGTCAGATAATTATTGTGCAAATTAATCAAACAACAAGCAATGGCATAAGTTTCACTTTCAACCATCTTAAGGGCCCGTGTGAGTAAACCATCTGCATAGCATAGTATGAGATCATCTGATGTTATTATTGACTCATATTTGAGTCACCATTGCTCTATTTCTATAGCAATTGTGTATATGTGTGATATAACAAATGAGCACAAGCGCCACATTAGATTGCCTTTTTGGATTTGGTGGGGATTTATCTGTCAGCAATGGCTGTAAAGGAAAACTCTCTGATATAAAAAGAAACAGATGAAAAGAAAGTATGAATAGAAAACTTGAAGACATGTGACTGTATTTATCATAAGAAAATATGCAGCCTGTTACCAGTGAGGTGACACTGGTAAACAGGTTGGATCTATGTATGTGTTTCATCAATTTCACCGCCATCACATAGAAGCACAATAGTGATGGATGTCTGTGTAGCTAACAAAGTGGGCTTGGTCAAAATTCTGGTACTAAACTCTGGATAAAGTCATAAAAAAGCAATCTTTTGCGTATCCTTCACATCTCTTGGATCTATTGGACAGCTCTAACTTTAGTTAATGCTTGGATCTTAACCTCAACACAAATAAAACTGCCATCGTCCTACAAAGTATCTGTAGCCAGTGTATCTATTGAAATATTGCCACAAATCGGGGTCAAAAACACATTCCCTGTACATGACAGGTGAGAATTGCTCTGCTTGTGTAGCAGAATTTCTTCCCATAACTCAAAAGATTTGTGGCAGGCTGTTTTTTTTTTTTTGGAGGTCAAATTGCACAGGAAGACAATCTGCCAGCATTATTTTCCGTTAGTGTTGCGTCTTCCTACACCATTAAAATGAATGGCTGATACGACATAGTGGTGGAGGGGTGTACTAATTTAACTCATTGGGCCAAAACCTCATGCAAAAGTAATAGTCCATCCTCTAGCACCACCAATTGCCTTTTCAAAGTATTATATTACGCTACATTTGGCCCCATCTCATGCGTGTCTTACCAAACTCTTGCTATGAGCAGATAGCAGGGTTTTTTTTATGAAGAGAGTTTTGTACTGACAATTTGTTGGGAAAGATTCACTTTGCATTGGAGAATATAAATAGGTTTTCATATTCAGTTTTATTTTGAACTTCTGCCATGGTAACTGAAAATTGCGTATTGTGAAATTGCACAGTACCACAGAGCCCTGCAGCTAGTGTTACTTGCAGTTTATCCTATTTGCTCTAACTTCTTTCCTCTGAGCTATGCAGATCTTTTGATCATCGCACGGCATCTGGCTGTCTATTTTTACCCTGCATTTTATTTGTGTTACTTCTTTAGTTATTACTTGTGCCACTCTGTGAACACATGTGCTAGCAGTGGATAGCTAAAAAGCATCAAACTAACAATAATTTCTCCGTGCAGGTACCATATGTCAAAGTGGCTCCAGAGGACATCCTGAAGGTGCAGTTCCCCCGCTTCACCACCCTGGACTTGAGACCAACGAATACCGACATCAGCTTGGCCGTGGCCGGCCTTCTCACCTTCTTTAACAGCACCGCCTCCTGCCTCATCTGCGCCCAGGCTGACTGTGAGTGCGACGTTCACACCTTTGTGACAAAATACATAAACATACACACCTGCGGAGAAGGATCACACGCGGCCTTTTCTGCAGCTGCCGACAAAAGTTCAAACGCTTTCTTTGTCTGTTGTCTGCTATCCCTTAACACATGTTGGGACACACAGGCTTCTCGCGCGCTCGCCGGCTGTGATCTGACAACGAACACGGTGCTTATCAGCAGCTCACCCGGTGACATGCTTCTGAAGCAGCCGCTGCACTCCACACAACTTCCCCACAGCAGCCCGCCCACTTAAAAACAAATCACATTTAGCGCCGGATCCCTCCCCGATTTCAGTCACAAAGTCATTGTTAAAATTAGAATAAAACGCATTTAGCTGTGTCAGGTTGATCCATCTTCAAATATATGTGCGCGCTCTCAAATTCTGCGACTAAAACCAATCTTTAAGACAAAGGAGGATGCAGCTGTAAGCAGCAGTGATCTGACCGCCTTCTTGTCAGAGGCCTTCATTAGATTCTAAAGATACTTAACTAAATGACCTTAAAAAAGCTTGTAAATCTCCCCAATGGAAGTTATTTTTGTAAACAAAAGGAGAAGATTAAATCTGGGTTTGTTCCCACCCTCTTGAAGTCCACCGCTCAGTAATTACAACTCTCCTGACAAAGACACTGTGACCCCGTGGCGCTAGCTAGCCCCCTTTTTTTTTAATCAGTAGAAGGCTTTGAAGAAAAGAAATAGGTTTGAGATATCAGCCATGTGTCAGACAGCCCAGAGGTGGCAATAAGCTAGTCTGAGACACCCACCCTCTCTATCTCCACACTCAGTACTTCTGCCTTTTAACTCTCTCCTTTAATGTCTTCTGGTCTTTACTTTGGAGTCTCCTTCATTAAAAAAAACAGTTTGGTCCCCTAATAGCTCAGTGTGTAGGATTAAATGCTATCTTTGAGCTGGGTTGTGGGTTGCAATCAACTTCCTGTGAGGACATTTGTCAGTTATCTGCAAAAAATGTCTAAAACTAAATAAATAAATATGTTATTATTTATTTTTTACAAAAGGCCATATTGTTTGAATTTATTAAGATTTATATTTTCTTCTTTTCAGCAAGCTGAACATGATTAATAGTATTCTGTTATATAACACAAATTAGTTAAAATAGGAGTTTTGTTGAAAATTAGATATTTTTAACCCTTTTCTCACTGTGTCTGACAATAATTCAGACTAACATTTATCTTTTAGCTCAGTGAGAGTAACCAAAGGTATTTGTATTTGCCAGATGCAAGTTTGCACATAATTTACGTTATTATTTGGAAGGATTGTCCATCTACTCTGTTACTTAGGTCAGATGGTTTTGGTTTCCTTGCACAAGTTTTTCCCAATAGTTTTGCTGGAATTTTTGCCTAGTCATCCTAACAGAACCTGTTTTATTTAAGTGAGTCCGGTTTGCAGGCCGTCCTGCTTGGGCGCACCTTACAACTCTGCCCAAAAATTTACTTTGGGATCGAGATCATGTCATTAAGCCATTTTGTAAGTAATTTGTCAATATGGTTATGGTTATTGTCCATTATAAAGACACATTGGCATTTAAGCTTTAACCTCCTGACTCATGCACTAAAATTGTCCATCTAAGGTTATTTTCTCATGATGTTATCAGTTTTCTGTAGTTCTCCAGGAGCAAAACACCCACAGAGAGGAGATGCTGTTCTCAGGCTAGCAAAATTCACCCTTTTTCCTCCAAGCGTAATGATGGTCATGAGGCCAAACACTCACATTTTACTTTCATCTGACCACAGGCCATATTTCAAAAAATTAAGGTCTGTGACCCTGAATGTATTTGCAAACTGCTGTCTGGCTTTTTTTTTTTTGTTGCTTTAGGAACAATGATTATTTCCTCTCTCTGTGAATAATGACACTTTATTTGTGCCTCAGACAGTCTCATCACAAAATCTTCTGCTTTTGTTCTATGGGTGATGCACACATTCACACTAAGTCAAGTTCATCTGTGGAACACAAAACCTGTCGTCTTTCTAAACAGTATGGCGACAGGACGTTCCCTTGGTCTTCATACTTGAATAAAACTGTTTGAACAGATGAATGTGGCAGCTGTAGGCAACTAGAAATTAGGTCCACAATTCTCTTCACGATAACTTGGCACACTTGTTTTTATTGGTCCCATGATGTCACACAAGGAAGTGGTTTGTTTGACGTGTTGCCTTAAAATGCATCCATTTAACTGAAATGTTGTGAATAATTTGTCAAATTTGTGATTTTTCCGAAAACATTTTAGTGGAATTTAGTTTTTGGCAGTGGGAATAACATGTTTTTGTGCGCCCTTTTACACAATACATGTATTGGATTTCATCTGTATATTGGATTTACTTTGTCCACACAATATGTTTTTTAGAATGCAGAAAATGAAAAATGTTACATAATTAAGTACTTTGAAAGAAACCCCACACACTCCCCTACTCTTGTACCCCATATGCAATCAGTACTAGACCTGTCAGTCATTTGTTCAATTAAGTGCTTAGGTGTGGTTTCTGTAGCATTTAATCCTCAGAGAGCTGCTTAATACAGCAAAATATGTGACAACAAATGAACCTTTTCGGCCCCTATGACTTTCAGGTTTTATGAGTTCAGAAGGGAAAAAATGTATTAACCATACATTTTTCATTTTGTGTGGATAGGTGTTTGGGGCTGTGAGCAGCTTCTGATTGTGTGGCGCTGAACTAGAAGTGTACTGGGAAGGAAATGAAATAAAGAGAAGTAAAATGAAGGGAGATCAGAGGTAGATAAGAGAGAGCACGGGAAGTCGGAAATGAAAACAGAGAGGATGCCTTTTGGCTTGTGTGTCCGGAGGTGAAAAGATTCGGGTCAGGAAATGTGGGGAGGTAACCATCCTGGAATTATGCATTAGCAGAAAGTAGGAGACAGTCCAGGAAATGACACGGCTGCTTTGATTGTACTCTCTCGTGTGACTATTCAACAGAAACCGAAGCCAATGGTGGCTCTGGCTGGGTTTGGATGTGCATGTCTGTGTTTGTGTGTTTGCATTTGAGCTATGTGGGTTAGAATCTACACCTATTTGAGTTTGGATCCTGTTCCAGCCGCTAAACTCTTGTGGTCAGTTGGCAGCCTGCTGTCGGTCAGTGGCTCATCCACATACGCTTGAATCATTAATCACCCAAGCCAGTGACAGCCTAATATAGTGTGACGGATTCATGAATATTTTCCAGCAATGGCTGAGCAGCCAGGACAGAAGGTGTGGCCACCACACACCAGGACAGATATTAATCTGTCTCCCCTCTCCTACTATCAGTGTCTCTGGGCTCAGCAGCAGCGCCTGTGTTGAAAGTTTTACAGCTCTGTCAAATGTTTTCTTGTCTTCTCTTTTTATCCCTTTGTGAATTCAGAAAGGAGCAACGTCCAGAAAAGTGCTGGTTTATTCACATGGTGCAAGGGGTGCACATTTATAATTATATTGTTTCCTGTGGAGGATTGCACTTTCATTCATGTAGAGATAGCTGCACCTGTCAGTAAGCTGGAGAAGGTAAAGCTTAAAGGTTTAACCAACGCTGTAGTGCAGGCATGAGATTTCTTCAGGCGTTTGGTAGAAAACTATTTCTCACATTCTGTTGATCTGATTACCTGGTAACCATTAATCAGACCTGAAATCTGGGTCTATTGATGGACTCAGACCTGAACCTTCATAGGCATCTAAAGACAATTTCAAAGTCTACCTTCTATCGCCTGAAGAACACGTCTAGGATTATAGCACTAATGAAAAACTAATTTATGTGTTTATCTTTAGTCAAACTGATTACTGCAACAGTGTCTTCACAGGTCTGCCAAAAAAGTTAATGAGACAGTACAGTTGATCCAGAACATTGCTGCCTGGGTCTTCAATAATGGGCTCTACACACAGGAATGGACATCACTCCCTCTAAATTAATTTCCTATGGAACGTATGTGATGAGGCGGCAATAAACTGCCCTCTTCCAGACAAGCGGTCGGCGAAATCTGTGCATGGCTAATTTTGAGCTCATACACAGAGGTGCACACGCGCGCTTGTGGTTCGTCACAAGAAAGTAGAACAGTGTTTAAATCTTGTCGCTGTTGCATGGTACTACAGCGAAATTATCTGGATCAGCCGTGAGGTCCGCCATCGAATGATGATATTCTCCAGGCTGTTTCCTTGTCTGTAATATATGGATGAACCTGGTTGTTTTTTTCTTCTGTAGAGTAGACACAAAATCTACTGATCTTTTCATGGACTGCTTTAAAAATATCGAAACCCTTCCAATTTCATAACCAATCAAATTTCTGGGAAACAAGCAATCCGACAGCGCGATTTGAAATGCCGCCTTGTCCCATATGTTGGGTTTCACCGCAGTGGCGATGAAAGCCATAGTCGGTGTCGTTTGCCGCTCCCCGTGTGTCGAGCCAATAAGACTATGAAAGTAGAGCACATCACCCCAGTTCTAAAGTCCTTACACTGGCTCCCTGTATCTCAGAGAATAGACTTTAAAATACTTCTGTTAGTCTACAGATCACTGAATGGCTTAGCACCAAGATAAATCACAGGCTTGCTGTCAGTGTATCAACCCTCCAGACCACTCAGGTGTTCTGACTCAAGTCTACTCTGTCTACCCAGAACCAGAACCAAACATGGAGAAGCAGCATTTAGTGCTTATGCTCCACTTATCTAATCTGACTCTCGCCAGATGTATGTAGTTCCACCGAGCTCCACTCGGCTCCACACATACATCTCCATTGGAGATATATTTCAGAAGGAAGGGCCTTATCAAAAATCCATTTATGTGGTAACTAAATCCTCATTTATGCTTAGACAATCAGCTTCTCTGCAAACTTGCTAAATCATTATATCTGTATCTCTCTTATTATATGCTTGTGTAAATAAATGAGAAACCTCCTTGCTGCATTATCCACTGCTAGCTCCTTGATCGTGGCAGGGGGCTTATATAACAAGATTTGGCTTAGAAAATGGGATTTTAATAGTTGGCTAAAAACCATTATCAATAGGTGGTGTGAAGCTTTGTGCACATTGCTGGAAGTCACTGAAGCCATGTACCCATCCAGGTGTAAAAATATTTTAGTCAGATGCCAGAGCCTTAAAAATGGTTTATCTTAACAAAGTTATATTTAATTTGTTTAAATAATTTATTGATCAAACAAAAGCTGATGGACTAAAAACGTAATATATTCTTTCATAATTGAGTTAGGTCTTTAATTTAAATCACAACGGCCATAGAGTGATCTTAAAAAGAAGAAGAGAAACCATAAATTGCTCATTTACTGTTAAGCCCCAAATTATTTGCATCCCTGGCAAATTTAGATATACAATTATCATCATTCAACCAAGATATTTATGTCAGATAAGAACTGAAATTATTATCTCAGACAAGATAATAAAATTATGTAAATGGTACTAAATATTAAATATTATTTACAGTAAATAAAATAATGGCATGTTTGAATTATGCATTTCTTTCTAAATGATCAATGTGTTGCTAAAGGCCCTGGGCATTTTGGGGCTGTAATGGTTGACACCTTTCTTCAATGTTGCATATAGAAGCGTGACCACACAAGATTTTAAAGAAAGGAGACTGAAGAGTGTGTTATTGCCATCGGGATTCCACTTCTGAAACTCCCTGGGCAGGCTTACTCTGGGGTGTTTAAGATTAGGCTCTGACTGACTGTCAAACCTTGGATTCCAAGGGGAGCAATCTGGTGTTGCAGTTGACCAGATTTTAACTTTGTGAATTTGCTGATGGGGTCATGGGAATATACTTTTTCGGTCTATATTTTTTAGTGGCCCATGACCATGTTCCCCAGTGTATTTTGTGGGGTGTGTAGTGGGAGTATGAGGTATCTGGGTAGCTTTTAAGGGCTATATGATCCTCCTATGACCAAGACAAGAGCTGTGTCTGCATTCTTGGCACAAAATTGAGCCTGTTCCCAAGTGCTTGTTGGATCCGTCAGGGCTGCCCCTTGCCACCAGTCCCGTTTGTGGTTTTAATGAACAGGACGTGGAGTCGTGGAGAGGAGGGATCTCAACGTAGCTTTTCAAAGATGATGTGGTTTTGCCTGCTTCTTCAGGCCAAAACCTCCATACTATGCTGCTACATTGGAGTATTTTGCAGCGTAGTGTGAAGAGGCTGGGATGAGAGTGAGCTCATTTAAGTTTGAGACTATGTTTCTCGACTCTTGGTTAGGGGTCAGTCTCTGCCTCAAGTGGGCAAGTTTAAGTATCCTAGTATCTTGTTCATAAGTGGCCAAAATCCAGAGGGTAGCTGGAGTCAGCCTTAGACGTAGGGTGAGGACTTCCTTATCCAGGGAGATCTTCAAGTACTGTAATGCTGCTGCTTCTCTACATGTCAGTGAAGGTCAGTTAAGGTAACTTAGGCATCTGATCAGAATGCCTCCGTGGCGCCTCCCTTTGTAGGTTTTTTTAGGCACATCCAGAGTCCCCAGGAAAAAAACGAGAAATTCAATTCTATTTTATTTGTATAGCGCCAATTCATGAAACACGTCATCTCAAGGCACTTGACAAAGTCAAATTCAATCATATTATACAGATTGGGTCAGATTATACAGATTGGTCAAAAATGTCCTATATATAGGAATCCAGTTGATTGCATCAAAGTCCCAACAAGCAGCATTCACTCCTGGAGAAGCGTAGAGCCACAGGGAGAGTCCTCTGCATTGTCCATGGCTTTGCAGCAATCCCTCATACTGAGCAAGCATGAAGCGACAGTGGAAAGAAAAACTCCCCATTAACAGGAAGGAAAACCTCCAGCAGAACCGGGCTCAGAATGAACAGTCATCTGCCTCGACCGACTGGTGGAGGCAGATGAATAGAGTGAATATATCCCTTATGGCATGGGGATCCCTTTGGATCCCCTAGAATGACCTGGAAGATATTACTGGGAAGAGGGACGTCGGGGGTTCCCTCCTGGGCCACCTGTGACCTGAGTATCTGGCTGGGATGCTTCAAAATGTCAATATTTCCTCCAGTCAAAAGACACCTGTTAAAATGAACAAGATTGCATTGAAAGGAATATGAATAATTTTGGGCTTAACTGTATGCTCAATGCCTTTTACTTTTTTCTCTTTTTTGTTGCAATTTACAGTAGTATAATTATTTTTATAACTGACTTAAAATAAAATAAAATCAAACTGGTACTTAGTCGTCCAGTGGCCACTGTCTCTATATATCACACATGGGTGTATTGCCACCCAGGAATAACAGAATCCTAAAATTAGATTACAACCAAATTTATGTCCGTTGCCATAAAATTTATTACAGTTTATTTCAAAACTGCCAGTAAGTTAACGATTTGCATTAATTTTAAACAGCCGGGCAGTAATTTCTGTAGAATATTTTTTTTTCATGCTGCCAGCTGTAATGAAGACAGAGTGAAAACATATGGATGATTAAGTGGACCTGGTGGCAAACATGAAAGTAGAGATCACGCTGAAAGTGAACCCTCAACATCATTTTAAGCAATGAACTGTTGAGGAAGTCCAGTTGACAAAAAGTTTTCCAGTTCCCCACACAATTTAGGAGGTTGATTCCCCAATGCCATTTTACAGCTCAAAATGTTTGCCTACTCGCTTTCTATAGAGCTACATGCAGATTAGGAAGTTAGTCACTGTCTGTCTGATTTAGTTTTTCTTGCATTATTCAAGCAATTTTTTTTCAGAAGTTCATTTCTTCAAAAAAAATTACATATTTGTGCTACAAATTCATGCTTCAGGCAGAGAAAATGAGCTCCAGGTACGTAAGTTCTGGGGAAAAAACATGTATTTTTCATATAGGGAAATAATAATGAAAAGGATTGCTTAGTTGTGACGAGATTTAGCCATTTAAAACGGGTTTCATCATTAGGTAAAATAAATAAGATATTTATATATCTCATTTATTTATATATCTATATGTAATGTTTGCATATAGATATATGCAACAAATATAAAAATGTATGGCAGTGTTTCCAGAAGATTTATGGATACTTTGTATCAATCTTATTTACTATAATTAATATCCTTACAATCCTTCTCTTCCAGTGAACATAAATTAACAAGATTAAGTTTCTTGATAAGGCCCAAAAACTGGGGACATTACTTCAGAGAAACCTTTGGCTTGGAATGGTTCATCTTGGAGGCTTAATGATTAATTGCATCTTAAAAAAATAACATAGAATCATATGTTTACTTTTACTACCTGTATAGGTGTTGTTCATGTGACATTTACGTGAACACTCCAGTTATTTGACGTGTTTGAAGCAACAGGTGTGCCTGAGATCACACGTGATACCGAATTTGTGCTTTTATACAGATATGAACGGTGGAATAGTTTGCGACTGTAGTCTTTAAAAGTAAGGTTTGATTTTTAAATTTATTTCTCAATTGTGTCAGTAAACCTAATTTGCACTGGGAGTTGAGCAGTCTGCAACTGTATAGACAAAGTCAAATAAGTATGCAGATCACAGTATCTTTATAAAACCCTTACATGCTTTAACGTTTACATCAAAGTCTTGCAAAACTTGATATTATCAGTTTATCACAGCCATTAAAAACATTCAATCAGCCTTAACTTTCTGTACATTTTGACCATTGATTTTCCAGCAGTAACTGACATGATGCGTAATCAATAATTTAATGAAGTGCTTTCAAGACTTTGGTGCTGAAAGTGACATTAAAGTGATTGTCCTAAAAGCTTAAAACCTTGAATCGTGGGTTTTTGTTTTTTCCATGTTGCACAATCAACAAACTAGTGTGTCTATGTTAGCAGGACAACAAGCAACCAGATGAATCAGTTTTGAATTACTTTGTCCAGCACCAGTAGCCTACTCGGTGTGTCGCCAGGTGAAACCACTTCCAGACAAGACCAAAAGAAGAGGACGAAAGGATAAAAAAGAAACATGAGACTTGCTGTTGCTGTCCTAAGCTTGCAGGATCAAGCTACAAAATGCAAACTTGAAAAATTAGACCTGATGTAAGCGATGGTTATTTTGAGAGAAAAAGAAATGGCTACCATAAGCAGGAAAATTAAATTAATCTCGGCAAAGAATGAGGTAATAAGTCACACAACCATTATAAAGGGATATCAGCAGCTCACTAATAAAAAAAATGCATTTTTTCATAAAAATACACTTAGCTTTGTTCTTTGTAACGTTATTTGTTTGGCATATTGATTTTTTTCCCCTTCCACTTAAAGGGGTCTCTGAAAAGTTTGAGACCCGCTTCATTAACAGAACACGGTCATCATGTTTCTTTAATTGATGCTTCTCGTTGACGCTGGAGCTGTGTGTGAATTACAAATATGAATCCTGTGTGATAAGACGCTGAGAATATTTCACATCTCACCCTGTGTGACAAGTGGATTACAGTTCATATTGATGGAGACACTTTTTGTGGCTATTTTGGTGTGTTTCGGTGACGACTTTGCTCTGACTTACATTTCGACTGCTCACCTTGTCTGCTGTACTTTGAAATGCCCCTAATGGTTTTCCTGAGCCATAAAACTAGGCCTTGCTTTACTGCTCAAGGCTACGTGATGATTCAACATAATGTACAGCTGTCAAAAGCGCTTTTAGGTCTTTGTTAACACATCTCCTGTGATCCAAGCTTTATGATACATTATTCACCTGCACCTGTCAAGGAAATCATAGTCAGCCGGTATCTAATACTCCCATGGTAAATCTTTTACGTTGCCTCTGTGATGCAGCAGTATTTACTTAGGGTTGGTTGAGGGGTGGTCTGTGTGTGCGGGGGTCCAGCAGTGACAGTGAGGGAGAGGTGAATAAGTGGCTGGCTCAGTTGAATGTCAGGCCTCGCCTTTATCTGTTTGTCTCGCAGAGAGTCGAGGCCAAGTGTCGCCCATGCCAATGAGGAAGTTTGGTCTCTAAAACCATGCTTTCCTCCTCTTGTCAGGATCATCTGTTATATTATGTATTCTCTAGTGTGAAGCTCCTAGCTTTAATCAGCCACCCATAGCTCTTGATCATCTTTGACAGTAGGGAGACTTAAAGAATAACTCTATACCTACCCTGATGGTTTGGATAGGTGTGCTTTGTTGAAGCCGTGATGGATTAACGCCTCAGGCCATCATCTCTCTCTTAAAACAAGTATTTTAGCTGATGTTGTAAGCGGCATGTTGTTTCAGCTTCTCAAACGGCCAAAATGATGGATGTCATTATTCTCAGAGCTGGACGTGCAAACACTTCCGACACCCTATTAATTCGACATTCTTTGAGCCTTTATTAGAAAACGGCCCCTTTGAGTTGCATATCAAACTGGCTGTATTAGGGATTTCAGTATCTCCACACCCACTGCCAAAAATGCATCACACCCCATTAAACAGCAACCCATCTTTTCCATGACTGGCGTGAATAGTCCTCTGGTTTTTTCCAACATTTCATATTGGAAATCTGATTAGCTCAGATCTAGTAACTTAGCAGTAGCAACAGGGAGAATGCCTGAACTGCTGGAATCGTTAAATGTTAGGCATGCATAGCAGCAAGGGGTTGATTTGGCTTCGCGAGAATTGGAAAAGCTGTGATAGAAAGTTGTAATAGATAGATAAATACATAACTGCACTGCATACTTTCCTTCCCCTTGAGTTTTACCTTTTCATAATGAACTGTGGCATCTTTTTTTTTTTTTGACGGTGTCTGAGTCAAATGAATAGAATAACACTATTTTTAGTGTGAACTGCAGATCAACCGTCTCCTCTGTCTAAAAGTGTATCCCTGTTTCTGCTGCTTCCATTCACACATCAGATTTGTAGAATTAATTTTGCTTGACAGCTCAACAGTATTATAGCAAGGCAACATGATGGTGGTATGGTGGTACAACATCTCATCTGGCAAACAGACAGTGACAGTGTTTAAATGTAATGTGCAGTTACAGTAGAACAATTAGACATAGGCTGCTTTGAGATTTGCACATTACAACAACCTTGAGTAAAACACATCAAAAACTTTTGGCAAATGTGTAAATAGAAAAGCAACATCTATTCCTGCTGCTGCTGCTGCTGCTGCTGCAGCAACAATAACAAAACACCTACCACTAAATGTATTAGTCTTAAAATGCTCAGTGAACAGAAAAACATACCTTTTGGGAATTGTAATTTAACTTGTTAATTAATGAAAGCTTGCAGATTAATTAGTTTTAATAGTGCTACCTTAATAAGCGTGACAGCTCCTCTTGCTTCCCTGTTATGGTTTGATGTAAGATGAGTTTTATTTCCAAACAGCTGAATTTAGTTTTTTGTTTTTTTATTTGTATTTATCTATTTATTTATATGTAAATAACGGAATAGTCTAGTAGTGCTCTTTCACCCTGCTTGGCTAGAGGTGTGCAACATTTACTGAGGAGGGGCAGCAAAGTCTTGCTCTGCTCTACAAAGCTGGGAAACATTCTGATTATTCTGAAACTTTGTCTGGCATGTCACTGACAGGATTTCAAACTGTAAGAATACTATGATGGTAAATTTTAGCAATGCTGAAGTGGCAACATTTTAAAACCTTCATATATCTTGAAATCTTGAACTGCCACACTTCTACTTAAAGTGTAAAACTCACTTTTCCGTAAACTTGAACATATAAATAATGGTTGCAGCAGCTTCAACTGACTACTATATATTACATACATTATTATTATGGAGATATTTGAACACATGCTGTTCAGATAACTCTGCAGCATATTTGTTATTATGCCAAATCTCAAGCAAATATTGCTTGGACCTTAGCTTTCTGCTTTGCTTTTATAGCCATATCTGAAAGAAGCTTTATGCAAACCTGGCCCATGTTTAAGTGACTGAATGCTGTTGCTTTAATGGATCCATAAAACTTAGCAATGTCCTGTCTGTAAAGGCATTGAGAAGGATCCACTGGATGTTTCACATTATATTCAGGACGGTCTATGATGTTCCTTTCTAATGCATTAACTTGTGCTTAAATGTGCTTAAGCATAAATGGAAGGAATTACTCTGGTCTAGACATAGTATATGAAAGACTGATATGATGGTGTCTAGGTCTGGGGTTAACAGAACTGACAGGATATTACACATTTTCAGTAATTGAATGAAACACAACTGGACAATTGTTTTTGCATAATTACTATAATTAAGACTCTTATATGTGATGCCATGACTTCTGCAACATGGTTTGTTAGCTTTTTTACTAGAAACTAGCTGTGAATGAAATATGTTTTCTGATAATGCTCATATAGAATGGACTGGACTGAATCGAATTCCTACAATGTCTGAAAAAGCTTGAATTGTGTTTTAAATATTTACCAGGATGTGTTTGATTGCTTAAAAAAAAATTATGGTTCCTAATACTTCTTCAAAAAAGTTAACTGAGTTGTTAACTGAGGTACAGTATTATAAAGGTAATTATCAGGGAAAGTAACTATAGTGTTTTAAAATAAAGCATATTTAAATGTATGGAATTTCAAAATGTATGTTGAAATGTTTATGACAAAAACAAAACGTATGATTTAATAAGAGGAGACTACAAACAGGAAACACGGTCTAATTTAAAGTATTTAATTATTACTGTGTGACAAACAGGACCCCAAACAAATTAAATTTGTAATTGCAGATAGAAAATAAACAACAAAACACAATTGATGGTTTAGAACTTTTAATGTTTGTTGCACATCAACAGCTTGTAGCTGGCTATCACATAAGTATATAATTAAAGTATGATTATCACGCATTGTAGCGCAAATTTAATAAACTAAACGGTCACAACACAACTGTATATCAAGTATTTTCTTCCGCACAAAAGTAAACAGCTGCTGCAATTTCACTGTTACACTAAATGTTTATTGTATAATTAAACTAAGGTCTAGAAATGTAAAAAGATAATGAAAAATGTTAATTCCATATCTGTCTTTTATTGACAATCTTCAAGTTCCACAAGTGCTGTTCTCACAGTAGAGGCCTAGTGGACGTTCCTGTTTAATGTAAAAAAAAATGAATTGCTAAATCCAACTTTGGCTTCTTCCATTGCAGCCATTACATCAATGTTTGTATCTCAAAACAAGAAGCTCCTCATACTTCTCATCAGCTGGTCTGTTCCTCTTTGGGGTGCAGAGAAGCTTCCCAGTTTCTGGAGGAGCAAATGATTGGCTGGCGTCTTTGTATCGATGACATTTTCTTCATCAGTACTTAGAGAGTCCACTTCATGAAATAATCTATGATTTGAAATCAAGCTTAAACTGCTTGGATAGCTTCGGCCCACCTCCTTTGTTCGTCAAGCTCCTGTTGGCCTCACCTGAGTTTGGGCTGCGCCTGCTAGCATCAGCACCATCTTTCTTGGCAGCTACTTTAGTTGAAGCATGGCGTTGAGAGGTCATTTGTGAGGTTCAAGTGGCTTACAGCTGATGTGAAGAACCACTTTCTTCCAGGACATAAATTGCATTTCAAATATAGGTTCTTGCCTTTAATCCCTTTGAGGGAAAAATAATGTCTTTACTTCGTCTTAAAAACACCACCTTTGAGTTATCTGAGCCCTCCATGACTTTTTCTCTGTCAGCTTTGTCAGCTGTGTGTGCTCACTAACACCTGCCCAAGTCTGCCCCTGGTTGATATACCATGACCATTTTCCTCTTCATCAGCCAATCAGCTGCACTTATATGATTGTTTTTGCCTTCTCAGCTCCCGGCAAGATGAAGACGGCTTCAGCCCTCAGTGTGCTGAGTTATAGTAACATGGCTGCGCCACATTGTTTTGTCAGTAATGGCCTGTTAATGATGTAAAAGGTAATTAGTAACCTGAATAAACCAGCACTGTTCCATTTAAAAACAAATAATAAAATACTTTATAAACACAGTAAAAATAAACATAGTGAAATTGACAAAAATTATAAAGATATCAGATTTTTGAGTCTGGAAAAGGAGTACGTTTAAAAAAGATGTTTCAAACCTGTAGAATTTGATCTTGATTGGGTTATAAAAAATTCAGCAAGAATTGGACACGTTTTCTATAAAGTGTCCTGACATAACTTTTGTAGCAAATTGTTTGTAAACAAACTAAATTGGATTTGATGACATCTGAATTATCAGTGTTAATTTAGAGTGTTCGGTAGCTATAACTTAGGTCTATGTAGGAATTCACCCAAAGTGATTAGCTGATTACCTGCGAGCTTTAACATAAATACCACATAATCTTTATAAAACCAAGAAGTAATTTTGATGAAGTGGGAATGCTTTTTGATGATAAAATGTATATGTTTGCAAAAGGTGGAGACCAATTAGACCCCAAGGTACTCCGAACAAACCAGAATTATGGGTCTAAACCAGTTAAACAAAGTAGGAAAGATGCTAAATTATCAAAAAACAATTAATTTAGCATTATTGTAGTCATTAAGTATGTCTTCGTACAAGTATACGAGTAATACCAAGCCGCGCTATGATACTTCATTAAAATTTAAATGTATACCTTGCTACTAAGGTTTGCTGCTAAAGATGTTTGCTTGTACAGCCATGCATATTACACATTTTACATTGTTGTTCTTTATATTCGGCTGGTGTCTTTTCTCTATTTAACTTTCCCGACAGAGCTGCCTTAATTAGTTGTGGCTCATATTTGGGAGTGTGTAGAAACATTCTCCAGAGATTTTGCCAAGAAAGTGTTTTTTTTTTTTTTTTTTTCAGCTGCTAGACACTCAGATTGGTCAAACCCTCACAGACATCCTGAAACATCTCTGAAGCAGAGACCAGAGAGAGAGAGAGAGATATTTTGGTAGAGTGGCAAAGAGTAACTATAACAATAACAATAAAGCTGTTATTAATCACACTTTGGGAAACCTTGCTCTAGAGACGACTTTGCAATGAAGGAATTTCGTAAAATGAAAAACATCATGGACAACCCTAAGCATCCTCTTAATCAGGCTGTCGTACAACAGCAGATTGTCTTAAGTCAGAGGCTCCTCCAGATCCGCTGTAAGATACACTGGTAAAGGAGATCCTTCCTGCGGCCATCACCCTCTACAACAACTCATTGAAGAAACCCCTGTAACATGAGTTACACCAGCATTTAATTTCCCTTTGGGATTGATAAAGTATTTTTGAATAGAACTGAATTGAATATTTCAAGACATTCCCAGTTGGCAATTTGCAGACAAAACATATTGTAATGATGCCCACATTGCAGCCGAAGTACCGCCAAAAGGGTTTATTCAAAATATGAGCTGCTATTTCCTGAGGCTGCAGCTCACGCCTCTAACAGAACTGCATGTGTTCAACTCCCGAGCTTGCGGCTAACAACAACACACGCACACGCACGAACACCACTTCCTGGTCCTAGTCCTCCCGCTCCTGATCTCCCCGCCCACATGGCATCATAGACCTATCACATGTGGTGCGGGAGCCAGCAGCGTCAGACAAGGAAAACCCACGACGCTCACATTCAACAATAAGGGTTGTAATGCAACTCATAACAAATGCATAATGATAAGGAACCCCAGCAGAACCGAAACACAATATTGAAAAAGTTGCTACTATTGAATTCCCTATATTCTTGACCTTGCCTTCAGCGGACAACAAAGATAAATTTAATAAGTGTAATTATAACCCTATTTTTTACCATTGATTAGTCTGTCGAAGAACATGAGATCTATTTCTATTTTAAAATACGGTTAACAAATTTTGCCCCAGGAAAAAAAAAAGAACCCAGACATTTTTTCTCTGAGAAATCTTGTGTAACCTGCAAAGTAGTGTTTTTATTTTGAAAAATGCACTCACAATCATATTTTTTTTGTTATAATTTATTTCCTTCTTTCTCTGCAAAAACACCTATAAATCCTGCTCCCTATACTTAAATACATTTTTATTAAATTGTGCAAGTTTTTTTTTTTTTCCATTGCAAGAAACACGTTGATAAAGAACCCAGAGCACTGTGTGGCTCTATTACTTTGTGTGTGCAGTTTAGACCTCACTGTCTGGCTTTCTGCACCATCTAATGTCACAAACTCAATGTGAAATGGTCTTTGATGGGCCTGTAAAACTGTAGTTGATGGATACAGGAAGCATACCAGGAAGGCGGTTTAAAAGAGGATATTTCAAGCTCATCAGAGTGATTCAGCGTAATACTATAGAGGAAGCTGAACTGACAGCTTCCAGACACAGACTGGAAAGCCAGCAGCAGCTGGGACTGATGTCTCAGGAGTAATCACACACAGGTTGTATGAAAACAAACACACATACAGTGATATACTGCCACACAGACAGGCCAGAAGACATTTAGACTCAGACACAATTATAGAGGGTTTTAGACATGATGTCGGTAGCTAGGAAGTACAGCAGCCGGTGTTAATTTGTTGGAGAAGATGAAGGAATGAGTTTGATAACTTGAAATAGCCTCAACAAAATTGGTCTTTCCATGACAGATAAATTGCTCTGCTGTCGCCATAGCAAAAATCACAATAAATATCTGTTGACGGCGAAAAGTGTGGAGTGTAATTTTGCCACTGCTTTAAATGGAAATGGCAGGTGGGAAACTGTGCAAGCAATTTTCCACAAAGTTATGTCCTTTCTGTGTGACTTTGCTTATCGATATCAAGAAATGTTGAACACATGTGATGAAATCTGCCAAATTGTCAAGGTGAGCCCAGTGAAGCTGTCAGGTATACTGTGCTTTACAACTCTTAAGATCCTTTTTAATCATAAATGCACAGCATACTTTTCTCGGAAGCGGGCTGGTGTCATTTTCAGATGATTTAATGATGGTGTAAAGAGATAGTTTTCAAATCGGAGCCAGCACGTGTTTTTTTAGACATGCTTTAAAATACAAACAGTTAATTTACGAATAACGTTTATGCTTCTGCTTCAATAAAAATGGATTCAAATGTCATATTTAAAGATAAAGTGCTTAGAGAAAATATTTTCCACCTTACAGATCTTTTTTTTTTTTTTTGCCAAACTTGTTTTATATCATGACAAAATTTAAAATAACCTGAATAAATACAATAATGCAGTTTTCAAATCCATCCATCTATTGACACCAGCCCAGGGGGGGCTGATGTCTATCTCCAGCAGTCACTGGGCCAAAGGTGGGGTACGCTTTAGACAGGTTGCCAGTTTTGCAGTTTTCAAATGATAATTAAATCTATTAAGGGACAACAGCTGTACAAATCATACGTAAAATAAAAATAAAATGCCCCCCCAAACCTAATAAATGGGTGTGCTGCCCATGCCAACAATGACTGCCATCAACCATTTGAGATAACGCAAACAGTTTTGGTCCACATCTCTTTAAATGCCGTTAAAAGTCATTCAGAGGTGCACTCTCCGCATTTCCCAAGTGCAATTCAAGTTAAAGTCAAAAACTCGTGACCAGAGCTCTCTTTCATTAGTCTCTGGTGGTGAGCAGAATAATATTTCCAGGACCTTAGAAAGATAGAACATGCTGCATCCAGTCTTGGGCATCATCAAGGTGGTAATAGCAATATCTGATGGGCCTTTGTCATTTCTTTGGGTCAGCAGTGTTGATTTTCTCCTTGGAACTCTGAGTTAGGTCTGCTTTAGATGGTATTGGCTCTTAGGACCTACTTGATGGAGGGTTCCCGGGAGTTGGTCAGCCACTTCTCCTGTGGTCCCAAGGACTTAGAAGTGGCTTGGTAACAACTTGGAGTAGGGTTGATATGTGTTAATTAATTTGTTTCTCTTCTGTTCTTGATTTTTTTTTTTTTTTTAGTAAAAAAAGGTTTCTTGATTCTACACGTCTGGGAGTACCAAGGCCAGATGGGAACTCAGATATTGTGCTTAATCACAGTTCACTCTCGATTTAACAAGGAATGTTTTACTTTTTTATACAGGACCAGGTTGGCTTGTATGGCCTTTGTCTCTTAACAAATTAAATGATTTGAAAACCGTTTTGGTTATGTTTATCTCCTATTAGATGTTGTCTGATCAATGTCATCGGAGTATAATAATAAAGGCAAAAACAGAAGAAAGCTCTAAAAAACCTTTTCACATCTCTGTATACTTCCAGCAAGATGTTTTTCCAACATATTGGTTTGAATGTGGTTAAACTATTTTTTCATAAATAATTCATAACAAAATGCAACTGAAGATAATTTTTCCATAAGAAAATGATTGAACTCTGTTAGTATTTCTTCATTTGTATTAAGGTTCCCTCTGTTTGTAAGTCACTTCACGCCGGTGTGTCATGTCTTCTGTGGTTGGCACCAGAATACTAAACAGATTGGGCCGAGCAAATTTCAAGGTCAGGTAAATGCCAACAGCGCTACCGCAAATCAGGCCTCTACCGCCTTGTTCAGTTTGTGTTTTTCCCCATTACACACCTCAACAAATGTGGAAAATTAACTCATAACCTCCCAGAAGCTGCCAACATAAGAATAAAAAGTGATTTATAAAACACCGCCAGGATTGTTTTGCTTAAGTGCGGTTTGCTTTAATAAGGACGAGTTTTATTTACCCTACCAGAGCTGAACTGTATTAACCTGAGACTGAGTTCAGTACAGTTTGAGACCTTGGTTTTATGTAGCCCTTAAATATGTGTTTTTTGAGAAATACAGTTTCACATCAACTGAATGGTGAAGTTACAAGTTGAAAAGCTATTCACTGTAAATATTGTTGGTGAATACGGTTTATCGCATATCACATTAAAGTTCACAGCGCAAAACAGACCGTATTTGTCAGATCCCAGAAGGAACTGCATTGACCACACAGTCAATAAAAATTATGGAATACATTTATTACAAGAAAATATGGACAGAAATAAAAGTCTTAGCCTATTAAGAGTGGATTAAAAACCAGAAAAGTTCAGTACGGGCAGCAAACATTTAGAGAAAACATCCAGGCATCTTGAGAATCTTCTTTCTGGCTTCACTTCTTCAGTGGGCATCTCCTGGATTGCCCACTGAAGAGGGGGACACGGTTTGGCACGTTATGGACTAAACCGCAGCTGATTTTTAATTTTACCATTCAAGTGACCAAGTCAGATGTTTTAGAACCAGTGGGGACGCATAGATCCGGCCCAAATCTGATCTTCTCAAGTCACGTTTGAGCCACTTAGGCTACGTTCCCGCTGCAGGTCTTAATACTCAATTCTGATTTTTTTCTGAATTTTTTTTTTTTCGGAGGTTGTTCCCATTACTTTTAAAATGTTGCCTTTATCTAAATTCAGTCTGACCCACATGGGCAAAACAACTTCACAGACCAAGTTCATTCATAACTCTAGGAAGTTGAGGGCATCTTTTAATAATATATATCAGCGCCTCTCATCTCGACTCCAAAGGCAGGACACTCGTAACAATAATTTTCATTGCTTTCCGATTAGTGAAAAATTCTTCGGGATTGAAAAGTCTTTTGTGTGCAGCAGTATACACAAGTTTTGCTGTGCGCTGCGTCCCCTGCTTGTCGTAATCAGCCCCGTTGCAAAGTGATAAAAATGATTGCGTGTCCTGCCTTTGAATTGATATCAGGCACTGATATATTATTAAAAGTTGCCCTCGACTTCCTAAAGTTCTGAATAAACTTGGTCTATGTGACGTTATTAACATCCCTGCCCCACCAGTCCTGGCTGCATCCCTGCAGCCAAATAGACACCTCTGCAGCCAGAGCTTTGTAAAATGCCAGAGTTTCACTTTCTTTTTATTAGTGTACTTTCCCCTCAGCACTCGATGACACCTTAGTTCTGTTGGACTCTTTAATCCATAAAACCTATTTCTTCTATGTTTATTGGGGCAAAGCGGGCTGGTGAAGTCATTCATATTGTTCTTTGAGCATGCGCGTAGATATACGCAGCATTTTAAAAGTAATGGGAACCACCTTGCAAAAATATCCGATTGCAGAAAAATGGGAATTGAGCATTAAGACCTGCTGTGTCGTAGTTTGTACAGGGGGCTTCTGTTTTAAAACTCAGGTTTCAAAATGGTTGTCTAGACCCTCCTCCCTTCATTGACACCTCTTTTAACTAACTGCGTTGCTCTGCGGTTTTTCTAGAGGAAATGTTATTCACCACTGCACGACTCCCTCCTGTTTTCACGCACATTGTTTGGGCCAGGCAGTGCCGACGCTCAATCTGACAAATGCAGCCAATACAATTACCGTTTCATGGATGTTTGCCTTCTGGGTGTGGAAATTAAAATCCCCACTGCACCGGTAAAGTTAAGTAAATCAGTTTGCTCCGCCCAGCATGCGTCCTTGTGTATCAAAGCCGTTTTTCTATGTTAGATGTTTATTTTTCCCCTACTATATTTCAATCATGTCGAATCTGTGCATGGAACAGGATTCCTCTGGAAATTACCTTTCATTAGAAGCCTTCGCTGGTGTCTCTGTGTAAAAAAGTCAACAGGAGTCACAGCCTTTTGAAGTTGGCATCTCCATTTTTGGACAGTTTGGATGAATTTGGATAACTCTTGGAGAACGCCATGGCGTAACCACAGCAGAAAAGGTCCAGAATTGTAATTTCTATGCTACTGACTTCAACTTTGAAGAAAAGCTTGTGTCTGTTAGATCCTTTATTTTTTTCCGACATTACCTCATGCATCAGTCTGCAGCTGCATGACAAAGAAATAAATTAAAAACAAGAACAAAAATGCATAATTTATGTGTGTTCCAACTTCAATAAGTACAAACTGGTTACCAGTACAACAAATTGGATTGCCCAGTTGAAAAATGTAAAGTGTTACCTTTGCAGGGAGACCAAGCTTTTGCATCTACCCCAAAGGGGTAAAGGGCAGAATCGAATTGAATGTGTGTATGCTTTTCTAGGTGTTTTTGACATTTTAGGTGTGATAGTTGGTCCTTTTTTATTTTGTTCTATGCTGTTCTAGGCTCTTTTTTCTTCAGCTTTTAAAGACAGTGTAACTGTTTGTTGTTAAAATGTAAATACAATTACTGATTTTTTTTAAAAACAGCAGCATTTTTTTTTTCAAAATATTAAATGTTGATTTTACTTGGCATAATTTAGCAAAATTACAGAAATGAAAGAAAAAGTCTTCAAGTAAGTTATTTGGTCTTTATGCCTTTTATAAGGGTCTGTTGTTATGACAGGAAATTGTGCTAATATTTTTATCATGTTTTTCCAACTCTATCAATAGACAGGATTAAATTTCCAAATAGCTGGCACATCTAAGAGTGGCATCACAAGTGGAGCGACGTGTTGAGCTTTTGTCTGTTAAAACAGATCACCAGACCCTGAGGATGCCTTAATTGGATTAGAAAGCATTAACAGCATTTGATTGTATTTTAGGTTTGCATGAAACACATTAGTCATGTCATGTAATTGTCTGACATGTCGGATGCAGTCTTTACAACACTTTGCAGAGCGAGCTGACATTTATGGGCGCCCTCGTGTACCCTTTAGTTCCACCACCGTGCCACTGTGACATCTGTTCGCCCCAGTGAAGATGGTGAAGCAGTAAGGTGCTTAGGCTGACTTTAAACCAGTCAGCCGGAAGAAAACCCTGGCATTACCAACGGAGTAAAGCTAGTAGAAGCGAGCAGGAATGATGGAATGGATAAGAATAGAAATTCAAAGCAGGAAACAGAATAAGAGAAACAACAGAAATGGAAATAGTAGAATACACATGACTGCATTCGTTTGAAACGTCAAAAGCAGGGCCGCCGCCAGACATCCGACCCTCATGTGTTTTCTGTGTGTTTTACCGACAGGCTTGTTGAACTTGGAGCAGCTCCTCAGACAGTTCCTCATCTCCAAGGAGACCCTGTCGGTGCGCATGCTGGATGATAGCCAGGACCCGACCCCTCTCCTGAAAGAGATCCGAGATGACAAGACGGCCACCATCATAGTGGACGCCAACGCCACCATGTCACATATCATTTTAGAGCGGGTAAATAGACGTCACATAACGTTCGTGTTATTTATGAGCCGACATGCTTGACGTGATTTTTTACTCTTTTTTTTTTTTTTTTTCCCCATCATATGAAAACACGGCACCGTCATGCAACATTTTATTTTTCGCCAAAAAAAAAGCTAAGGCAGCAGCAGTCCCCATTTTTTTTAACTACAGAAATTTTTTCTCCACGATTCTAAAAAAATAGTAAATGTAATTTTCACCACAGAATTTTCGGTTTTGTCCTAAATTACAAGGCTTGTGATGAGAATTTCAACGATTTAGGCTTCTAGAAAAATTCAGATTGTTAGTTAGTCACAAAGGGTTAAAAAGAAAACTAACTGCGCTGAAACACCAGTGCTGAAACAAACCAGTTATATTAAATCAGTGAACATGTATGAGGACATCAAGTTAAATATTTTTAAGTAAATAAAAGCCAGAAAATAAAGTTTAGAGAATTCTGCAGAGATTTTAGGGATGAATAATGTCTAATAACAGACGCGTGTTTCCTCTAAGTCTAATGCAAAGGGATAATACACATTGAAAAGTGAAGCAAAATGCTCTTTTTATCCTTCCTAAAGCTGTTGGTTCCCTTCTTTAAAGAGACACTTTTTACATTAAAATGTAAATGTAGTATGCAAAGCTATAAAGCAGAACAGCTTTCAGACCGTATTAGTAAGTCCGCTTTCGATCTCTATTTATGAGCGACCTTTTGGTGCTTTTTTACTAATGGAATATGTGAGTAGTTACTGTCTCAGAATATTACTAACAGGATAAAGTGAACCTCCACTTTTTTAATGGACACGTGGGTTCTTAAGAAGCCTTGATAGCATATTTCCCCTTTTAAAGAAAAATGCACCATATTGTTTCCTAAACTCAGTAAATGGATGTCTGGTGAGGGGTTAACATTAAATGACAGAGAAGAGTGCTAGGGGGAAAAGATTTTTATCCATTTATTTCATTTTTAAGCATTGCACTGGTCTACATACTGCAGCAATCAGTCTGTTCTCATTCAGGGTTCTTTTTACACCATTTCCTAACAACTTTCTTTTCCCTTTTGTGGTCTGCTGTATCCACTTTAAAAGGTATGCCTTTAAAAAATATTCAAATATCATTTCCACATTTGAGCACATCAACATCAGAAAATTCAGGATGTTCTTATGTGTTGTTTACTTGGTAAATAACAAATCATATATGCCATAAGCTTATTTGCTATATAAAGTGCATAACTCCGTATAGAAAAGCATAATAGGGTGAAGTAGACAGAAAACAATGCATGTTGTTTTTTTTTACATTTTTGTGTACAAAATAAAACTGGAGACTCGTCTCAGCTGATCTGTACGACTGATACAGCTGGCAGGCTCAACCAACAAAATCTCATAAAAACACAAGAGGTTCAGTTGAAATAACAAAACAAAAACATCACCAAACGAAGCAATGGTTTTCTGGGAAATAGTAGCCTGTTTACTATTCACTAACTCAAGGGTTCTCAAATGTTTCAGCCTGTGACCCACAAAATCAGTCACTGCCCTGTCTGTAGCACGGGTATCCCCCTTTTGGCGTGGGGATGCTTTATTTATTTATTTTTTAAATTGTGAGAATAAAGTCATAATATTACAAGAATAAAGTTCTATTTTTATAAGAATTCTTACAAAGAAGTGCAGCCATTCCCCTGCATTAAAACGAGGGGCATGTTGTAAAGTTGTACTGGTTGTAAGGGAATGCTAAATCTTTTTAGCACATCAGCATCAAATCAACCCAGCCAGGCGGTCCCGACCCCCACTTTGGAAACCCATGCACTAACATAGCGTTATATACGGCTGATATCAACATTTTCATTTTGAGCCGTTTTTATGTTGCTAAAATCTCTTTCTACTAAGGGAGCAATATTACTTTTTTATCCATCCATCCATCCATCCATCCATCCATCCATCCATTTATCCATTGTCTTCTGCTGCTTCTTGATTGGATCTCAGGGGAAACAAGTCTAAGAGGATTCCCTCTCCCAAGCAACATCCCCCAGCTCATTCTGGGGGATCCCAAGGCGTTCCCACTGCAGATGGGATATATTGTCTCTCCCACTGACTTCTGGGTCTTCCCCTGTGTTTCCTCCTGGTGGAAGTCCTCCAAAGATAGTCGACTGTCCAAGGGACATCCTGATCAGGCTACCCTCTAGTTATACCTAAACTCCCCCTGCTTGAGGTGGAGACTGACCCCCAACCAAGAGGGGCAGTACACTTTTTTTTTGGTCAAGTACCATGGCCTCAAGCTTAGAAAAGCTGACTCTCAGTTCATTTCAGTCGCTTGTATCTGGGAGAGCATTACTTCTCCTTCACACGATCTCCTTTAACACTGTAACATGTTTGCTGTGTCAACTGTATGGCTTGCAGCAAACTGCAAACAGGACGTCTGTCATTGTTTTTCCAACTCTGGCTTTCTTCTTGCCGTGCCACAAAGCCCAGATTGATGTGTAGCACAGATAGTGGTGGTCTGTCAGTGAATTCTCCCACCTTCGGTGTGTTTCACTGCAGATGCTTCAGATCAGGGATCATCAACCTTTTTAAAGCTGAGAGCTACTTCATCGGCACTGTGTCATACGAAGGGCTACCTGTACTCACCTTTGAACTACAAGAGTCCAAGCTTTTTTAACAAGCTTGTGGGCACCACTTTTGGTCCTTGGTGGCTAGCTGGTGCCTGTGGGCACCATGTTGGTGACCTCTACTTCAGAGAATCCACGGATCCTTTTCTGATTAATTCTCTCCTTGCTCAGTACATCAGTTCAGGTGGACGATTGTATCTCTGTAGGTTAGGAGCTGTGTTATACTCTTTCCATTTCCAGATGATAGATTGAACAGCGTTCTGCGATATGTTCAAAACTTGGGATTCTGTTTTCTAACCTAACTGCTAAGGAAACTTCTCCCCAACTTTATCCCTGACCTGCCTGCTGGGTCCCTGTGTCTTCATAATGCTGTTTGTCCGCTAATGTTATCTGACAAACCTTTTTGGCTGTCACAGCTGTTCTTATACTGAGATCAAATTAAACACTGTTGGACTCCATTTGTGATCAAATGACTCCTGAAGTTGCTGGTTTCACTGCATGTTATTTAGGTGTGTGGGACTAAAGGGAGCACAACACATTTTCCAGATTAGATATCTTTTTTCTGTACACTTAAAATTTGTGTTGGGATTTCATGTGGTGGACCAACAAAACGTGGTGCACAATTATGAACGTTTGCCCTTTTAACAGGACTGTATATACTGCTTTTTGTCCTCTTTACATGCTATGATGTAAGAGACATTCCTGTGTCAGATTGGTTTAAAGTCCAAATTGTTATGCTTAGCTCAGAGAAGCCAAACATGTCCGAACTGAGTGGCTGCATGTCCACCAGTCTCAGACAATGCTCAGAGCGCTTGTCCAAAGGGGATAAATGAGTTTTTCTGCAACCATGTTTATATTAAAACCATTTAAGACAAAGGTCTGGCTCTCTGAAGCTTTAGCATTCACGAGGTCTTAGGTCAGCAGTGTTAGCATTCTGAATAGCAGCTGTGCAGAAGCAGACTGCGTGGATGGTGAACCCACTGCTATTTGGAACAAAGCAAAATTGTAAAATGAATAAGGGATAGTTTAAAAAGCGGTGAAAGGTTTACTTTTTTCATCGGATGATCGTCTTGTTTATGTTCCGCTCCCTCTCTATGAAATGTGTGCAGCAGCAACCAGACATCATGATGCAAACACTGTTGTGAATTGTTAAAAACAGTAGTCACCCAAAGAAAATTTGTCACACATTGTTATATATAATTTTCTGCATCAGATAAAAAAACAACAACATCAGCTGTTCATCCTAAAGTTGAGCTTTTTGTGTGAAACTAAAGGGTAAATGCTAAGCAACAATTTCCATAAAACAACATAATAATTACTATAGCTGAAGTAGTTTTAAAGCGGCAGTGCACAAAGAAGAGGACGTGTGGAGAGGTTATTTGGAGTTCAGTCACAAAAATGTATTTGATGTTTTGCTGTAATAATTATCGCCTTTCTGCTTCTTAGCGGTTTATTTTCTAAGCTTCTTTAACACACCTTATCTGAATATTCCTGATTCATAACGGAGTGGCATGCACTCATGTTAACAGCAAGTATTCAGAGGTTAGACCGTTCACAGAAACGACAGCTAAATCTTTGTTGTTAAGCTCACTTCAGTGGCACAAAACCCTCAAATCATCTTCATGTGGGAGTGATTCGTTATGCAAATTTTCAGCATGGAAATATGAAAACATCCAACGGTTAGAAGGAAATATTCAAGGTCTGGTTTTCAAAGTAGCTGGCTTGATTCATTCATTTTAAGGTTGTTGGTTTTTTTTTTGCCCTTTGTACACACAGATGCAGTTAATATTAATGGTTTTAAGATAGCCTTTTATTTCTAGTTTGATCAAACTAAAGTCGCTGTTAAAGAATTTCTGTTGAAATCATGTGTTTTTAAGAACGTAATGTCTAAAAAGTTCACCCTGCCCTTCGCAGCTGCTCCTCGCCGTCTTTGATTTAATCATATTGTGTGACAGCGTTGAGCAGCATACCAATAGGGTACAGAGATTAATTGCTCCATCGAGAGGCTTCGTTAGACGATGATGCGTCAGTGCTTATCGAGATGTGGATTTGATCTGTATGCTCAGATGAAGCTCAAGTTACACGACTCGGTGACCTCTCAACTTTTTGTCTCCGCTTTTTTTTTTTTTTCCTTAGCGCTTCATGTTTTGTGCTTCTCCGGCCCGTTGTGGGTCGGACTTTAAACTTTAGACTCTTGCCCATGTGAGCTTGTTTTTCCTCGCTTTTTACGTCTCCCTTTGCCCTTCTTGTCATTTTCCCTGCAGGCATCAGATCTGGGAATGCTGTCTGTCTACTACACTTACATCTTCACCTCTCTGGTAAGGAAATGCATGGTCATGTTGGCAATTAGAATACAAATTTCACACCTAAAGGAGCACATCAGTAATCTAACGCTGCGCTCATGTCATGTATTAAAACAGAAAACTTTAATTGGTGCTCCACTTTGAATTAATGATTCATTAGAAGGAGCTTATATAGAGGAATGATTGCATGGATTCATTATTACAGGGTTAAATGGTCAATTTTCTCCCTCATTTTGTCGGACTGTAAATTGGAGAGCTGTCGTAGCGGCCGTCATAGCTCCAATCACCACAGGCCATTTCAGAAGCAACTAAATAAATATTTTAAAAATGTCGTTTTTGCTACTAGTACTACTTGTGGCCTGGCTTCTCTTGGCCATTTTTCTTCTCTGTTTATGACTACAGGAGTTGACCAGGCTTCTGCTGAATGAACGATTTTTACAATTTAACATCTGTTTGATCGTGAGTTTATATATATATATATATATATATGTGTGTGTGTGTATATATATATATATATATATATATATATATATATGTATGTACTAATGATGAAGCCGAGCTGGTTTTGCTTGCATGTTCAAATGTAAATCAAATGTTAATGTAAAACCTCTAAACTGTCTGTCTAATGCTTTTCTCAAACACATTTCTTATTCAATCATAAATGTTTATTTAAGTGTTATTGCAGCTCTGTTGTGGGCATTATTACTGTCTGATGGTTTAAAAGGGGCCCTATTAGCAAAGCATTAGCCTTTGTAAGAGAGTTTTTCATTTGGTTTGAGGGTAAGATGGCTTCTCTGAAGTGGTTTTGGTCTGTTGAAAACTTTAGAGTGATCTGGGTAACCATAATCCTGCTTGTCTTGAGATTTAATTCAAACTTTTGAAACAAGGGTCCGTACGTTTTTCCAGTCTTTCATGATTATCCAGGCCTTTAAATGTTCCCCCACAGTTCTGCTGCATTTTTGCCCTGATATGTACTGATTTAGTATTTATAGTATGTTATGAATCTTATCCTCGTTCCTTGAATAAACAAATACAATTTATTTACTGTATATAGTGCAAATTCACCACCGATGCAGGCTTGAGGCACTTAACTAGACAATCAGGTCCAATACCTATTCGTTTAAACTCACTGGCCACTTTATTGGGTATACTTTTTCCATTTCTTATTAGTGCTAATGTTGGACCAACTAGTAGATTTCACTCCTTAGATGTAGTGAAGATGGGGTTTAACAATGTCAGAAACAGCATTTGAGGGATTTTGAACATAGCATGTTTGTTGTTGCTGGTCGTCAGACCCTTAATGTTTCAGAAACTTCTGGAGTACATGGATTTTTGTCTTTGGTTTATAGAAAATGGTCCTGAAAAACAGAAAATAGCCAATGAGCTGCAACAAAGTAAGCCATAGTCTATATCAGATTTCAGAGGAGAACTGGCAGGTGGGTTTGCGATGATAGAAAGTCAGCAGTAACATGAATACCCACCGTTACAACACGCTAGGTGCCGGTTCTTTAAGCTAAGATCAGAAAAGTGAGACTGTAATTCACACCTGCTCACCTAAATTGACAAAAAACTGAAAGAAAAATGTCTGATCCTGTGAGTCCTGATTTCACCTACAATGTTCAAGTGATGGTTTCAGAATTTATCATACGCAACATGCTATTGGCTGAATCAGATATTGAGCCATCCTGGTTTGAATAAAGTATTCAGGCTGGTGGTGTTGGTTTAATTATATATTTATTTCACCAGGGCTGGACTAAGTTTAGATTCTTTTTTAGACATGAGCTATGCAGATGGTCCTCAGAAATATGTGAGCGTACACGGGTATTAAGATCCACGGTTCAAAAAGTGGGGATGCACAATATGTGGCGCATTGGGGCGACGCACTAGAAGGTGCGCCAATTTTTCTATTTAACAGCTTTTTATAGTAAACAACTACAAAAAACGTAAGATTAAATTTAACACTCTTTAAGAAATGTATGATTTAGTTTTTTTTAAATGTATTGTGTCCATTTTATTCCTTGGTGCTATTAACCGTATGGGTTTAAAGTTGCCTGTAGTCATGATAAATACTGATGCTAAATATCTTGCAGGAATGTCACTGTAATCATGTTTATATTTTATATTTATGTTAATAATCCCACTGGCTGATATTAAATACAGAACAATTTATTCCAGAAATAAATATATGTATGTTTGCATATGTATTGTATATATTAAAATATACTTATATTACAATATATTAAAAAAATCTTAATTTCCTCACTTATTCATTACCTTGTAGTCTACTATCCATCTCCTCACCATCTCTAACTAGTTCTCTTTACATGGTATACTTACAAGAGGCTGTCTTGCAGTGAGGTGGCGTAAAGTTGGCCATCCATCTGTTAAGCAGAGCTCAAAGTAGCCAAACATATCAAAGCTGCAGCCCTGCATAGTTGGCTGGCTCAGATGACGACAAGAGCACCAGTCCCAAGAGAGAGAAAGGGCTTTTTTCCATGCCTGTTTACATCAAATCCACTTCAGAAAAAGGTCTCAGTCTCTGATGTTTTAGCATTCAGAGGGGTTTAGGTCAGCAGTGTTACGTTCTGAATGCTAACACTGAACAGCTGTATGATGCAGGCAGCTGTGCATAGGCAGACTGCCAGGGCTAACTCAGTAGTTCGAGCCATGTGAAACAAGAACATCAGAATTGCGACAAGCAGGAAAAATTGTTTGAAAGCAGCTAAAGAGATGTTTGTTTGCTTTTTTCTCTCAGATGATTGTTTTGTTTGTGCTTGGGCTGATGCATCGCCGGCAAATGCACAACATGTTGTGAATCTCAGACATAGTTGTGAATTTCATCAGCAGAAGAATATGTATCTTTTATCATCCGTGTCATTTTTTTTAACTGGATGGCGCTATAAGGCAGCATTATTGGGTGGAGTGGGTGTGGCTGATGATTGAAAGTTTAAATCTCATATTAAAAAAACAAAACAGAAAAACATTATCAACCATTTATCCTTAATGAGCTCAGATATTCTGGAAGTTTGTCTTGATCTAACCTTTGGCATGTGATACACTGCAACTTATTTTCTGCAACTTATTGTTACAGAGGTTTATGATTAAAGCCAATGCCTGTGTCTCTAAATCTAATGTACTTCTGTTGGTGTTCAAATCCCTACTGCTCACTGATACTATGTGGTATATAAAGAATCATTTTCCAAATATCTTTGCTCAGGAGGCCTAAATAAAGTGGGCTTCTTCCAAAGACAGACTTGATAATCTGAAAGCAGAGCGACATGACACATTCTTCTTTCTCTCTTTTCTTTGAACTTCTTCCATTTCAGGTCAATGCGCTATTATAAATTACATTTGTAATAGATTATCATGGAGGTCAGCCTCATTGAAGAATGTTACCAGCCTAAAGCTGTCCTTGCTTCATTAAGATGTCGATCAAACACCATTCTGAGAAATTAGATCACTAGGAGGCGCTAAAACAAGAAGTTACGCTATCTGACATTTCTGCAAACACGATGGTTAGGCTAGAGGAAAATAAATGTCCTTTTACTTAGACTTAGACTTAGACAACTTTATTTGTCATTTTGTACGCACAGAGTGCATACAAAATGACATTTCGTTTGCATACAGCTTGGAAAATCACAGTAAATTGCAGTAAATTACAGTAAATTACAAGATTTTATTTATCTTCATCAGCTTAAAACATGCACACTAAATCTAAAAATCTTATTTGGATTGCAGTACTTGCAATATTTCGGCAGAGGTAATGTAAGTATGAAACTGCCAGTGTTTAATTGTTCTTTTGAGGTAATTTATCCATCCATCCACAGCATCTGTACCTGCTTATCCGTGCATGGGTCTGGTGCTCATCTGCAGTATTCATTGGGACAGGTTAACCAAGCAGTCATGATTTTGAACTGTGGAGGGAAGCAGGAGTATCTGGCGAGAACCCACGCATGCTTAGGTAGAACATGCAAACTCCATGCAGAAGGACGTAGGGCCAGGGTTGGACCCCAGGACATTTTTCCTGCAAGGTGACAGCACTACCAAATGCACCATTGTGCAGCCCTGAAGTTATTCATTCAAACTTAAATATTTATCAATTAATCGTTCAAAGAGAGTCCCTTCTGAAGGTTTCTTAGATGCTTTTTAGATGAAAAATGTGAAAATTGTAGAATCCGGCCACTGACTGGAGGATAACTTTTGCAATAGGTTAAGATCTGAGAGAGTTATCTAAGAGGATCATAACGACGGTGGCTCAGAGAAAATGTGACGCTACAGTAAACTTAGCAGATAGCTGCACCCTTTTGTAGATTAATGAGGTTCAAAACACTTTGCTCTAATAGGGCTGTTGAGTGGATTCATATCAAGCTGTTTAAGATGACTTATTAACAGTGGGCTGGTTTCCTCCACAGCCCTTGACATATTATCTGCTGTTGTTCTAGCTTTCTGCTCTCCTCTTTACTTGAGCCAGCTTGTTTTCTCTCTGTGTCCACATGTAAATGCATTTCCTTTCCTCTGCTGAAAGACAACCCACAGATCTTTTGTATTTACAAATTACCGACCCAGGAGCCACCTCATACAGTGACACCAATTCTCTGAAAAAAAAAAAAACAGCTATTGCTCTTTGGTGCAGAACAGCTTTAGCTGACATCATTTAATGATCAGCTGGATGCCCTCAGCAGCCAGGGATGGCATGCAGAAGCTGTGAGATTAAAAACTGCTAAGCTTTTGTCTCCTTAGTTGTTGTAATTAGTGACTCATCCTATTTATTGTGTTTTAAATGGCTCTCGCTCTTACACAAAACACACAGAAGAGGACAAAGGAAAGTTTCAGGATGTTCTCTCCCTCAGCTTTTTCAACACTTTAATTGCACCTCCCTGAACATAACACATTTCATTTGTTGTTTGCTTTTTCATCCGCTTATGAAAGCACATCGCCATTTCACAAGGCTATCCTTTTCATGAAAGCAGCGTTTATGTCTTAAAGCAGCTTAAAATACTTTGAACCTGTAGTGTCAACCGTCATGTTCGCATAGCATGACATACAAGAAAATATCACTGGGTAGTCAGCCTTGTTTGATTAAAAAAACAAGTGAAATATGCGGTTTCCTCCATATTTTTTATACTCTGACTTGTTAGTTTTATTTACATCACAGAGTGGAAACCTCTGAACATACAGTTTTTTTTAGGATATTCTTGCTTTTGGAGTACACCCTTTCTGTGTTATACTCTTTTATGTGCTATATAGACAAACTTGCCTAGCCTCATGTAATTTGCTGTCTAGGCGATTTTTTTGATTTATTTTTTTTAAACCTGTCATTGTGTGTTTCAGCTTTTCTGAAATGCTACTTTACACAAATTCATGACCTTTGCAAAGTAAAAGTCATGAAATCAGATAGTAAAAAAAAACTGTGAAAAACAAACGCTATTAGGTGAAACAGCAACGAAACCTTATAGTAAAATTGAACAGAAATTTTATAATTTTGAATGAACGTTGCCTTATATCTTAGTGCTAAAGAGCAAAAAAAATAAAAAATCTCAAAAGTTGAGTGAGTTAAGTGTTTTCTCTAAATTAATCTTAAATGGCAATGACTACAGCTATGCCTGCTTCATAGATTGTCTGAGTGTGCTATCTGTGGCTACAAGAAGGTTCCTGTAAGACTTTATGTGTTCTGGAGCATTCAAGTGGATCGTGATTTCCTTTGCCTTTATTTCCTTGTAAAAAAAAAAGTCAATTGAATGTATTCATTTCAGTTTTATTTATATAGCGCCAATTCAGCACACATCACATGTCAAGGCACTTTACAATGTCAAATCCAAATTCGTTATTCTTTTGTTATAAAACCTCGGAACAACTTGTAAAGCTCAGAGTTATCAGCCTTTTATACTTGCTGGCTGTGGGGAAAAATATTTCTCCTGTGTTAGAAAGAAATCCTTTTAGTTTTTTTTTTCAAATGCAAACACTTCTGCCTACAGTATAACCTTTTCTTAAACAGCTCATCTTATGCTAACACAAGAAATACGAAAATAAACTTGCAGATCTCCATGTGTTATCAATTTCAAGAACAGCTCTTGATCTGTTTTAATTAAGTTTGTGGGGGCAGGCAGTTTCACCTTCAGATGGCACCTAATTAATTTTTTTTTGTAGAAGTCAAAGCTCAGTTCTGAGTTTAAAATTGGAGTTGCTGGCCAGTTAAAACTGTACGCCACAGCTAAACACTTACTGCATATTACTGCATAATATGATCAAAAGAATAGTTAATCAATCCGAATTGCTGTCAAGAGTTTTAGGCTGAAGTTGAACTCCCTGAAGGTTAGAAGTGAGCCAGAGGTCCCACAGTTTGTGATAAATCAGAAAAAAAAGTAGAAATTGTGCTTGGCTCTGACTTTTTCAGGAAGGATGAACTGCTGGTTATTTAAGGTGTTCTGGAGAAAGGCAGAATTTATTTTCCTTATATTGGGTATTTGCTTGGGAAGATGCAAAACTTATTTGGAGTAATTGGCTAAACATTGACCCTTTTTTTTTTTTTTAATCCCATTGTTGGAAAAAATCAGTTTTTCATGTCTTTCAAACTGTGAAATTCTTGTAATATTTTATGGACACAGCAAAGAAAAGGGAATAACTTGAATGATTTACACATTGCTTTAATGCCACAATCAGAGGAATAGCTTAGAAAACAGTCCATGTAAAAACTGTTAGCCTGCTGTTTCTTCTGCTTATGATTCATTTAAAATGGGAGAGTTGGCTGTCTGGAAAATATATATTATAATATACAGTAGTTTCCCAAGTGTTTTATGTAACATAGTACCTACATACATACATATATACATTTATGTTCAAGTTTTAAGTTTCAATTTGTTAAAATTTGTTAATAATTTGTCAAATTAAATGTGATCCTTCTTACAATCTATCACCTATCCTTCCTTTAGTGAAGGATTTTAAAGTGTAATGCACTAAAACGGGATTGTTTTGACATTTTAATGGTAATATGATTTTCAGCATTTGTTCACATTTTGAAAACTAAGAAAAATTAAACCATAACTTTTGAAAGTCACTTGCAAAATAGGGTGATGTAGGGATTTCCTGATTTCAAGTTACTATTACGGCATTTTAAAGTTAAATTTATAGTGGACGATCTTTTTTCGGCTCCAAGTTCCAGGGGGATCTTTTGGTTGTCCCACATGGCAATCATTGTGACGTGCTCACCTAACGCCAATGCGCGTCCACATTCCTATCTAGTGTTTATGTATCCAGTTAGCTTCGGTTTTAGACCGTCATTGTAGCTCCTCTGCTCCCATTGTATACTTTGAAAATGGCCGAGAGCTGTAAGAAGCAAACTGTCTTACAAGTTTACGAGAAGAGGAGGAAGGCCTAAGAAGACCAGATCTTATTTGGGAGATTGTTTCACACGATCCCCCCGATGATTGGAAGAGCAGGTAGGATGATCTTGCACATCCACAGTCTTTCAAAAAGGGACTTTTTTTTGCTACATTTCTGGAAAAATCGTCCACTCTACCGTTACTAATATCAGCATGTCTGAGTAAACTCAGCTCCTGATCCCTGTGATTTTATGCCAGCTCATTTATAGTGTTTGAAAGGATGTGAACTATGTGGTCACAGTCTGCATCGTCAAATTAAAACAAAGAAAAAACATTTTTTTTAAAATGCAGGCCTTCTGAAACTGCATTATAGGCAATGGACTATATCTCGTTAATGTTTAGATTTAACATGTCCATGTTTACCCTTGGTTTTAACATTTTAGGATGATGTCATGTTGAAATAGAGATTGTATTGGCTGCTGCAATTCCCTGTCAGCGTCATGTCTCCTGCTTTGCATGGCTCTTCCAGTTGGACGCAGAGCAGCAAAACCTTCTAAACGAAGCGTTGGATTGATGAGTTTGATATATACACAATTAACTGGAACTGCTTTAAAAATATTTTCTGAGCAGAAATATCGATGAGACACATCCAAGCAGAGAGAGAGTATGTTAGCGTTAGGAGTAGGACGTGAGAAAGGTGGTAGCTTGTGTGTGTTGAGTCAGATAGAAACAAAAACGAACTCCATTTATGCTTCAGGTGACACATTGTAAGAATACTGTAGTTACCCATGAAAACAATTCTTTAGCATCTCTTAGCTGAAAGTGAGTGAAGCAAACTTTCCTCAGACTTATTACAGAGACTGATATATTGCTACAAGAAGCACCTCAATATATGGAGGAAGGGTGATCTGACTTGTTTCTCGGTTACAATACAAAGCTTTGTTGATGAATAAAACAAAAGTTCCTTTTTGGGGTTCACCATTAATTAAATCACACTCTTTTTAGAAAAATAAAAGATAAGCTCATATAAGTGAAAATATCTTAATGTAGGTGGATATCGGGGTGGATATGTATAGTTTATTCACGACACAAGCTGCAACAACGTAGCATCTCCAGACCTTCTGTGGTACATTAACGCACAGTCTACCATGTATATAGCTCTAGCTTCTGTATATATATATATATATATATATATACTGTATGTATGTATGTATGTATGTATGTATGTATGTATGTATGTATGTATGTATATATATATATATATATATATATATAACAATATATATATATATATTGTTTTTTTTTTTTTTGTTTTGTATGCACCATCAACACCAAGTCAAATTCCTTGTAAGTGCAAACCTACTTGGCAATAATAAACTGATTCTGATTAATGCAATTAAATACATTGCAACTGTAAACAGGCACTGTCTTGGGTGATAGTCATGCAAAATTAAATTTAGTACCGAATGCATAAATTTAAAGAGGATCATGCAAGCTTTAAAGATGTGTAGCTGAATAAGTTAACACGATGAAGAGCAACTGTATGATTACAGAAACTGTTGATTATAAATGCTGATAGTTGCCTAGCAGATCATTGAGGCCTGAAAGCATTAATCATTCTTAATTTCCAATCCTTTCTGCATCCTGCACTCCCTTCCTCATCTAAATCTCTCTATTCTGTTCAGTCCCCCCCTCTCCCTCCCCCCCAACCATCCACTGCTTCCGTGTTCCTCTGCTGACACTTCATCTGTATCTGGTCCTGACAACTCTGACTAACGATCTGCCAGACTGCTCCTCTACCTAATCTGTTTCCCCTGAATCATCATCTCAAGACGCTCATCAACGTCTTCAAGTGGCTACCCATCTTGAGTCACAGTTTTTCTTGTGCCCACCACCGGATTTAACCTCATCTCATAGGAAACGCTTTATTTTTGTTCAGCTGAATTTCTTTCATGTTGGTCTGACTAGTATGATGTGATGAGCAGCATAAAGAAGAAGTGGTAAGGGTGACTTATTCCTTCCATCAACATTAAGCTGAATTTTGGTCATTTTTTTTCCACCGTGCTCCCTTGTTTTAAACTGTGTCTTTTACGAGCGTATTATTCTCTGTTATTCTCATGTTTAGTTTTAAGTAAAAGGCAACAGAGAATTAGAAGAGGTTTCTCTAGAGAGGACTGGTGAGAGTAAACATCTTTCTGATCCTTATTAGAAGAGCAAATTATTATCAGACGACGTTCCCTGGGGCGAAGAGAGATTTCTGCAGCTCGTCTTTTTTAAAAGCTGTTAAATTCAACTGGTTACATGTTGTAATGGTCTCTGAAATTTTCTTTGAGCTCCTCACCCAATTAACTGTGCTCTGTGATTTCAGAGGCTTTGGTCCCGCATAATGAAATGCAATTCTTGACCTGCAAATTGCTTTTTCTTGATGATGCTGATACACTTTAGACAAGCACACGTGCTTTGAGTGGTGGCCCAGCGGTTAGGGAGCGGGGCGTTTGCGTCTTGGAGAGGCTGCAAAGGTCGGCGGTCCGAAATCAGTCTGTCACTCTGGGTCCCTGAGCAAGACCCTGGAGCACAGATTGTTCCCCTTGCACCACTCAGTTTTTGGCAGCACGCTGCTCCCTAAGGGATGGGTTAAACACAGAGGAAAATGTCCCCTCTGTCGGACTATAAATGAATGAATAGAAATGTTTATTTATTTCAGTGTCTAGTTAAACTATCACTTCCACCTTTTTACATTTGGTCATATTACAATAACAAGACTTATCTGTATTTTATAGGGATTTTGTCTTATAGAACAACACAATGTAGTACATCATTGTAAATGGAATGGAAAGTAATTACATTCTTAAAGCGTTATTTACAGTTTTTTTTTATTTTTTTTTACAAATAAAAATCTGAGAGTATGTTCTGGCCTTGCATTCAGTCATCATCAATCAATTATTGCTGTAATATTTGCGAGTCCTTTGACATATGCCTTTACCAGCTCTGCCCATGTAGAAAAAAATTTTTTTTACTCATTATTTGCAAAATACCACAAGCTCAACCACATTTTATTGAGAGTGACTGGGAACAGTAATCTTGAAATTTTGCAAAACGTCTGCATTTGGTTTAGGTCCAGGCCATTCTAACACATGAATCTGCTCTGATCTAAGCGATTCAGTTTGTTGTTCTGGCTGTATTGTATTAGTGCCGCCTTACTGGAAGGTGAACCTCTGCCTCAGTATCAATTCTTCCGTTGTTTGGACTCACAGGAGGGTTTTTTTTTTATTCAGGAGTGTCCCGTATTTAGCTCAATGCACCATCACATCAGCTGTGATCAACTTCAGCCTCCCTGCTGTAGAGAAGCATCCCCACAGCATAATACTACCTCCACCATGTCTCATTATGGGGATGTTGTTTTCAGGGTGTTTTTCTCCCAAACACAGCATTTTGCATGCAGCTCAAACAATTTTGTTTTGAATTCTATGAACCGAGTTGCTTCTTGTATATGTTATCACCTAAATTGCTTTAGACAAACTGCAGAGGGGGCTAAAGCTATGAGGTTGTCTTTGGCTTAATGCAGTTGTTTGCTGAGCTCTCCTATAAAGGGTCAGATTTTTGCAGGGCGACATAAGTTGTACTTTAAACAGATTCATCAAACTCTTGGTATGTTTGCAGGGGGCTATGCTTGCTCCGTTTTTTGTTGATGGATTGAACATTTCTCTGTGAGATCATGAAAGCTTGAGTTATTGTTGTTTTATTACCTAACCCTGCTTTAATCTTCTCCACAATGTTCACCCTGATGTGTCTGGTGTAATGCTTGGTCTCCATGATGCTATTTGTTGACTAATTTTTATGGCGTAATCCTGAAGCCGTCACAGAACAGCTGGATTTATGCTGAGTCGAATTATGAAAGCAAATAAATTATCTTATACTTTGTGGTTGTAACCTAAAAGATTTTGAAAAGATTAAAGAGAAATTAATGTAAGCGATGTAACAAACCTTTTAGTTTCTATTGAGAATGATAAAGCTCTCAGGACCATCTTATCTCCCTACCTGCTTCTTAATGTCTACTTAATCCCAGGTGTGAATGTTTTCAGGTATAAATGATTAGATACATTGCATTTTGGGGAGTCAAAAGGAGTGGAGGAATTAAAACGAAAACATAAAGGTGAGAAAAGCTGTGAGACTGAAGAGTCTTTACAGTATTATGTTGTGAAAGGAAAACTTTCTGTTTCCGTAGTCGTAAAGCAGTTCACATCATTACACACCCCAACACACAAACAAACACACACACACACTCTCCACTCCACAGCCTCCATCTAAGTGATTTGTGTCCTACGATCCGAACCGCTCTGCTGTATTGAATAAATCACATCAAGTTGGGAGTGACTCATCGTATGTTGAAGGGATGCCTAATGTCATTTGAAGGTTAGATGAGCACGAGATTGGGCCTGGGAGCGCCCCATGTGGCACACTCTCATTTTGTGATGTCATTTTGAGCCTTGATGCGTGGCTCACAGGCTCACTTTCTCTCACGCACAATCAAGTCCACGCAAAAGAATCAAAAACATGCTTTGACACGTCGCGCCGGCTGACATACTATCCCCCCTTCATAAAGCGGGGGGCCTTCCATTCACTCCCCCCCCCCCTCCACTCAGCCCCGTGCCTGTTTGTTTTGTTCTCCATGTTCCATTTCCTCTCCACACGCCCATGATCCCTCTTGTCACTGCAACGTCGTCATGCATCCCTGCCTGAGAGTCTGCCAACATTTCCTGACTGTCTCACACACACAAACACAAATTACAAAACTTAAACAAATAAACTCAAAGCCCCCCCGCTCCTTTTCCCAGCAACCCGTTCCTCACTCATCCATACAAGTATGTAACATCTTGGCCTGCTTATCTACCCGCCTGCCTGTCTCCCTCCTGGAAATAAGCTGTGCAGTTTTGGTTTTCTCTTTTGCTGCTGTAACCCAAAACGATTTTGACCAAAAATACCTTTAAATATATTCAGCTTTATTTATAAAGCACCAGATTGCAACTAATGCTATTTCAAAGAATTTTAAAACATACAGTAAGAAAGGTCAAATTATCATCCAACTATTATGGTCTAATTTCAATTCATGTCAAACCAGTTTATTTCAGTAGCATCACATCAAATCTAACAGGGGTGTCCAAATTTTAGATGTGTCTTTGCTTCACCTTACCAGATTCAAATAGTTTAATTACCTCCCCCTCAGCATGTTATCAGGTTCTGCAGATCCCTTGTTAATGACCTTTTAATTTCAATTATTTATGTTGAAGCAGGAAAACCTCCCCCAAAAAATGCAGGGCAATGGCAATCAAGGACTGGAATTGGACCCTGTTTATTTAATCAGATTTAGATTCAAGCACACAGGCTCACTGGCCAGTTTAATAGGTGAACCTGTTTATAACGCAAAAGAAAATCAGCAGGTCGTTTAACAGCAGCTCAGTGCCTTTAAGCTGAGGCAAACATAAAAGTAGGAGTTCAAACTGAGTACCAGGAGTAATGCAGGGAAGGAGAATTAAAGTGACTTTATGGGTTGTTGGTGACAGACAGGCTGGTCTGAACAGAAACTAATGATCTACTGGGCGTCCCTCAGGTTTACAGAGGATCGTTGAAAAATAATAAAACAGTTCAGTGGACGACAATGTCTTGCGGTTAGACAAACCAGTGCAAGAGCATAAAAATGAAGCACTAGCTCAAGTAACCCTTTGTTATAATCAAAGTAAGCAGAATACCCTGTCAGCACACAAAAATATGCTTTTCACGTATTCACTTTCACTTTGAAATCATTCAGCTGTGGTCTTTCCAAAGTGGAATTATGATGTTTTGGTCTGAATTCCTCGTTAATATACTCCCGCTTTCCTCCTTTTAACCCCTGTTCTGAGGTGCATCTAAGAGCAACTAGTTTTGGTGCTGTATCTTTAAATCTAAAGGAGGCACTTCACACCCCGGTCCCCCTTCAGGTCGCAGAGCGTTCCACTCCACCCCGATTGGCCATTTTTGGAGTATGCTGGGGGACGGTGTAATGAACAGCCAATAACTTATCCACTTGTAGCTTCGGCATTCTTCATCTTTGACTACAAAATCACTATAGAAAATAGAAATGGCGAATTTGCAGAATTGGTTAGCTGAAGGTCCATGATCTCGTTTAGCAGGGGTGCAGCAAATATTGTGATATAATTGTTCAGAAAACATAATAGAAAAATGGAGAAAACTGAATGGCTGAAAACTTTGACCCAAAAGAACATAAAGATATCTACGCGGCACAAAAAGTGGCTTTTGCTTTGAAGCAGATTGGCTGCACCTGTAGAAGAACTAATCTATTGCTTCAATTTGTGCAGATTCACCTTAATTGGACAATAACAGACTGAAACATACCTGGTCCAGTTAGTCTTGATTCTAACTGAAACCTTCAGATCTCGCAATCAGAATTTGGTGTGGACAATATTATTGCATGGATCTGTCCTCCCTTGTCTCAATCGCTCAGACTTATGGAGGTTGTGTAAGAATATTTTCTTTCCCCACTTTGGGCGCCTCGTAGCAGTTGAGTATCATTTAAACACCTGATTGCTGCTGACCATGTCTATGCTTTAAAAATCAGTTATCCAGGTCATGGCAACAGCAAACAGGCTTAAATTGGAGCAATTACGGTGTACCAATGTCGGATGCCTAGTTTCAGCAGGATAATACACTTTAGTAATAGTAATATCATCTTTATTGTCATTGAAACATACTTTACAACAAAATTTGCTTTCTGCATTTTAACAACCTTTGGTAAGCAGGCACAAGGTGTCGCTTCACCCAATCAGCTCTGAGAGTTCTGCTGAAACTTTCCTCAAATGGTTTTGATAGGAGCAGTCCCAGATTTATAATGTGCAGAACATAGAGTGCTACACATTATCAATCTGGCTGGCCAGGTTACAAATATGCAGCAACTGTTATTTCAATATGGACCAAAATCTCAGAGGAAAGTTTCCAAGACCTTGACGAATCTATGGCACAAAAAAATTAGGGGGTTTCTGATTGAAAAGGGCTCTAATCCAGTCCTAATAATGTGTACCTTACTGAGGTCACCAGAGAGCACTGATGAGAGCACAATAGTACAACCACATCATACCCATCCTCCACTCACTTCACTGGCTTCCCATTTTTGCTTGGCTTGAATATAAGGTCTCAATGATCACCCACCAAAGGATCAGCTATGGGAATCCCCCCCCCCCCCCCCCCATACCTGAAAGAACTACTCACCCCCTCACAACAACACGATTGCTCCACTCAATAATAACTCGAACCGCCTTCTACTCCCCAGAACTAAGCTGAGCACCACGATTGTGCCTTCTCCTCGGCCGCTCCTTGGACTTAGACCCTGGAAGAACCACAGACTACTGAGACTTTAAAAAAAAACAATCAAAACATTTCTTTTTAGCAGAACCTATGAGTTTTAACCTCGCACAATAATGTCGCTGCACTACTACTTTTTTACATTGATGTTTTATCTTGCTTGGATGATCCTACCTGTAGCACTTTGATGTTTGTCTTAAATGTAAAGCGCATTACAAATAATATATATTATTATTAGTTCACAGTTAAATACAATCTCCAGTATCAAGTGACATAATCATATAAGACCAACTGGAAAAAAAACAACGTTTAGTTAAATTAGTTGAAACTGACTGACTGAAACTATTAGTGAATTACTTATTTTCTAACATTCACATTTAACTAAAGTTAGGACTGTTGATGTTAATTTACTATCTGTGTAGAAATATCTTCAACATTAAGTTTAAAGAAACTATATTAGACATTGTCCTTTTGTAATTTCACCTCTTTGTTTTTCCCAGCTGTTCTTCTTTCGTTCAAAAACCTTCAGCCTCAGTCTTCTCCCTCTTCTCATTTTATTTGTCTCCAGGTGTGTTTGGACTTGATAGAAGTAATGGCAGCTGATGCACAGTTCAATTTTATTGTTTATTCACATCAAATCTATTGCTCTTTGCCCACATATTCCTGAATGTGAATGTGTAGACACGTTCCTATAAATAAAAGAAACAACCACCTGAATTGTACTGTTCCCTGAATGCACTGGGGGACATAGGATTTAGGATGCCCCCCCCAAAAAAAGAGAAAGTCTTGTCACTCAAACCGCTTCACAGGGCAACCACTGTGACTGTGAAAATGATTGGGGTTTAATTAATTCCCCTCCATGGCTTATGTAAAGTTCATATTTCCCTGTTTAGACACAGAGTTTGAGAATCAATCAACTGAGTAATAGAAAAGGTAACAGGCTGCGCGGATGGTGACAACAGGGAGCTGCATCCAGGCAAAATACAAACTAATGCTATCATTATGTCTCAACAAGCATGTTTCACCAAATAATGTGTCTCCGCTTTCCATTCCTGATGCAAAGGCAACATGTCATCTTTGTTAAGGTCCACACTGATTGTGTTCCTGCTACAGAAAATGCTGGTGCTGTTGACTCTTGCCACCTTCAGACACCTCTGCTGATGTTGTTACTTCATTTTCTGGTTTTAAAACAAAACTGAAATCGGATTTTGTGTTATTTCGGTAATCTTAGAATTTTGTCTAAAACATCTGGTTTTTCATTTGAAACTAGATGTTACCTTTAATAGAGGTAGTGTGTAAGTTTAATGTAGAGCCTCTATAAAGTATAACATGCTTGTCATTAATTCCTAAAAAGTGATATCTGGACATTTTATTTGATAATGTCATTTAGGAAACAAATAATTTTTTTATTTTATTTATCCATAAGTTTTCATTTTTCTAGTTTCTAAAAAATCTTTATCATTTTGGTAATTGGAAGTGACCGTGAACAGACTTACATGATAAAGATTTATTTTTTGTACGATGACCTTGTGTGTCCAAAAAGGCGCCTTTTAAATAAAATGTATTATTATTATTATTATTATTATTATTATTATTATTATTATTATTATTATTATTATTATTAAATGGGAGGCAACCGAACTTTCGCTCAGTACTTTCTGGAAAAGTTTCGACACCTCTTCAAGGCACCTGTGGCTCAATGAGTTGCTTAGTCGTCTTGTGATTGGAAGATTGTGGGTTTGATTTCAGCTTCACCCCTGTTACATGTCGATCTGCCCTTGGGCGAGGTTTTTAACCCCAAGTTGCCTATTGAACTGTGTATCAGTATATGAGTGTGACTGGGTGAATGTGGTTATAGTGTTAAGTGCTTTGAGTGGTCAGTATGGCTGGGAAAGAGCTATACAAGTTCAGTCCATTTACCATTTGTCAATTCTGGTGGCACGCACTTGAGAAACCTGTAGTTGGTACACTGCTCTTCTTAAAGGACGTGGAGGCCCTTCCTCCTAGGCACATTCTCAGTCAGATGTAAATCCATGACCCACCCTCCACTGTCCTGGGGCATTAGAAGCTATTGCTTGGTGTGAGTGGAGTACTTGGTTACCTGAATCATGATGAGACTGCTGATGTAATCTCTTTGGAATTAGTTTTTGGACCAAGTTGTAAACACTGGAGAGCTGGTACCAGAATCCTCACCCTCTGTTCAGTTTTGGCTTCTCTATTTGGACCAAGATGGCTTCTTTCACCCCTTTCAAACCATCTGTTCTCCCTGTCCAAAAAGAGTGCCCTTTGTTCGTGAAGTGCAAGTGGACTGCTGAATCTTGCCCTGAGCTGCTGGCCCTCCTGTGCTGTGCCATGTGTTTATTTAGCTGTTGTTTATTTTCTCGAATGTAGGAGTAAGCAATCCTCTCTGCATTGGGCCGCATACACAACGCTGCTCAGCTGTGGTTTCAGTGTCCTGTCTTAAGGATGAACCTGTTTTTGTCTGAGAGTGTTATTAGGTTTGAAATTTACTGGTATATTTACTGGTATATTGTATTTTAAAAACATTCTCCTGAGTTTCTCAGAAACTCCTGACACATTTTGAATTACAGTGTTTCTGCATCTCTCTGTTTTCTCCTCTGTGTTCGACGCAGTGTTGTGTTTTCTGCCAGCTTTGTTGGCTGATTTGACAAAGGCCCATTTGGGGTAACCACAAGCTTGCGGTGATTTTCATGCCATGCTTATGTTTTTTTTCTTTCAACTCAGAGTTCTGATAACAGAGAGTTTAAGCTCTAGTGGGTGATGTGAATCAAAATGCAGATATTGATTCACATCACCTTTAAAGGTATACTATGCAACCGGGGTTGATTTTCCAGTGAGGCTCCACCCAGAGGGCGAAAGTAAAAGTGCACTGTCGTAAAGATGCTCAGCTGTTCTGGTTTCTCCGTCAACAGGCGCGGTTGTTTTGAGCTTAGCAGACAGGCGAACGCAACGAAAAGTGGAAAAAACGGCAGTACAAACAATGACTAACACAGTGAAGGTATGAACATCAAGCTTCCCGCAGCGCTTCCCGAGGCGGCCGCCACCGCCGCCGCCTCGCCAGTTTTATTATTATTATTATTATTTTTATTTTTTATTTTTTTATGTTGGCGAGACGCTACCGCCACCGCCGTCTCGCCAAGCCGCAGCCGCCGCGGTAGCGTCTCGCCAACATAAAATAAAATAATAATAAAAAAAAATAAAATAATAATAATAATAATAATAATAAAACTCGATATGCTTGCATGTTTATTTGACGTTAACATGCGGTTCTTTGTTGTTGCTTTCTCGCCTGCATATAGTGAATGGCAGGGCAAAAACACATGGAGTTCTCGCCGTAAAGCGAGACTTCTGTGTGTGCGGGCCGTGAGCTCTTGCAATTGCAAGTGCGGTATTTCCCCCACAGACCCCCAGTGCGGCCGAGAAAACCTTTGTTCGACCTGAAATGACTCATTTAATCATCCAAAACGGTATGGAACACATTAATTAACTGAAAAATGTTGCATAGTATGCCTTTAAAAAGCCTTTAAAAACAGCAGTGCACCAACGACAGGTTGCTCAAGTGCGAGCCACTAGAATTGACAGAGATTCCTGAATAGGTGTCGAAACGTCTTCAGAAAGTACTGAGCGAAAGCCCGGTCGCCTCCGATTTAAGCCTGTTTGCTGTTGCAACGACCCGGATAACTGAGAATTTCCTTGGCCACTGAACCTGACTTCACCAGTCCAAATGTAATCCCTGTCATTATACCTGTCATAATTCATTATACAACTCAAGATTGTTTAATTAAAATGGGTAATCACTTGCAAGCTCACATGTCCCATGTGTTTTTGCAGCAAAATCACATCTGTGTCTACATAAATAGTTGCCATGTTTCTACATATCTACCTCCTGTAGCTACCTCAGCATTATTTTTGACTCTTTGTTTGGTATTACTAGCTCAGACAAAAACATCCACTAACTTTCTTTCATTTTCCTACATATTTTTGTATTCTGCAAGTTCTGTACCATATTTAATTTGAACCAATTTGTTTGAAGAAAAGAACACTGTTTTGTTTGTTCTTTGCAACCTCTAAGCTTTTGACTCTGATTGTTGAGATGTTCTTGGCTAATTAAATCGAGCTGCTGCTGCTGCTTGTGGCTAACCCCCATGTTAGGGCGCCGCTATTCAGTAATACGACGAATAAGCAATGGGAACAACATCAAATGACAGCTTTGCAGCTGACAGAGACATACATTGGAGAGTCGGCTGCTTCTAGATGTTTTATGTAATTATCATTTTAAATAAAACATAACTTAAATCATTAAAGTCTTGAACTAATGAGACAAGTTAATTTGTCAAGCGTGATGGTTATAAAATCTGTTTTTGCGAAGCAGATGATAAGTTGACAGCTGTGTTAAAGCAATAGCAGACAGTATTTCTAAGACAAATTCCATAATTGAGCGCTAAAAAGGGATGTTATCTAATGAATTATTGTTTAGTGTTTGGCAGCTGATGTATCTTACTTTTTTACATTGTTCATTGTTGGATAAAGCAAACAACAAAGTGTGGCACAAAATAAATAATAATAATAATAATAATAATAATAATAATAATAATAATAATAATAATAATAATAATAATTATTATTATTATTATTATTATTATTATTATTATTATTATTATACTTTTTATTTATAGATGCCTTTAAGGACAAGGTCACTTGAACACACATAAAAGCAACATTATTATTAAAAAAACATTATCTGTAGTAAAAAAGAAACAGCCATTAAACTGTGTTTAAAGAAAAGTGTACATGACCAATAATTTTCTAGTATTTACATTACTGTTATGACCAGTAGGGATGGTAACAGCAGGAGCTTTGGGTACGTCGAAAACATCTGTGGCTTGTAGATAATCTTTTATAAACTGTTATTATTTGCTGGTTAAAATACTTATGAGAAAGAATGTTTTATTACTTTCTGCTTCAGTTTTTTATTTAACAAGGTCGCGCACTGTGCTGGTGGGTCTACTGCCTGAAAGAATCCTCTTTGTTACAGCTCTGGTTTGATCTAAAGCAATCTAAGGTGAATGTTTGAATACTGCAGGTGTCATGATCCTTGGGTCTTGGTGTTTTCATTTTTTTGACATTCCAGGATCATGCCACCTTTAGTTATGCATCTGTTTTTGTGCGTTTGCACATAGAGTTTTTAGTCTGTAGATCTGCCCCACTTAATTATTCTCCTACAACTTAAGCCACCAATTAATTTATAGATCCCACTTACCTCTGTAATTTCTGTTGATTCCCAGTTGCATTTAAGTATTTGTTGTTACACTTTTGCGTTGTCCTGTTTTTCCTCCCTGTCCCTGAGTTCCCCCGTGGTTTTTGGACGCTTTTTTCATTAAATTATTATAGTCATCATTATGCGCCTGCTGATGTTTTGCTGCTGCTTTGGTCCTTCACCACAAAACATGACAGAAGCCAGGTTTGCACTTTAGTTTGTTTTTCTTCACACCAGTTATTTTAAAATTCAGTTGTTGTCGGTTCAAGTTGGTGTTGATTATGTTTGATGTTGAACAATGTTGACATCAAGCCGATGTTCCATCCAAGCTTATTTTTTCATTGTCACCATAGTCAGTTTAGGAACTGAGATATTCACAAACAGTGAACTTTAATGACAGTGGAATATTGTGAATGTTTACTTCTTGTTTGTCTGTGTTCTCATGCTCTTACATTGCTGTCTCACTTAATGTACCACCTTTTAACAATTGCGTGGTAAAAGATGGATTTCTGCACTTAAGGGTTCTGCATTGGTTTTATATAATGCTGGATTTGTTTGCCACACATGTGGGAAACTGAAAGGTCCGTGTTGAACTTTACAGGTACTGGGTATAGATGTATCAATGTAAGTAAAGAGCCATGCTTGATGTATTAAATAGGAGCTGTTGTTATTTTATAAAGTTTCAGTTCTTCTTTAGGGCAACATTGTTATGTTTTTTTTTTTTTTAATTGAACAAGGGAAAGTCCGGCCATCACACTATTCAGAAACAAGATGTTTTTTGAGGTTTTTTTTGTTTGTTTTTTTGTCCTGTCGATGAATGTGTTTTGTCCTGTCGATGAATGTGTTTTGATGCAAAACATATGGGTCAATCCCAGAACAAAAGTAAAAGAAGATGCTGGCTGAAACTGCTAGGTGTCATTATCCACTACAAAACAATGGCTGTACTGACATAGGCTGTAAAGATTACCAAGGGAGGAAGAAGCCATTACTCCAAATAAACATCCAAAGAAATGGGATTACTGGTTTCAAATCCACTTGGCCACAATGTCATGTGGGGTTTAGACATAATGGCCATTGTATTATTGAGACAGCACATATTTGGAGGAAAAGGCTGACAAAACCATGAGATAAAATATATGGATGGTAGCATATTGGTATGTGGCTGTTTTGCTGCAGTAGTGGTTGGTGTGCTTCACAAAGCAGATGAAATGATAAGGAAAGGATCATAAGGATCTCAGACAACAACTAGAAAGTCAAGGCTTGGACACAAATCAGTCTTCTAAATGGACAATGACTATGAGTAAAAAGACAAATAAATTACAAAGTGGTTTGAGAAAATCAAAGTCAATGTTTTGGAGGCGCTGTCACAAAGGTCAATAGTAACTCTATGGACAGAGCTGGAAAGGTGTGTACTAGCATGGCACCCGACTCTGTTACACAAGTTCAGGCAGGAGTAATGGGCCGGGAACCCAGCAAATGAGAAGCTTGTGGAAAGATCCCAAGATTGTATGACCTGGATTTTACAGTTCAAGGCAATTCTACCACATAGTAAGTAAATATATATAAACTTCTGAATTAAACAAAAGGCAATAACAAAAAGCGTTCTCCAGCTCACCATTCTGGTAATTTAACAGTTTAAATAATTTTGGTAATCCTATTAAATCTAAAATAGGAAAGTGTCAATTTGACTTAACATCATACTGTGAAAATTGTTTCGTTATATATGTAGATGTCTCATTTCAGTTATATGAAATATGCCTTATGTGTTTATTTATTATACATTTATAATCTTCATTGCTTGGGATTGTTGAGTTTACTAGTCTTTTTTTCTCTGTGGATTAACCATGAATTATTGAAAAAGCTTTAAAGGGTTTCAGTGATTATCTAAATGTGTTCACTTTATCTCATGTCTAACACATGCGTGCTTGCAACTTGCATGCTTTTCAAGATGTATCAAGCAGACATATTTGTGTCCAAAGAAGCGTGTCTTTATCTACTCTGAACCTCCATATTGGGTCAATAGTTTGTTGAATCAGTGGCCCTAAAAGGACTTCATTAAAGGAACAACGAGTAATAACGACACTTAGTGGTTAAAATCAGAACAACACATCAACAAAGCCTTTTACGAACATCCGCCATTTACTCAATGGTACGTTGTTGCACTGAATTTTTACTTCCACAGGATAGGTATAAAATGTTGTATTCTGTTCTATTTCTGGTCTGCTTCTCTTGCTAGCTTCCATGTTTGCAGGCTCCTGCTCTTTTGCCAACATAAAATACCAAACGCTGCACTCAGTTCTGAGAACCCTAGGAACTTCCTTATGATTGGCTCAGGAACCAGGAAGTAAACACGGGCTTCACTCCGGACCGAAGTAGTTCCAGACCGTTCCTCTAGGTCTGAAAAAAGAAAAACTTGACTAAGATATTGTTGATGGAGAGGACCGATTGTTTATAGGGGATGTTATTGCCATCCCAGGAGACACATGAGAGGGATTTAGGTTGATTTTATGGTAAATATCTTACTTATAGCTCTTTTAAAGTCTTGCTGGAATTTATTCTTGAATCAACTGTGAAGGAAGCAGTTTTGAGTTTTTAAAGTTTGATTAAACATTTTTAATTTTATACAACAGAATAAAAATCGTTTTTTTTCTATTTTAGGAACCTATACCTCCAATTGTTGACTTATACTTATACATATTTCTAATGCAGTGCCTTTTTATCTTTATATAACAAACCCAAAACTCTATATTTAATGTCTTTTCATGTTTGAATAAATCTAAATTAATTGAGAAGAACTTCTGTAAGCAAAACAGAAATAGACGTTCTTAAAAGAAACCAAAGCTGTAGAAGCCGTCAGGCAGCAACCAACAACCCAGCATGCTCAATTTGAAAGTAAAATATGCTTCTTTTATCACATCGAATAATATTTTACGCCGGTCTGGAAATTAAATCAGATAAGTTTTGCTTACAATAGAATTGTCAGACTGAGTATCCCCGGTCTCTTTTCATTCCTTAAGATCAATCAGATTTTACTTATGATGTTTGTGTAACCAACTGAACCATAAAAAGAGGTAAATTATTCAGTGTAGTATCACACATCTTTGACTCAGAATGTGCGAGCAGTAGTTCTTGTTTATTGATTACGTTATGTCAGCCTTGTTACAGCAAACTCTCCCTCTGTGCCCGATGTTTAGATGACTCAGCCTTGAAGATTGTGTTGACGGCCGGGTTTTGTCCAAATCCCAGTGCTTGAGTCAGCTTACTATTAGGCCTGCTTTAAAAAGTTGAATCGGCTTGCTGACTTGATATGTCACCTCTTCTCTGTGGTGATAACTTTCTATCTGTCTTCATCCCAACGTGATGCCCCACTATTCTCCATTTTTTTCTTTTTCACTTTTTGTCTTTATCTGGTTTCTCTCTAGAAAGAATGTGAAAAGATTATGAGGACGTGGTTTTCCTGGGCAGATTTTCCATTGTACTACAGTAATAAAAACACAAATCTTCAACAAAAGTATTACAATGTATAACAAAGTATAACTCAGAAAGTTAGGGCACAGCTGTTAACAGTGGTGCCTTTAAGCAATTTGGTTTTGGATTTAAAGGCTCCTGGTCACATTGCTATAACTAAAATACAATGAAACGTATATTAATCTTAAAAAAAAATATATATATATATATATATATATATATATATATATATATATATATATATAATATATATATATATATATATTATATATATATATTAGGGCTGGGCAAGTTAACGCGTTAATTTCGCGTTAACTCATTAGACTATTAACGGCGATATTTTCTTTAGCGCGCGTTAACGCATGTTGCTCATATGCTTTTATTTTGTGAAGGTCTGTTGCTGCGGTGTAGGGGTTTGAATCAGAACAGTAGGTGGCGATAATGCGCCAATAACCTCGCTGTCAGCCCAGCCTCAGATTCAAAGAGGAAGAAAGGTGCTGGCCGGAAAAAAACAAAGCTGACATGCGGAAGGCGGTGTTTCCCGCAGGTACCGCGAGCGAGCTTAGGCGAGGCGAGGCGGTGAGTTGGCGGCCGGAACAAGTTTTGTGCGGAGCGGAGCGGAGCGGGGGGGGGGGGTCTGCATCGACGCCGTCGGTGAAGTCGCTTCTCGTTTCAAAGTATCCATGTATTTTTGCCTGTTTTCCCCCTGCCATTCACTATTTGCACGCGAGAAAACAACAAAAACACACGTGTTAACGTCAAATAAACATGCAAGCATATCGAGTTAGCAAGCATTTCAGTTTAAAGTTCTTCCAGCATCGAATATGACAGAAACAAGTTAGTTGTAACCACTGCCAAGTTAAACTTTGGTATTGAACATAAAATGGTAATGCTGCTCCCTGCTGTTACCTCAGAAATTGCCTGTTTTTGGTAGATTTTTTCCCCATAAAGAGAATTCCCTGTCAGTGGCAATAAGCTTTAATTTATTATTATTGCTATTTTTTGTTTTACATGTTTAAGTTGAGCTTTACACTAAATATGTGTTACTGATAAGTGCTACAAATGTTACAACACTTTTGTTCATATGGCAGCAGAACATTAAAATAAAAGTGCTCTTTACAGTACTTTTGAATTCATTCTTGGAGTTTGTAAATACAATGCGATTAATCGCGATTAATCGCGATTAATCAGTGCGATTAATCGCGATTAAATATTTTAATCGTTGCCCAGCCCTAATATATATATATATATGCCAAGCGTTCCTCCTGATAGTGTTTGTCGTTTTTGAGCCTAAAACAAATTTTTGTACTGGGAGTGATCAGTAGACATAAACAGTGTTGTGCCATCTATCAGCGGTACTGCGGGGCTATCGGAGAGCAAAATGGCGACAACTAATGCAGCAATTGTAAAGGAGAGTTCACATTGTACTCAAATATATCAGGCCATGCGACAGATTTACATCATATCCCTATGCACAGGTGTCACAACGGAGCGGCGTGGTGCAAAGCGACGCTAAATGAGGCCACAGAGACGATTCTAACGACGCAAAATGTGTGATTTTGCTGATTAAAGTGAAGCCAGAGCAACACGAAACTTGCGAGGGATGCAAATCGACAGTTGTTGGAGTTGAAAAAGCTGAACTTTTGTGTCCTGTTGAGCTGTGACAACTAATCAGGAACTGGATGTGGCTTTGACGTGGGGTGAAGGACTGCAGCAAAGAAGAAGTAGTTTTCATTTAACAAGGAATAAAAGATGATAGATTACCGAGATAAGTTCCTGATAAGGAACAAGCCTGGGTAAAAGAGAATTAGGAGGCTGGAGTAGCAGTTAAGTGAAAGCATCACTAGATGGCGCCAATGCACTGCTGTATTTCTGGCTTGTTGCCCACTGTGCAATTGCTGTCGGCTGCTGTGCAAACGGCTGGCAATAATGTCAGGTCAGCGACCGCAAACAAAAGTGGCGACATTGTGGTGCCAATGCTTCGCAGGAAAGTTACAGCTTGTTGTAGTTGACAACCAACCCAATATACAGTTGTTCCAAGTTTGAGTTGACTCCTCTCAGGGCCACTAGGCGATGATGACTCACTCGGCTCCATTGCTTTTCCTTGTTTACTCATTGTGCAATAATATACCTCTGGTCACATCGTCTTGTTGTAAATATACACAAAGGTGCTTTCTTTTCTAACAAATGGAGCAAAAACAAAGTATAAAACACAGAAATAAAATATAAGGCAACAGAGTACAGTACTTTCAAACCTTTTTCTGCAACCAGAGTGGCGTAGAAATTTGTAAAGTCATAGTTTGTGAATAGGCTCCTTTAAATGTCAGTTGAAGCCTTTTTTTGTGGAGTATGTATGTTCTACCAGTGCATGTGTGGGTTCTCTCTGCATCTTCCAGCTTTCTCCCACACAGTCCAAAAACATGCCTGTTAGGTCAATAGGTCCCTTTAAATTTGCCTTCAGGCTTTACTGTTGTGGGGGTGCATTTTAAGTATTGAAAGTTACAAGCGCCATTTTGTCTTGGTTGCCTCTTGTTCTTGAGATGTATGTATGAAAGTTGCTCAAAAAATATCTATTAAAGGGTATTACTTTACTTCTTTGGTAGCCAAGTCATGACTGCCTTTGAAATGTGAAACTTTGTCTTCTTAAGACTGGGAAAAGTGCTGGAGCTTTCAGGGAAAACCACACAATTTCTCTGTTATTCCCCCAAAAGGACTTCAAAAGGAAAAAGCAGTTTAATGGAAAGCTTTTGAGATTTTGGGAGCATTTCTTTTTTACCACCTTGTATTTTACACATTTTTAACCATGTTTTTCTTGTTTTTAGCAGTTTAATAACCCAGAGCCTTTTAGCACAAACTCAGCAAAATATTTTACTCATTGATTCAAATTAAAAAATTGTAATTTTTTTAAATAATGACATAAAACGTAATAATTGTTTGAAAAACAGCCATTCATGTGCACACGTGCAAACACACACAAATGCAGGTGATCCACACCAATGACCTGTCCTTCTCTGAATGTTGGATCCAGCTTTACCATCTTGCACACTCATCTTTTCCTTTTTGCAGTCTGTGGCACAACCAAGTGTGAATACACCCACGCACAAACACATATATCCTGTACTCACCTGTGTCGCACTGCAGGGACCGCCTGTGGCGGTATAAGTAAAAGTGGGCATAAGGTTTCTGTATCACTTATATAGGAAGTAATTATTCTTCCGCCAGCAGTCACAATGTTTTGGTTGAAAACAAGGGTTTGAAAATAAATGCTTGAGATTAATATTGATTGTTTGTATTTATCTTAGTACCTTCTTTACTATGGGGTAGAAAGAGTGGCTGATGGTTAATCTGAGTGTGTTTAATAGGGGGCTGGGCTAAGGGTTTATAAAAAGTGTTTCTGGCCCCTCTGAGTCTGTTTTAGTCTTGACTTGTTACAGAGAAGATCAGTGGTTTGAAAATCTGAACCTTGAAGTGCAATTTCTTGTTTGTGCACACAATCTTGGGCAATAAAGCTGATTCTGAAAAAAGGCTCTGAGACAGTTTATAGTTACTATAGTACATTAGTAATTGGGTAGATATTAATTTGATATGAAAGTCATTCACTGTAACTAATTTATAAACAGCCTGTCGCAGCTGGACATTTTCTCATGTACTATTTTCTTTTTAAAGTAGAACTCAGTCTCTAAATGTACATACTCTATAAGGTGGCTCACTATTTCCTCCTGAAATTGTTTGGCTGTAGATACAAAATTGAATGGATGAATAGATTTACTGAGAAAAATATGTCCAGTATTTATTGTACCTCTTGTATATATGTTATAGATGCCACATCAATATCTACATGTGGAAAGTTATTTCCGGGCTCAAAAAAGAAAGTACACACTATAAGGACAAACGCTTAGTGTATATTGTTTTATTTGAAGATGACTATATGTTTTTTGTTTATGTTTTTTATGGTACCGTTTATATGGACACACAATCAATTAATACGATCATAATTGTTGTGTATATGCACCTGGCTTTATTCAGAATAGAACCATTCTGACATGCACAGCTATCAAATGTCCCTAAAAAAAGACAGAAAAAGAAGTATGTCTGTCTTTGCTAAACAACGTTGTGGTCGCCACCTTCCATGTTGGTACAGAAGTTTGTTTCTTTATCCGTTTGTTGGAAAACCCTAACTTAAATACCCCCACAGTCTACAGTAAAGTCCCTATAAGTGAACTTTAGCAACTCTTCTACATGTTAGCGTGACTCACAGCTAGTGCATCAGTTGGGGGGGGTCTGTTTGCTTGTGGATGGGCTCTGATTGGACACTATGAATTACCTAGAAAGACATCCTACGTAGAAAGATGACCCTTTTTCTGATCTGATCGTTTTTGAGCAAAGAGACAAAGCTGACTTCCCTTAGCAGGTTCTTTGGTATTCAGTGTTGACTCTGACACAGCCTCATCAGTGCAGAACAGACCATAATGTACCCGCAAAACATCAGAAAAAAATTATATTTGTTGTCATGGCCCCTTTGAGAGGCCCTATTTTTCTTTTTTAAAGATTGTTGTTGTTTTTTTCATTGATCTTATGTAATGTTCACATTTTCCAAGACACTAAATTTCGGGGTTTGTTATCTGCAAGCCATAAGCATCAAAATGAAAAGAAATAAAGGCTAAAAACATTTTACTCTGTGTATTGGATCTATATAATATGAGTTTCACCTTCTACAATCAGCAAAAACAATATGGAACTTTTTCACAATATTCATTTTGTTTAGATAAAGACGTATGCTACAGGAAATGTTGATACTTGTGAAATACAATACTAATATAAATAGTAGAAAGATCCTACTATAAACAAAACAAAAAGCACATTAAAATAACGTTTTATATGAGCGCAGAAAGCAACTACAGGGGGTTGCTATGTTCTCCTGCACTAAAGAGAATACTGTGTTGTATGATTAAGCAGATATCTAAGTAGGAGAGCCAAACAAAATGTTTTTAACACACGGTGTGAAAGAGGCAAGATGAATCTCCCTTTTTGGAACAAAAGACCACAGTGAGCTCTTGTCAGCAACAATTTACCAACTACTGAGCTGAGCTAGCAAGGCTCCAACCACCTTACAAAAGAGAAACAGAATAAATGTAGTCTGACTCAGCTTGGCTTCAGGGGTAGGAAATTCGCTCAGATGTTTTCTGTTTGCATCTCTTCACTTCTAATTTCAGAGGACTTAAATAAGTTTAGAAAATAAAATAGTTTACAGTATTATAAAAAAAAAAAGTCCAGACAGACAGTTTCTGAGTAATACAGATCTTTTCTACCTTACAGATGGTATAATAGAATATAGGATTGCCATTCTCAGGTCTGAACATTAACCTCTTCTTAGTGTTTTTCAACTGGTTGTTTCAAAAGGTCCTTGTAGAACCATAGAACAATCTCTCAGTCTCTTAGGTAAAAGATGCTCTGCACAGGAGCTCCTTCAGAAAGCATAGTTGACAGACTAAGAACGTAACTTGATCTTCTGGCCCACCTGGCTCAGTGAGAAAATCAATCACTTTGTTTAGATCTTTGTTTTGGTTGCATCTTCTTCTACTTTACATACATCTATTTTTGTGAAATGAGTCAGCAACATTTTGTTTTGTGTTGTTCCTCTATAGCCACAGTGGAGACTGTCAGGTTAGCCCGGTGAACTTAAATAGGGGAGCATTTCATGTATTTTCTCCTTTCCGGTGCAAAGACACTAATGGGTTTTCTCCATTTTAGATTAAAGTAGAGATTAGAAGTTAGAACCATGGAGAGTCCCCTTTGTAGGCTTCAAAATAGACTGACTGATCATTTATGGATAAGGCTTTGAACATTAATTTTCCAGAGATAACAGATTTCCTTTTGTAGTTTGTGGATCATTTAGAGTACCGCTCCCTGGAAAGGTGGGATTAGATATTGAATACCCCTGAAGTGACCACACTTCGGGTGGAGTTTCTCCTCTGCATTTTACTCACCATACCCCCCCCCCCTCCCCCCATAATTCATTGTCGCTGAAAAAATATCTCATCCACGTAGATGTAGCAGTGGAAATAAATTAAAGGAAGATTCATGAGTAATTTGGAGAATTTTTTTTAGGTATTTACAAATTATGTTCCTTCTTCTTGAAGTTTTCTGCAATCCCCTTCCTTAATAAAAATTTAAATTGCTTACTTTTAAGGGCTTGTACTGGTGACTGCAGTATTGATGGTGCTTTGGGCCTCTGCCAGCCAAGAAATATTCCAGCCATAAGGTCCCTCCAACCCAAACCAGCTGTTACTGTAACAGGTCAGATATAATTCCATAAGTAATTGTTTAAACTGCTAATTTATTTCCAAAATTCTAATGTATGCAGCTATTAAAAGCATTAAGACAAAGCTACTTTGTCAACTCCAACATTCCCCGCTAATATACACTGTATGTTATGTTAATTTCATGGTCGCCTCACAGTGAATTAAACTATCTGACCTGCTAGAAATTATGTAACTGGCAATTTATCTCACTGTGCAAGAGAAATGACTTGGGCTCTCTCCATGTGCCCTTCACACCGTGAAGCATCCAGACAGAAACTACTGCAACTGGTGAGAAATTGATGGAGCTTCAATCTCAGTTTTCATGTCCATTTATATAGAGCGGTGTGATGAATTTCATGAAGTAAAAAAAGACCCTCGGTAAATCATTTATTCAATTTTTCAATTACAACCAGGTTCATAACAGGCCTGACATTTGGTAATGCTCCTTCTCTCCTCCTCCCCTCCCATCTCTCGCTCCCTGAGAACGTCGTAATTAAGAGGCTGCAGGAGGCTTTAGAGCTCAGCCTGAATTTACGTGGCAATTGATACAAGTATGAAATGACTTATTGCCCACAACACCGCATGAACATTTCAGCTATTAGCCGATAATCAGCATGCCACTAGGAATGGATTTTGCAACTGCACAAAGGTGGGTTTCAGACCGAAAGGTTTTACCAAGTTGTAACCTTCTCTCTTTGTGAAGCTGAAGGAATGTCATTAATCAGGATAATATCGTTAAGGAAATCAATGTGCAATTTACTGAAATGTTGCTCGTCACCACCTACCGGAGTCGGTCTCTTCTCGCACAGTGCTGCCACACTAGATAAGGAGTAGAGATGATTTTTTTTTCTGTCGTTTCCAAATTGTCAGTGATGATTATCGCCAAGCACGGCTTTATCTCAGTCACGTTCTGCAGAGCAGAAAATAAAGATTTTAGGATCCAAGAATGCCGCAATGGATATGAATGCCACATGTTTGCTTTGAACCACCCCAGCTCACATTTTGTATACAAAATTTGGATGAAATGTTATGATACTAAAACAAGTTAATAACTTGTTCTGGAGGATATGATTTTTTTTCTTGTGGTGTTTTTCTTTTTATAAACTTATACAAGTTAAGTGAGTTATCTGGTGTTTTAATTTAGTGTTTAGTTGCATAATGAAAACAGTAATTGATCCTTAAAAAGTAGAGCTAGCACTAATAAAAATAACTGAAAATAAAATAAAACCGCAAAAATATTCAAAATTTAGTAAAAAAAAAAATAATCCTAAAAGATGTTAAATGGCAAGTGGACAGGTAGAGATATAGAAAGACAGACAACATGTGTCTTTCTTCTGACTTAAATACTTGGAGTTTAAGGGAGCGTAGCACAACTTCCAGAGTTTTTGTACAAGTCTGCCCCCTCTGGCGACAAGTTGAAACAACACCAGTGTTGTGCACGTGCATGAGACAAGAGGAGAACTCTACTGCTACTACTCCACAGGTCTTTTGTCTCGAGGCGCAATGTCTTCTGGGGTAAGAAAATTATAAATATTGAAGTTAGCTCATGTCCTCTCACTTATGTATCAATAAGGACAGAGACTGAACAAAGTAGCCAGGTGCACCAGAGCATGCAACGTGTCTCACACACACGTACGCCAAGCGAATACGACCCAAACCGTGAACTGACTAATGGAGCATATAGAGGCAACTGAGTAAATAGAGGGAAACTAATTTTACGTGTCAGGCAAGGGCATGTATGGGGGAAAACATATATAAACTTTAAACGTGCACAATGCTCCTTTAATAGAATATAACTATAAACTGACATTTTTTTAAACTGCCATTCTAATCTTTTAGTTTGCTGTATTATATTTTGGGAGAAGCCTGTGTAATTTCCAATCAATAACAAGTGTGGAAAAATCAAAGGAAATCTGCCAAGATTGAAGGAAACAATTTTCTTTACACGTCTTGTTCTTCCTTGGGTGCAATTTCTAGATGCTTGAAGGCGCCACGCTAACTGTTAAAAACATACTCTGCGAGCACAAACTGCTCGTAAATGTGCAGTGTTTGCTTCAAGAAGGATTGATGCACTTCACAAAATAAGTATGAGGAAACATCTTGTGGAAATACTAAAGCAACATCTCAAGACATCAGTCAGAAATTTAAGGATTAGACATGTGTGACCCCAATCATGCCACAAAAATGAGTCACAAAGTGGCATAAAGTCAACAAAGTCATTTGCTTGGAATTTCCATCAGAAATTCTTGTTCTAAATTAATTATTAGAACTTGAACACAGTCTCCTACACAAACACATTGATGGATGAATGGACAGACCCACGGGCATCTATATAGTGTTATAGTTATTGCAGCGTTGTGTATAGTATTGTGTGGTGTGTTCTTTATCTGCTACATATTATTTGACCTGAAAAAATTCCACCTAATGCTAAATTTGGATGTTTAAAGGTTCAGGAGTCACTGAACCTTGTTATTGTGATTAACTTGAAATGATCATCATGTTTTTTGTTTTTTTTACATCACCTGTATCGCCAATGACTGGTAATTCTCACCACCAATACAACCAGTAATTTTTTCCCTTGAGAATTTTTTCCAAACACACAATGTTCAGATGACTAAAACTCATTGAAATACGGAGACATTTTTAACTGACAATGAAAAGGGAGATGATAACGAGCAGCTTTTGTTCCTTAAAACAAAACAAGCATGGATAATACAAAACCCTCAACATTACATCTAAGAATATTGCAAAATGTTGTAACATATAAATTGTGTCTTTGGTGCATTTGCTTAACTGAAATATATATGAATGAATATATGAAAGGGTGAACTTTCCTCAGTATACTTTGAAAATGAATCCTAAGCAATACCCCAGTGTCGTGTGTGTGTGGATGGGAAAAGGGTGCAGCAGGGGTAGAGGAGAGGTACGCTTTATAACTCGGTATCCTACTATCAGCTGAATCAGTCCTCGTGGGATCTCATTATTCACTGCACAACTTGACCGTATTGTTAAAAACACCAGTGATCATATATTTGGCCTTTTTTTTTTCTTTTACAGTTGTAGAGTTTGTGTGCAGTCGTAGGAACGGTAGACATGTGAAAAGAATGAGAAATCACAGAGAGCAAACGGATGTGGAATTCCATCTAAAAATGATAAAAGAAACATTAAAGAACAGAAAAGGGAGCTGAAATTGAAGGGCAGATAAAGCTAAGACTTCCGTATTGTGTTGATTTTCATAGGGAAAAGAGCTGGGAGGATGAAGCAACAGTTTTTGCTTGGTTGGCTCACGTTCAAAGTGTTGATTGATCTCCAGGTGACAGCCGGTGTCACGGGCCCTCGGCCATGCTGTCATTCCCACACCCCTCCCCCATCCCCGCTCTGTCACTCCGCTTCACTCCTCCGCTGCTTCTAAAGCTCTCGCTTGTGCCAGTTTATGTCTCACCTTCCTCTCTATTCATTGATTCAACTTTCAGCTCCCCCCCCCCCCTCCGTATTCTTATTGCCATTCTGTTCATCTGCCCTATTCACCCTATCTGTGCTGACAGTTGGTTCATCTGCTGTTTATTTTTCCCCTCCAGCTCTGGTTTTTGTTCACTCTGATGGGAACCAACTGTCCTCCAATGCACTGTCCCTTTCATGTCGTCTGTTTACTGTGCGAGGATTCATCATGCCCATTATTTAGTTTGTTTTAGTTTAATTAGCAGATTTCAGCAGTTCTCGGAGCTCATGGAGGATTATGGAAACTACAGAGACCCCTGAAGTACGACGTCCTTTCAGTTCTATTTTCTCTGGCTGGATTTACAACACAGTAGAAACACAGAGATTGTGTTTAGTCTGGAGACAGTGATTTTTGCCTGACAGAGACATGACGTTCTGTGTGTTAAAAAAAAAAATTATGAGATGATAAAATTTTAAAATGTACACTGACAAGAATAACAATATTGGCAATATTGTTACTAATAACAACTAATTGTTTAATCAATTGAAAGCTAAACTTTTATGCGTTTCAAATTTCCATACATTTAAATACCTGCAATCTAGCAGAAGTGAACTTTACTTAGATGTTGTTGAGGTTGCTATTTAAAGCTGTTTAAAAAAAAACTGTTTTCAGTGTGAGTGTACTTCAAATCTTATGTATGAGTGGCAGGTCAGATATTAATGTCAGCTAATGCAATACGGAAAATGACACGAACAAATTGAAAACTGTGCAGATATACTCTCTGGCCTGCAGCAGGGGTCCTCCATTCCGGTCCTCGAGGTCCGGTGTCCTGCAGCTTTTAGATGTGTCCCTGGTCCAACACACCTGAGTCAAATGGCTGAATTAGCTCTTCAGCATGAAGTCAAGGGCCCTCTCCCAATATTTGCATTTCCACCCTTGCGTCCCTCAAATGCGCGTTCCTGCTGAGGGTGTGAGTGCGTAGTGTGACCCGATTCTCCAGAGTGGTATTTCGCCCCGCCCTCTTTGCACCCCCGATCCACACTTTGGTGAAGTCCTCATTGAAGCGGGCTTCACTGAAATGTATTACCCACAATTCATTGCTGCATGTGACGTTTTGAGCCAGAAGGTGAAAATATTTTATCTAAACTGAACTAAAATCATACTGCCACCTTAAATAAATGACCAATCACCAATTGCAGCTTCCTAAAACAAATATATGGTAGTTATTTTTACGTATAAAACTAAAATTTCCTTAAACAATAGCAGCTGGTTTAAATTTATTCTATCTGCTTTATTGAATTTATTTGATGTATTTGCAGTGTAAAATGTCTGAAAGCACCAAGTAATGTTTTGCAGGTCTATTTACTGACTTTGCTTTATCAGAAAGTGTGTTTCTGAACAAGTAAGGAACCGTTATGCTTCCTGTCTGCAATGTTGATTTTTTACGTCACAGCAACTGTTGATGAAGTTATAAAAAATACAATAAAGAAATAGTTGAAAATATCAAATGTCTTTATTATTATTATTTTTTACTTATTTTCTGGAACAAAAACAATAAAATAAAACCGTGTCAAATCAAGTTGCTATCATTTATGAAAGGCACACAACATATATTTTTTTGTTATTTTATATGTATTTTGGTTACATATTAACAATATTATTGTCCACTATTTTCTCATTTGTGGCAATATCTGCTCTACTATGCCCAAACCTCTCAAATTTCGGTTCCTGCAATTTATTCCCCTCAAAACAATTGCTTGTTGCAATAAAGATGACAAAAACAGTGATGGTCCCATCATTTTTGGTGTTGTTGGTATTACACAGAGGTGCAAGTTGAAGACATAACATGAAGTTATGTTTTGGACACTTGTAACCTGCGCACTTGAACCCTTATTTGCACTTCCACCAGGTGCACTCTTCATAGAAGGGTTTAGTGTGAGTATAGGGACAGGGACAGGCAGTGGCGGTTCTAGAACAAATTTACCAGGGGGGCCAAGGTGGGGCCAGTGTTTTTTTCACAGGGGCACAGAACAAACAAAAAAAAAAAAAACAACAATAAAATGGCAATATTTAACTGTGGAATAATATTAAGTGAGCCATTTGTGGCTCTGGAACTGCAGTTTTCAGACCCCTGATCTAGCAGTTGAATACTTTGCCCCCAGCTCAATACAGCTAAGGCTAAACGTGAAACATCTTAAGTTTTAAATTATTTTTAAGTAGAGTAAAACTGTATAGGTAAAATAATAATATTAATATTGGTCAAAGTGACCAATCAGTTATGGTTTCTTTGCCATTGCAAATAATTATGAGAAGTGTATTTAATATCATGTCTTTAGTACAGGGGCCATAACAGGGGCCAGGACCAGTTCTACAGGGGCATGGGCCCCTGTTGGCCCCTGTCTAGAACCGCCCCTGGGGACAGGTTCTCCAGAGTCCTGCTAATGACCTGATTATTTGACTCAGGTGTGTTGGATCAGGGACACATCTGAAAGCTGCAGGACAGCAGACCTCAAGGACTGGAATCAAAGATCCCTGGATAGAGTCACAGATATTTACTTGTCTTTAACAGCTTTATTTTTTTTAAGAAGGGCCATTGTGATAAAGTTGCAATTATGATTTTTGTGCAAAAATGTTGTCACATAATATAAATTTGCCATACTCTGCTTCCAGAATGTACCGACATGTGTTTACGGAGAGTTGTCGTATTAACCACTGACGGAGTGGTGCTCTGGATGGCAAGCCCATCCATCCATCCATCCATCCATCCATCCATCCATCCATCCATTTTCTGACCCGCTTAATCCCTCATGGGGTCGTGGGGACTGCTGGTGCCTATCTCCAGCGTTCACTGGGCGAGAGGCAGGGTACGCCCTGGACAGGTCGCCAGTCTGTGGATGGCAAGCCATACAGCCCATATCAAAAACCACCCCAATATACAGCTGCAACACAACTGATTCCTGTCACACCATGGGGGCTAAAAAGACAGTATAGAAGTTCTTTAAAGTACATCCGACCAAACTTTTTGCAGTGCAGACATGAAATAGAAAAATAACTAACTGCAATAAGTAAAAGGACTGTAAAAAGATCTCTAAGGTACATTCCCATTTCTCTTGAGTCTACATGTTTTACACACGCAACAGGCACATAAATCTCTCTAGCTTGTTCCAGTGTGGATTTAATATTAAGGTAAAGGTTACATTTGGCAAGGGCTGCTTATAATTAAGTCCTTAGAAAATGAATACTTCAGTGTAATGTCCTCTGATATCATGGGCTTCTGTGTGTGGTTATGCGCATTGCAATTAGATTTTCTTTTTGCGTGTGTGTGTGAAGTGTCAGATTCCTGAAATTGCACATTCAATCCTTTAAAGCAGGGCTTCAGGATATTTTGGTGACCTTGGTTTTTATTAAATATGTGATTCTCAGACTCAGGTATTAGAAACTCTTTAAAGTGTCTGCAGTCATGCCCCTTATTTTGTGACTGTAACCTAGGCCTACATATGTTCAAATATGCATGCATGCAATATACAGTCCACTTTCAGTGACATGCTAAATAATAACCTGGTTTGCATAGCTTCCACTTGCAAACATGGTTAGTAATTGCATGGACATTCCCAAAAGGATTACCAGGCCTCTTAAGGGTTCACTTAACACACAGGATGTCTAAAGAAAAGATTATCAAAGGATAGCTCTTGTATTCTGACATGTTTACATAAGTGGTTAAAGTCCAGCCAGGGATTTAGTTGTCCTGAATATGAACCTGAAACATATAAATCCTGTTTTAGCCCTCCTCCGCCTATTATTTAGACTCAAAAGGCTCTATGGCTGAATTTAATCTAACAAAAATAAGTGTCAGTGTCTGGATGTGCAAAGCAGGTAGAAACGCACCTCACAAAGACTTACTGTTGTGATTATAGCAACAAATTATTGACTCATATGGCTGTGTAAACATGGATATTACCCTATTCATATTTTAATGTGTTAAAAAGTGTTTTTTTAATGTTCCTTCCTCTGTTAAGCAACAGTAAGCTTGGTTTGGCTATGAATTACTACATTGATATCAAAGTTTGTAATTTAAAAAAAAAGATGGAGTCTGGTTACCACCTAATTATCAGAGAATTAACAGCTATCTGTCTCTGTCGGTTATTGTTTTATAAATACCTGCCTGAGGAGGTGTGGTATTATAGAACAATAGATAGAGTGAATTTATGCACTGCCATTCTCAAACAGCAAGCCTACATACATAGCTATACAGAATAAAAGCAAACAAGTTCTCTCCAAAGCATAATTTATTAATATTATACTTTAACTTACAGTTAAAATAATAGTAAATAAACTATTTAACTAGGCTAGTAACATCCAGCTAAACTAATTAAAAATGAAAATAATGGGACAAAATAGTAAAAAGGAACAAATAAGAATAAAGGTAGGTAGGTCTCCTTCAGTCATAAGGGTTAGGGTTATTGTGGAGGACTAGATGTTGCCCAAGTAGCAGGACCCCCTCTCCATGGCACTGGCTGAGCCAAAGGAACAGAAGGATGGGTACAGATTGGGACCAGTGACGTTGTAGGAGTTGCCAGGACGGGTGCTGCATGCAATCACAAACTGCCTATGGGACTGCAGCTCCAGATTTTCCCTACAGGTTTACTCCTGAGGTCTTTCCTCTAAAAAGAGGTATCGCCAAAAGGCAGTGGAGGTTTTATGCAAAGTTTTCCTTCTCTGCATGTGGCACAGGGTTACATGGTACCTGTGGAAGGTGAAACCCTGACCTGACATAAGAATAAAACTGAAACCAATAACCAATAACAATTAAGTGGCATCACACATTTCCGTGTGAATATGTGAATAATATTGAAATGTTCTGATAAACAGAGAAGACCATCAGCTGAGGCACATGTCAGGTGTGTGGAGCTGCAGCTTCAAATACAGTTTTCTTCTGTCCAGTGGAGAGAAAACCCCTTTATGATTAGAGACAACCCATCTCTTATTGGAGAATCATTGGATTTTCTTTTCTGCAGGAGCTCAAACAACCAATGTCAGACTACTACTGAAAACTACTCTCTTGTTTTTGGCCAAGTAACAGTCACCTAATACAAAAAGTACAGGCTATACTTTACTTTGGATCCAAGGTTTAGTTTTAGATGCAGTCTTTTACTCAGCCAGCAAGATGAAGACATTCACAAGCATGTCGTCACCAATGCACCCTGTGGAGACCTGCAGGCAAAGAGGAAGAAATGTTGCTGAGAGCAAAGTTTTGGACCTCTATTCATCTTATTCAGGAAGTCAGGGTGGGCGGTGCCGTTTTGTCTCGCAACTTACGGTTTTCCGGTTTTGCTTTTTTGCTAATAGTTCTAGCCTTGGTTCCTGCTCTCTCTTGTGGTGAAGCAATAGCAACTTTTAAAATAAATTAAACGTCTGGATTTTGTAGGATTTAAGCTTTTAGAATGAGGCATAAAATGACAACTTTCACAGTAGTGTGCTGAAAAAACTTGGGCTTCTAAACGTCCTTGCCTTCGCTACTAAGCATAGCATAGCACAAACCAGGGACTTGAGTTGACACTACTGCTTATTTGGAGAAATGTTACCAGTTTAACATAATAATTGTAGTAGTTATCAAGTCACATTGTATTCAAATAAACATACCTTGCACAGTATTGCAGTGGTGTGACTGTACGACCATCCCAACCCAGCGATACAGGAGCATCCCATAGTCTTCACCAGTGAATGTCAGCTGTCTGCAACGTAGGGTGACCAGCTGCCCCCATTTGTGGGGGACTGTGCCGCATTTTTCACTCCTGTCCTGGTGTCCCAGAGACTGACGCAATGCCCCACATTTGACTGGGGTCAGATTTGGAAAAGTCAAAAAAAAATTTCGGCACGCACTTTTCTGAAAGAAGGCGGGGCTGCAGTCCCTGTTAATAAGAGCTTTGCAGCAGGATGCTCATAAAATAAAACAAAATAAGCGCAATTTATCTGATAAACTTAGAAGAGTCGGGGTGCGCTGGTGCCTATCTTTGACGGTTAATGGACGAGAGACGGGGATGTGGGGTACATCCTGGACAGGTCGGCAGTCACTGGGCTAAAGTTTCATAGTTTTATGAAACAGGAATTACAGATGGCCGCAAGCTGTGAAAGAAGCTGAAATATTTCTGCAGAAGGCAGAGTTTAACTGAACTCTGAACGGACAGTGCTGTGAATGGATCGTCCGCAGCCCATTCATTATGGGATTTATTTTTCTTTTTGACGACTGCAACGTGTGTGGAGGTGAGTCAGGGAAATGCGTGTGTCTCACGGTCATTGTGAGAGTTGAGAGTCCCGTCATAGGATGAGGCAGGCACATTCCCTCAGAGCTTTCTAATGACGTATTCATTTCGTCACGTTATTTTCTCCATTTTCTGATACTGAAAACAGTGGATTGACTGCTCACCGGAAGGGCTTAGACAAAACGGAAGTGCCGCTGCTGAAAAGGTGAAGAACGTAACTGGGATTCCAAGTGAGTCCTCATTCCTCGTAGCTGTCAAGAAAATGGGTTAGTGTGCAATCTAGGATTCAGAGTTTTTACCACTTTTGTTCTCTGGGTGTAGTTTATTCCTTGTTTTCTCGTATGGCCTGGCCCAAAAACACTACTTCACGTTGGTCTATTTATTATGATATATAATATTTGGATTTCTGCGTTTCTCTTCATTTTGTATTTCTGACAGTGTTCACGATGTTTTGTTAGTGATTGTTTTCTGTGTCCCCTGATTTACCCGGTACGTGGTCAATGTGGTGATGACTTCCCATTTGCGACCATTGTTATTGACGTGGTCATGCAGTGGAGGAAAAATGAATGCCATCAGAGAGGCGCTGATTTTTAGGTTTAGTTTCAGTCACTTTTTTCTTCTTTGTTTTTACAAGCCCAACTGCTCCAATACATTGAGGTGCAAATGAGAAAGAGCGCTTTGAAGTCAGCCCTCCCAATACCGAGGCATAATGCCGTTCAACATTGCCATCAACCATGTGGTTGTTTTCAAGTATTCTGATTGGCTGACATAGGTTTTAGCTATTTGTCACTCTGCCCCCTATGTGTTTCACATGTTTAAAACAATGCTCAGTAGCATATTTGTGCGGGTTCATGTGGATTAAAACTTTTCTGAAAACTGTCCTGTGTGTGAGATATTATTTTTGTTAAAACAGTATAGGGGACATATTTGTTTTTATAAAGAACCATCTCATGTGTATAAGGCATAAGTCTGCTCAGCTAGTGTCGGATCCTCTGAGTTTATTATTTTAAAAGCAGTTCTTACCATGCATCTCTGCGTTCTCTGCGTTTTCAACAACACCAGGTCATTAGACTATCTCGTAAAATGCCTTTAAAATAGGCAGAGGTTTGTGTTGGTAATGTGAAATTTTTTTTTTTTTTTTAAAGTACAAATGTATGAATGCTTTTGTAAGGCACTGTGAATCATGATTGAGAGGCCACAACTACGTTCTCTTCAAAACTGCCTGCAAACTGATTTTACATGCTAAAAGTCAAGTCTGCAGTCTGAAGGGTGCAATCTGAAATGGACAGGGTTCTTTTAGTACCGAAATGAAATGCACTTCACCCTGCAGAAATAAACCAGCAACTAAATCTGGAGTAACTACCTCTTTTGTGACAGCAGGATGTCTGAGGAGGAAGGATTCTGGGGCAGCAAAAGGAGTTCTTATTGAAGCAAGCTCAATCTGGGTGCTTTAAATCACATAAATGTGACTGTGTGTGCTTGGTTGTTGTAATAACCACTAAGAGGAAGTGTTTTTGTTCAGTCAGACAATGAAAACAGACTGCAGCCTTACAAAGAGATTTTTCTTAAAATGACATCTTGTATTCTATTCCAAACATAATTTCCAACGTTTCCAGAACAGGTATCCTCCACATGTTGAATGTATTCATTTTTGAATATATTTATATCCCTCTATAATGTTATGGTCCGTCTTGAATCCTTTACAGACCTTCTCTCATCTGGACTGCATTTGCCAACTTCTGATAAAGTTCCACTTGACCGCCTTCTTGAACGGACACAGAAAATGTTCTGCTGCTTGCCAGCATGATTAAACATTTAGGATTCACAGGTTTCTGTGAGGTTAGCACTGGGGATAATAGGCCTCCCACTCAAAGTCAATATTCCCTGCTTCTTCCTGCCCTCCTCTGATCCGTGTTAGTATCAGCTCAGTCTCTCCTTCTTACTTCACCGTGGAGTGACTCATGCCGAGCCCTCTTGTGGTCTGAGAGATTGTTTCCACCTTTCTGCTTGTCTGCTATTTTATTCATGAACCTTTTCACTCTTTGTCTGTGATGATCCATTATCTGATTTACTTAATACCCCTTGTCTATTTTCTTCTCATACATAAAAAGGACATTTTTATGTTTTTCATATTTATGTTTTGAAGTTTTATTTATAGACCTTTGTAGGCTTTGATTATCTGCTCAAGCTCGCTTTTTTTTTCAATTTGTTTTACTTAACATTTCACTATTTCTCTCTTTTCCCTTGTTTTTCAAGGTCAGCCTGCTAGTATTGCTAATTAACGCCACACAGGATTGAGGATGCATCGTGGTCCATTCACATAATATAAATGGATTGAGAGTGGAAAACTGTTATTCCACCAGTTTTGGTTCATTTTCTTTCTGTACTGTACATTCTGCACTGCCTCACCCTATAGCATGGCACAGCTGCTGCTTTTGGCCAAAGGCATTGTTTCAACATGGCAATTTTTTCATTAAAAGCTGGAAAACTGTAAATTAACTTAAATTTAAATGTGGCAATATCATTACACGCCCCCCTTTCTTTTAAATAAAAGCCAAATAACTACAGGTTGCATTACAGCTGGCACACAAGGTATTGAAACATTTTATCTACATACATAGACACTATGGCAAAAACAAGGCAATGTTTTGTCATCTGTATTACAAAATCTTGATGTTCTTCACAATCGACGGAAGCAGGTCAGGGAGGCTGGCAAGAGACTGACGGTAACATTGAAGGAAATGCAGGAATTTCTGGATGGTGCTGGTTACGTTCTACGAGTGACAACCTGCTCGTATTCTCCATATAACTGGGCTGAGACATAAGGTATAGAGACAGAAGCTTTATTTTCCAGGGAAAATGCAACACAACTACAAAAAAAAACAAACCCACTGAAAAATATAACTTTTCTTCAGATAGAAGTAGACTGTTGATGAAATGTCAGTTTAGTTTTTCCCAAAACCTTTATGTGTCTGATAGAAAGCTAAAGTTGAGTAAGGATTTCTGAATTTTATTTCTTATCTAGCTGACATTAAAAGTTAATAAAAATATGTCTTCACAAGCATGTTTTTTAAATGAAGCTGTAGTTGAGAACTAAATCTGGCAAAATCACCTGTGGGGTCAGATTTGTTTTGAACAAAATTTTACAGCTCAGTATAGTGAAGACTGTAGATTCTATTTGACATCTTCTTTAATTTTTTATTTTTCCCATCACAGATTTTTTTTTTTACAATACAGTTGTGCAGTATATATGTCACTTTAAACATGGCATGGTTTTGATTTTTTTTTGTGATTTTATTTTTAAAAACTCTTACATTTTAACATGGGTATTAGCGCTTTTCTATGTCCACTGTACCATACTATGGAAACATTTAAAGCCAGTTGCAAGTTTTGAAGTTGCATTTTTTTTTCTTTCCTTTGCATTCTTTATATTTCTGGCTGACATCTTGAAATATTGTTTCAATATTTGCACAAGATGTTGTCTCGTCAAACGTATTTTGTGAAGTGCATCAATCGCTCTTGCAGCAAGACTGCACACTCACATGAAGTTTTTACTTGCAGATTATTTTTTAACGGTTAGCGTGGCACATCCAAGCATCTAGAAATTGCACCTAAGGAAGATTTGTTGAGGTCCAAGATTCTTTTCTTCTATCTTGTGAGATTTCTTTGATTTTTTTCCCCCATGATGCCACACTTGTTTCTGATTGGAAATGAGCCAGGCTTCTCCCAAAAGATAATAAAGCAGATTAAAAGGCTAGAGTAGCAGTTTAAAAAAAAGTCAGACTTTAGTTACATTCTATTAAAGGAGCATTGCGTAAGTTTAAAGGTAAAATATATATATTTTTTTCTTCCCCATACATGCCCTTACTACGGAGCCCCTCTGATGACATGGTTCCGTACCATACAACTGCCTTATTTGAAAAATGAGCTATCCTCTATTTACCGCAGTTACAGCTATAGGCTGGATAGATATGAGAGTGATTGGCGCCGAATCCTCTGGGCGTGCACATGGGTGAGCACGTGGGTGTGTTGCGCTGCACACTCTTGATCACCTGGTTACTTTGTTTAGTCTCTGCCATAAACGATGCATTAGCAATAGAACAGGGCTAACTTCAATATTTATAGCTTTCTTACCTCAGAAGATATTACGCCTCTAAATAAAAGACCTATGTTGTTCAATTTGACCTGTTTGATTATGAATATTTTTAATAATTGTAATTATAATTGGAGATTAGAATTAATAATGTGGCATTCTTGTCAAATGTAAGCAACAACGCAAATTAAGGGCTACTAGCCCTTATAACTAGCAATTGGGCTTCTTGATTAACAATTATTAACTTTATTTACCATAAAAGATGGGTGTTTAAACCAGTTGTGAAACAGATTAGCTACCAGTAAATGTTAATAGCCTCAATTTATAATTGTAATTGTAATTACTAATAACTAATAATTAACCACAAGCACAGGAAAACCTCTCTATGTATATCCGTGTTATTAACTCAAAAGGAATGATTCGGTAACTCAATAAAAATAATCACGGCGGACCGCACTTAAGCCAGTTAAAATGTATTAAACCAATAATTCCCTGTTACATGAGTTATTCTGTTTAATAATACTACGTGAACACACTAACTACTGAAATCGAACAAGACACAAAATAATGAAATAAACTTGGAGGTATCAGTCTTTCGGTAATTGTAACACTTCATTAGGCCTCACTTAATTAAACATTGAATAATCACTATTAAAACAGCAGCACATACTATGTTGTGCCAAAAGTTTAGTAAGTGCATAGAGGTAGTGTGATGGCTTTTCAACCATTAAGACAATGGCTGGCTGTTAGCAACAGTTAGCTTCCAAACAATTTATAACTAAGAGCCTCAAGATGGTGGACTTGAAACAATAACAACTGGCTAACACAAAGAGCTTCAACAAACCCGCGGGAAACCAAGGAAAATGGAAAATGTTGGTGCGACTGTCTCCCAGAGACTAAAAATACGAAACAGCTTTTCACATGAATTCAGTCACACGAGGAAAATATTCAACAGAAGTTTAACAAACCCCTTCTGGAGTAAAACGTCGGCATTAAACCTACTTCTAACAAACCTCTGCCCAGGCTCAGTATCCATTTCTAGATCTAGAAGAAAAAAACAATTAATGGTTTCTTCCCTTTACATGCTCCCAGTTGGGAGAGCGGTCGGGGTCGGCCGACGAACGTGGGGCGTGGGGCCGCCGGCTCCTTGCCCTGTCTCACCTGGCTTCAGCAGTGGGGGGAGGTGCGTCGGCAGTCGCGGTACAGGTGTACAGTGTAATTTGCTTGGCCAAAGCAAAAACACACGTCGCTTTTTTGATCAATGAAAAGGCGGCTGACTTTTTGTCTTCTCCTGGGGATTTTCAGTCTTTGTAAATCCTCCGTCAATCCCAGGCTGTCCTTTGGAGGGTAAAAGGTATGCTCCTTTGATAAAAAATTATTTTTTTTCCCTTGCGTCTCCCATAGCCTCTCAGATGGATCAGAAATGCTGCAATTTGACGTGGACATGAACATCGTGGCAGTGGCAGTGTCAGGCTAATCCAAAAACAGATGTTGTTCATGTTTTCTTTGACACCGTACAATAGCCTTATCTCGTCACACATTATTTTCATCTGAACTTCATTAGAAGCCCTCAGGACAAAACAACACATGTATGGAAAAATGAAAATAAAAATTGCTTCCCTGTTGTTGGAGCAATTTTCTGTTGAGACTTTGTAATAAAAAAAATATATTGTGCAGTTTACCCTTGGAGAGGTGTTCAATGTGCTTTTTCTATTGTTATTTAGTGATGTTTGATCACATAGTATTTAAATGGTAGGATTTCCTGGATTGAACAGACTAAATCAGTGTCAAAGCGTTTGTTTTCTTCCAGTAGTTAACTGTTGCAGCCAACTACTTGTATCGATTCCCATTCCTTTTCAGTGTCACACGCCACCTCTCTCCTCCCACATTGCCAGCCCTATCATACTCTCCTCTCTACCATTTACCATCCCCACAAACTACTCTTATCTCCAGAGTCCCTAGCCTTGGTGGGAGACAGGAAGATAGGTAGATTGGGCTTGGTCCAGTTGTCATAAGGTGGATGGCACAAAAGGAAGACAGGTGAAGGCCACCACCTGAGGGGGAACTGGTTTCTGACACCTCTATTAACCTTCAGGATACGTCCGTTTCCTGTCACACCTCTACGTTCTCTTTCCCCTGCTCTGCCTCATTTCTCACCCTGTCTGCTGTTCCCCAGGCAAAGATTGTCCCCGGAGCAAAAGAACAAAATAACAAATGACTTCTATTTTCCATTTTTTTTTTTTTACAACCTTGAAGACGTTGGTATATCCACACGTCTCAGTTTCCTTTATCTGCTTCCCATCAACTCTCTAGTTTGTCACAGTCTCTTTCTATCAGTCTGCAGGTAATTCCAACACATTTGCTTGGCAGTGTATTTACGGCACTCTTTGCATAGTGACCTCTGTGGGAGGAAATGCATACGGCATGTAAAATGTCAAATCCTGTGCAGTGTTGTGTAGCTAAACAGTGAAAATGCAAAAAAAAAAAAAAAAAAAAAGCAGCAGCTGTTCCACGTCAAATCATTCAGAATAATGGAAGTTAATGTAAAGTGAGTAATGCAGAAGCAATCGGATGTAAACCTGTTTAATGAACGGATGCCCTTTTTACCTTGACACCCATTCAGTATATCATTTGCTGTCATTTGAACAAATGATGGTGGATAGTGGCAGAACATAACCTCTTTAATCAAGGTGGGCTGCCCTCAGTAACCATTTCCTCTCTTTCTGTTTCCTTTCTCCTCACAGGAATTCACGTTACTGCGACTAGATGATGTGGCTGATCAGCGGGTCAACATTGTCGGTTTTTCAGTCTTCAACAAAACGCATCCCTTCTTCCAGGAATTTGTGCTAAGCCTCAATCGCTCCTGGCAGGAGAACTGTGACCACGCACCCTTCGCCGGCATTCCGGTTAGTGACTCAATGAAATCATCCCGCGTGCAACAAATATTAAAGATGCACCATAAAGATAATAGGCAACCCCTACTTAGTTCTCATCAGAGGAGTTGAGAGGAAACAGATGAATATTTAAAGGACAGTGACATAGTTTTTAATAAATGTAATAATCACATAACCTAGAACATGTTTTTGGCTCGTCAGATTTTTTTATGATTTTGACTCAAGAAATGTGCACTGCAAAAACGGAGCTAAAAATAAGTCACATTTTACTGAACTTACTGTATTTGACCTTGATTTCAGCAGGTAAATAAGATGATCTGCCATTGGAATGAGTATATTGATTGCTAAAATAAGATAATTAGATTTCCTGCACTTGAAATAAGATGACAGAGATGAGTTCCCATTTTAAGTGCAAAAATCTTATTCCATTGGCAAATCATCTTATTTGCATGCTCAAATCCAGGACAAACACACTCATTTTAAGAAAATTCAACTTATTTTGAGTTTTGTTTTTGCATTGTGTACAGTCCTTTTACTTAAGCTTGATCCTAAACAACAGCCTTTATACTGAATGTCTATATATATATATATATATATATATATATATATATATATATATATATATATATATATATATATATATATATATACGAACCTAATCCTGTGGTGCAACATAAGGAAACTTTTTCTTCTCAAAGTTGAGGCTGTATAAACTTTGTAATATTGGTTGAGAAGTTTGTCGTTCTGGGCTGTGCCAACATTACAACAAAAATGCGCTGCAGGACTGCATGACTACTTCTGTTTTTAAAGTAAACATATGAAATTTACGTCCTATTTTAAAGGTATAAAGCCACATAATTTGCTTATAAAAAAAAGACCAAAAACCATTTGATCATGATAAAATAAGTTTATATATGCCAAGCCTCCATCGGAATACTGTTTTGATAATCCTGTTTGTGGATAAATATAACCCCAGATATAAACAGACGTGGCGACGTCTAGCAACAGTATCACAGAACTATCATAACGCTGGTTTGCTTGAATAATAAATCAAAATTAAATAATGCCGGACTAAGCCTGAACATCAGGAATGCCTCGCAGTAAAGTGGCAGCTCGGCGTGATCGAAGACCAACCTTTAGTAATTAAATAAACCGATCTAACAGTAACTTTAACAGCCTCATATCAGAACATTTACTCATGTCAGTCTACTCTGACCTCACATCTGAGCAATCGGCAGGTTTAGCGTCCGCTTCAGTGAACACCAACATTCCTCCTGTATTCCCAGCAACATTCCAGTCTTTTCCCTCTTGTAATTATATTTTTTTGCTTTTTTTGTTTCACTGGATCTTGGACCTTTCTTCATTGTTTCTCTGGGAGATGCTCATAGCCGTTAGCCTCTTCCTTGTTTTAACCCCTGCTGCACATGCGCAGTACGTACTTCCGTTGTTATTGTAAATAAACACGAAAGGCTTTATTTACTAACAAACTGAGCAAAAACAAGCATAAAACACCAGAATGACCACCAATACACCAGCAGGATGTGATATTTCATAAAAACTTTGTGTTCAACCAGAGTGAGCTACTGACGTATAAATATATATATATTTTTTTAAAGTCAAATAACATGGCTATGCATCTTTAAGGACTTGATGCAGGTTTTTAATGGACATGCATATTTAAATTTGTCATGAAATCCGGCTCTTAAGAAATTAGCCGAGGCTTCTGCTCCAAATGCCCTGGTCTAACGATGCTAATGGTTCTCGTTATATCCACACAGGACTTTTTAAAGCTTTACAGGAAACAATTCATGGATTGTTCCTCTGTTGCACATATTAACAAACTAAGACACTGAATGATCCAAGTATGACATTCATCTAATTAATCGCTGTAATTTCCTGTGATGCTCTTGGTAATTATTGTTTCTCAGGCAGCTCATTAGCATTGGTTAGCACCACCTTATTACTTACATAATGGCTGCTTCTATGCTTAGTTGCCATCATAGGACATGCCTACCTTCCCAACAGTCTTCCTAAATTATCTCCTGCTAATCTAAACTGCTTGATGTTCAGTAATAAATGGATGCTGTAATATTTGTTCTTGGTTTTATTTTTAAATGATTTCTTCATTTCAACTGGCTGAGGTTTTAAGCCTGAGGTGCATCCTAATTAAGAATATGTTTTTTTTTCTTTATATCACAATACTGCCATGCTTAGTTTATGGAACAGGATCATTGGAGTTTTCTTTCTAAAAGTCTCCAAATAAAACATGGTAAATTGCCCTCATAAACCGCTGTTTATGGAACTACGATTTATGGGCATTATCTGACTTTCTAATAGGCCCTCCGGGCACAGCGCTCTCATCCATTTGTCTTTAAGCTCTGCTCATAAAATCAGAAGCTTAGTGTTACATCAGGAACTATACAAGCTATTACAGTGAATTTGTGCTCTAAGATGCCAGTAAAGCGCATAATGGCATGGTTTCCTGCAACTGCACAATGGAACTGTAAGACATAACATTCTTAAAAATAAACTGATCACTAATTTGTTTCAGTTTTTTTTAAAAACTATGTGATTGTATGAATTGAGTAATATCTTAGTTAAAATTTGTTTTAAATTATATTACCAGCCACACAATTGCATAATGATTAACTTTAATAAAAAAGACTAAATCCCTGAGGGGATTAGCAGTTCAGATGCTGGGAAATGCCATAATTCCACCCACAGTGATTATCACTTCCCATCTTACTTAGCTTTGAGTTGTGACAGCAGCTTTTCTTTATCAACAAACTTTAATGTTTTTTTATTTTTTATTTTTTTTTATTTTCAAGCTTCTGTCAGTAACATCATGCTCAAAACAATCAATGCAAAGAACTAGCTGTGAAACAATTATATTGAAGATTGTTTCACAGGGCTTCTTTTAAACTTTAACTGATGTATTTGACTTTTGTCTGTGGAGCTATGTACTGTACAGCTGAAAAACAAAGACTTATTTTTTCCCCATCATCAGACTGATCTTTTTAATCTGGTGTGTAAGTCTGGTAACTTCTTTCTACGTGTTTTTTTGCGACTGTCACGCCCCAATTTCCCCACTGTGGAATAATAAAGGTATTTCTATTCTAATCTCTGCCAAGATAACATCTAAGATTATTGTGCCTTTTAAATTATTTGGAAAAGGCCAGGTGAGATCATGACTTTAAAAGCTTCTGACAGATTAATTAATTGAAAAAAGGGGGCAAGTTTGCAAGAGTGAGAATGCCATCCCAATTGTGAGGTATGTCGATGGGAGCATGATTTTGTGTGTGTGTGTGTGGGGGGGGGGGGGGGGTGTTGGTGCGCTTCACGAAATAGATGGCAACATGAGAAGAAAACGTCAAGAGGAAACATTGAGGAGGCCTGTCATGACATCAGCCGTGAAATTAAAGCACAAATGTGTCTTCAATTAGACAACGCCTCTATGCATAACGGCAAATTATTTACAACGTAGCTTAAGGACAACAAAGTTCATGTTCTGGAGTGGCCATCACAAAGCCCTGATCTTAATCCAATTGAAAATGTGAGGGCAGAACTGAAAATATGTGTATGTGTGAGCACGGCAGCCCACAAACTTGACCCAGATACATCAGTTCTAAAACATTGTAATAATAAAACTTTAAACATCAGATAGTACAAATTGAGATACTGTGCTCATGCACCCAGCACCCTGTTAATTAAATCAAAGATGGGCAGGGAAAAAAGTTTGGAATATTTTAAACATAGCATGTCTGCTTTATACAGAGGGTCACTTGGATACTTGATGGGCCTGTGGCAATTAGGAGTTCTAGTTAATTAGCAAATAACCACTGAGGATGCAAGCTGATAGCTCCCAAGCATGCAACTGATTAACCTAGTTAGACACGCACTGTGATAACATCATTTTAATTCACTCACACATTTTCAAAGGAAGCAAACAGATGACCTTAACAGTATGTGTGTTAAACCAAAGCACTGAGTAATTCACAAATTAAAATCCATTATTTATAAAGAGAACATGTGGGCGGGTTGCTTGAAAGTTGAAAGATCAATCACTGTTCAAAAGGAAAACAGTGGTATTTTGTCAAAATAAAAAAGATGACTGTGCCAAACGTAGTTCCAGTCACACACACACACACACACACACACACATATATATGTATAATATTTGCACATTTGCTTTAATGATTGCAGAATTATCCCAAAGCACATTGCAGAGAAACCACCCTTTTTGAAGCCAACAAGAACCTGAGATTGAAAGCTGTGCAAAAAATTGGTTAAGAACTGTTTCTTAAGAACGTTTGACCCGTCTGATTGAGCACAATGAACCGTGAGCAAGTAACAACCTCATCTGAGTGCTCTAGCCGTCCCTCATCCCATTCATCTTTGTCCTTCTCACCTCAGACCTCTTCTTCACTCTGTTTTTCCTGTCTGGCATCTGGTTTTGTGCCTTCTCCTTTTTCTTCATCTCTGCCCTTCTCACTGGCCACATCCTTAGATAAACCTTAATTAAAGATGAAAATATGAACTTCATTTTAAATTCCTGATGCCTCCAGCAACTGCCTATCCTTAAAAAGCAGGGGTGTGTGGGTAAGAGAGCAGGTTTAAGATCCAATTAGTATCATGATGTGAATATATAAAAAAAAAACAGGAATCAGTCTTCTCCCCTGCCTTGTTTCTTTTCTGCATTTTACTGATATGTCTTGCAAAAAGACCGTGGTGAGTTTCATAGTGACCTGTGTCTGGCTGACAAGACTGTGAAAGTGCCAAATCATGCTTGCTTATGCTTCACACAAACAACATTCAGGCTTTACGTAAGCCTTTTAAGGTGAAAATGTGCCACCCTTCCTGCCTGGTCCACACTCCCATCGCAGAGGAAACAGTTGGGAATAACTATCTTGTTATGACACCAGCTTATTGAGCTGTGCGCCTACAGTGCGTGCAAATTTTGACAGGCATGCTTTTTTTTCTGCGTAGTTCCCATATTACTCAAAGCTGGAGTTGCTTTTCAATAAATGACAGGATGGGAAGGGGGAAGAGGAAGCAGGCAGACAGAGCGGGTCCAGGGAAACTGAACGATGGCACTGACGTGTTTTTTTTGTTTTTTTGTTAAAACACAGAGAAAATGTGGGTGTTAAAACACCCACATCCCCCACAGGTGCAACGGCTGAGCTTACTGGCATGAGCAGGCTTCTTGGCATAGTATACAAAGTTTCAAGAGAATTGAGATTCACTTAAATCTCAATTCAAGAGAATTGAGATTAAGGCCATTTAGTTAGCCATCTTCATCTTTCCTGTAGGCAGTGTTGATATAAGTGAGTCACTTTAAAGTTGGAAGACCCATTGGGGTCCAGGTTTCACTCCCTCAGCTGTTAATTTGAGTTGAATTTGTTGAAATCGAACATATTCCCTTATCATTATTCCACCCACTTCGTGCAATGTACTACTTTCAACAAAACAGCTCCAAAGCATGACACTACCACCACTACATTTAATAGTTAGAAAGGTGTGAAAGCCTCACAATGACTTCCTCAAACATGCTTCATTCATTGTGGCCTAATTGTTAAGGTTCTGGGTCTGGACCTGATAATTCGACTGACACCAGAGTAAAGTTCAAAAATTTTTATTAAAGATTGGTGTAGCCGGTGTATCCTTCTGGATCTGGAGCTGGCCCCCGTTGCAAGGGAGAGAGACAGGTTTAGTGGCTGTTGATTCTCAGAAGGAGACGACGTGAAGAAAGGTAGTCACTAATCTTGTTTGGATCCGAGATGTGGCACAGAATTAATCCACAAGGGGTTTTATGACGTGGTCCAGAAGTGTTTCTGCTGGCAGGAATTAATTTCCTCAATCGGCCAGGAGCAGGAGCAGGGATCCAGAGACAGTCCAGGGTCATACACATGCAGACAGACACAAGCAGAGGTTACAATGGGAAAATCCAAATAGACAGAGTCCTGAGTCTAGTCCATGGTCCACAAATGCTAAGACAGTCCAACAGGCAAAAGTACAGAATGGCTTGGCAGAGACAACAAACAGGCACATGTCTTTGTCCAGATACCGAGAACTACTGGAGAGTCCAACAAGGGCGAGGCAAAACAGGCAGGAATCCAAAAACATGAACAGGATCACTCACAGAAAGGCAGGCTAGGAACTCTGGGTGGTCTTTTCACACAAGGGTGTTCGAGAATCTGGCACCAGAACACTGGAGAAGGCAGGCTTAAGTAGCGCCACACACAGGTGAAGCCAAGCCAGTAATCAGGGCGGTAACAGATGCATGCAATGGGGAGAATTAGCTGCAACCATCCGGAATGTAGAGAATGACTACAGGAGCCAACAACAGGAACAGAATTACATCGGTAGCTGTGAACATGACACTAATGCGTTGGCAGCTGTAAAATTTAGGCTAATTTAAATGTGTCCATTTTTGGGCAAAGTCTTGGTTGCCAGCCTCTCTGTCCATAATAATGATGACGAGCTTGCTTCTTTGACCACAGTGACACTGGTGTTCCAGCAGCTTCGTGATAGCTTTGAGATTTACTTGATCTGAAACTTTTCTTAAATATTCAAACTGATTGTCATTGATGAGGATGTTCCAAGAGGACAATGATCCCAAACAGAGCTAATTTTGGATAGTTCTTGTTAATCTTTAAATATCCACCTAGAATTATAGGAGACGCTTGTTGATTGCTACTAATCGTGAGGTCAGCTTCACAGTGGATATAAGACAGGACTTTTACTAATCCTCTGTGAGTTGGACTGCATAAGCACCAAATTCATTAAATGTTAACAGATGTAGATAATAAAACCTTCTATGGTGCTTCTCTTCTTTTGACCTGGGGTTAGAATAGTATATAACATATATTTGAAAACGCTGTTAAAGCATGCATAATTGACTGCTGCATTTCACCAGCAGTGTTCTGTTCTGCTGTATAATTTCAAAGATAGTGTTCTGGATTAGCCAGGTACTATGCGATTAAAACTCATTGCTTAGCTGTTTGCAAAATGCAAAGTATAACTTACGTTTAATGTAATAAAATTCATTTCATATTTAAGTGACCAAACAATTAAAATGAAAGTGCAGCATATGTACTACAATAAATATTCATTTAAATTTGACTGTAAATATACATCATAATTTTACAGTCCAAAAATGAGTGAACAATGGTCAAAACACTGCATGTTATTTATCGTTAAACTGTGACTCAGATTAGGGTTATTCACACAAAAAAACGCCAAGAGACCAATTACACATTTTTCACTCACTAATAATGAATCTTGTAAGATTAAACTGTATTTATGTAATTTATTTTGTGAAATATTGTAAGCTTGTTGTGTAGCTTACTTTGTCATGATGGGCAGACCATGGATTCTGTTTATATTGAACCTTTCATCTGCTTCCATTTTTACAATATGGTTAATAATAGATTCAATGATTGAGTCTGGATTCTTTAGTTACGTTTCTGCCTTTTTGTCAGATATTTTAATCTATTAGGTCACATCACATCAGAAATGGCAGCATTTTCTTGTGAGGGTTCCTCAAGGCTCTGTTCTGAGGCCTATTCTTTTCTTATTGCACGTACTTCCACTAGTCAACATTACAATGTCTGTTATCAAATGTTGTGAAAGAGAAACCTAGCTGCACTCTTTTTTTTTTAAAGACGTCTGAGTTTCATAAACTGTGTTGATTGACTGCCTGACAGATAAAGCAGAGACCATGATCATTACCTCTGGTAACATGATTCCATTATAAAAGTTTTTTTTAATTTTTTTTTACCTGTTTTAACAAATCAGTTTTAGATTGACTTTAGATGCAGCTGCAAGAATTTTGATCATTATAAGCAGACGACGCACCGGTTGAATGTTAATTCACAAATTCCTTGTAAAATCTTCTTACTCTGGTTACGTTTCTGTGTGTCTGTCTTGTATTATCACAGCAATGAAAGACAAAAATGTCTTAGTTAAATAATGTTCCAGCATCGCCTTCCAGTGCATCTAATACGGCTGTGCATGTCTGCCACTGCTACAGTATTTGCAGAATCATTTTCTGGCCAATATTCTGGGACATTGAAAGGCAATTCCTGAAGGGTCGTTGACGCGTATATATGGTATAAAAAAAAACTGAGTATGGCGTCATGTGAAAAGTAAAAGTGCCCTTCCTAAAGCAGAGAATAATATAAAGCAATGTTTACACTGGTTCAAATTTACTTCAAAGATTTTTTTTATTTATTAGATCTCTCTGACTGGGACAGATGCACAATAACATAGACAAACTGAAGAAAACAGCAGTCCCATGCTTAACACTTACCTCACACTTTCACCTGAACTCTTAGACAATCAGGACAAAGAATGCTGATGGTCCAACCATCTCATTGCACTACTATTAGGAATCAATATTCCTAATAGTAGTGGTGCTAATAGTAGCACTGAAATAGTTGAATGGCTTTTTTTCTTTTTTTTACTTATTAGATATATTGTGCTGAGTCTTTAAAAATAGTTTTTAAATAGGAAGACTTTTAGTTCGGCCCGTTGCCTTAACGTTTATTGAATTCCATTTTTTAAGGTAGGTCTTTTTTTTTTTCTTTACATTGATCAAGCTCTCTCTGTTTTCTGAAATATGCTCTCACATTTTGGGACACTTCGTCTCTAGTTCCATTAAACAGAATTAGAGCTGCGAAGCTCAACCTCTCGATGAGCTCCTTATGCAGCGCGCTTCGTGTTTTAATAAAATGTATGTAGCAGGGACGGAGCACTGGTGACGATGAGGCTATTTGTTGAGAGGAGATGAGAGGAAAGGCTGCCTCTCCCACTGTTTTTGGCCCTTGCTGAGAGCGGCAAACGGTAATTGAAATAGTCAGGGTGTGCCAGCTTCACTGGTGATGAGAGCAGGAAGGACAGAGTCTGAGAGAGAGAGAGAGAGAGAGAGAGAGAGAGAGAGAGAGAGAGAGAGAGAGAGAGTTTTTACCGCTGTCAGCACATCAGACTCTGTCTAATGATCTAATGGATAATATCACTTGCACTATACTGATGGTTTAACCCCTCACTAACCAATAAGCGGTGACCTGTTACACTTTGAGTTATTGCAGCTCTCTGTGTGTATGTGTGTGTAGTAATAATGGATTCACCTCCTTCCTGTTTCTCTGCAGCTCTCGTCAGCCCTGCTCTTTGATGCGGTGTATGCAGTGGTTGCAGCGGTCCAGGAGTTGAACCGCAGCCAGAACGTTGGTGCTACTCAGCTCTCCTGCAAGTCGTCCAAGATCTGGGAGCATGGCACCAGCCTCATGAATTACCTGAGGATGGTAAGATTAGCTTCGCTGGATATGACGACACTCTTATTAGTGGAAGCTACATGGTATAAGGAAATAATTTTTGCATTGTTTGCTTTTTGTGACTCAAACACAGTCCCTTCCAGGTGTGCAATTATCAATTACACACATTTTTGGGGCCTTACTGTTTCTCTGTATGCCTCTGTTCTTTGTGCCCTTTTCAAAGCTGCGGAGAGGAGACCAATTAAGTGGTCTTCATCCAGTAATTGATTCGAAATAGCTGGATTAGGTGTGCTGGTGTTGTTGTTGTTGTTTTTTTTTTACCTTGGAGAAAGGCACAACAAACAAACTCACTGAGGAAAGAAGAGAGGAAGCTGACACTCACATTCAGCACAGGAACCGCAGCAGCAGTTTTCTTTTTGTTGTCTAAAGAAAAACAGGGAGAAATGTCCTCTGTAAACTACTGCAAACTCCTTCATTCGTTGTCTAAGAGTAGAAATGACGGTAATGAAATTTTAAAGCAATTATTGCTGCCGTGTTTTTAAAAAGTTAGGCTCAAAAGCTCGTGAAGCCTCGTCAAAAAGTATTTTTCTTTCTACAGTAGACAAAACAATGCCAAGACTTGTGGAATGTCAAAGATTGGTACATTTAGATAGTGTTAGATATGAAGCAGCTTTAGTTCCTAAACTGGCACTGATAATGTAAAAAATTAAAAAATGCATTATTTCACTTTCAATGTATGTATGGCCGGGGGTTCACAAACTCTGTGTTTGATACTGACAGAAAATTACATTGCAGTAGTTTTACATTTTCCTTATCGTAATAAAAAAATAAAAAAATGTTGTGACCCCCCAAATGACAAATAATGGTTAATTTTAAAAACAATTTTGGATTTAGCCATAAAAGCTCAATAAAATATCTTGATAAAGGACCTCCTTTTCAGAAGATAGGATTAATGTCAGTAAACAGACTTGTAACAGTCTTTTTCAACAGCAAAGCAGCCAAAATCATTTCTATTGAGCCCTATATTTTTCATTAAAAAAATTCCAGATTATTGCCTTGTTAGCGAACAGGGTGCTTCCCTCCTGGAGGGGCTGCAAGGTCCTGGGTTTGAATCCCACAGACCGCCGCTCTGGCGGTCCCCAGGCTCCACACAGTGGCAGTCCACTGCCGCCTGAAGGATTGGTTAAATGCACAGGATGAATTGTAATGGTATGTATGTTGCAATGACAAATAAAGCTAATATATGTACATTTATTAATCATTGTTATTATCTGCAATCATTATTTTAAAGTCTGTCTACAACCACGTATCCAAGCATGCTTGTAGTGGTCTGTTGTCTGACTCCAGTGTTTTTTTTTATTATTATTTTAAAGTAAACATTAATATTCTCAATTTAGATAAATATGTGTTCAGATTTTGATGGAAGCTGGATCTTAATCATTTGCTCAAGTGCTAAATCGGTTGTTTGGATATATAAATATTTACAAACTTCACCCAACAGACTGATTGATTAATTATTAAAGATTAAATTCATCTTCCAGTAAATCAACATTTTTTTCTAACAAATAAATTCAACAAAAAGCCCCAGATACATATTTTATATTTAAGGTTCCCAGTGGCAGCTGCTCAAACAGCAAAAAACAACAGATAATTAAGAAAATTGTGAAGGTGCGACAAGTAGTTTTGTCACTAATCAAGTGATTGGAGTACCAACGCCAACCCGCTTTTGTCTATTTTTTTATTTTATTCTTTCAGAATAAGCAGTCTTGATTTCAGGTAAACCTGTAAAGACCTCTCTTTCTACACACCTTGTTACTTTTTAATAGGTTCTTTACCTCCTAGATATATCCGACAGAGGATAATGTCTGCGCTTTCATCTCATTGAAGATATATTCCCTGTTTGCTCCGTCAGTTTATCTTGTCTCTGCATTATTCTGAGAGACAATGAAGGAGGAGAGATAAAGATGTGCTGTCGGTGAATTAAAGTGTTTTTCCTGTTGGAGATAAATGGCTGTAAGGGATGGAAATCCTTTAACGTGACACGTGGTAGATATCAATCTGTTTGTCTTTCTTACTCAAAGAAACAAAATGAGTGAGCGATCACTCTGTAGACTAAAATTATAACTCACTTACATTCTTAATGTCATTTGGCATTGATACTATTTCACAATGAGACTACAGGAGTTTATGGATACATCATGTAAGACTGATTAAACATATTTCATACACTAATTATGCACCTTGTAATTCATTTTGCAAAATATTATTTTGTGCTTGTTGTGTAGCTTACTTTCTCATGGCTTAAAACCTACTGCTCAGCGGTTTAGATCTCAGCGAGGGTGGTTTTGTGTGAAATGTGCACGCTCAACCTGCGTGTATGTTTCCGAGTATTCTGCTTTTCTCCACGGTAAGAAAAAAAAACCCAAGCAAGTTTACTTAATCGACCACGCTTAGATGCATTTAGCTGTGAGTGTTTCTGATTGATTTTTGGTGTCATCCGACTCCAGGACTTTAATTTGAGGTTATGGGGGAGAGTATAAGTGGAACATTTTCACTGTAGAATGGAAGGTACCTTTAAAAAGCTGAAATTGTACTGATGACTGATGATATTGCTTCAAACTGTAGTCCTAAGAGAAGTGGGAAATTAAAACTTAGTGGTGGACATGTGCGGCGAAGGACCGGACAAGACAGTAGGACAACATTCAGGAAATGACAAAACCTAGAAATTAAACCAAGTTGTTGCGACAAAGAAAGAAAAAGATTTTAAATTTTGAGTATGATTTTTATTTTACTGTTTGCTTGTTAAGAAACATTGACTAAGGGATCAATCATAATCCAGCACTGGCAGTGTATTTACAGGTTTACTCTCATCAAAAACTAGATTGAAGTTCAGTTTACAGAAGTTAAAAGACAATTTATGTACGTACACTTCAAAAACAAAACTAAAAATAAGTTAAATGTTCTGGAATTGAGTGTATTTGTTATTGATCTGAGCAGGTAAATAAGATGATTTGCCAATGGAATGAGATCTTTGCACTTAAAATGGGAACAACTCATCTCTATCATCTTATTGCAGGTGCAGTATATCTAATTATCTTATTTTAGGGATAAAAATACTCTTTCCATTGGCAGATAATCGTATTTACCTGCTGAAATCAAGGTCAAATGCACTAATTTCAAGAAAATGTGACTTATTTTAGTTCCGTCTTTGCAGTGTACTTAATCAGCTAAACACTCTGAACGAAGATCACTAAGCCATAGGAATTGGTTATAATCCATTTGCCAGTCTTTCTAATGAAATAAAGTCTTTAATGATGTATAGCTCATGAAATCACGTGTCAGTTAGCATACTGATTTAGTCATCCTCTTGAATTTGCCACCTGACCGCCGGCAGAAACGTCACAGAGACCACATCTGTGGGATTCGGATTTGATGCACATCATTTCTTGCTATTAACACACACTGGATAAGTCGCACTGAAGCATGCAGAGAGAATAGATAACTGGAGTTCAGCTGAGTTAATGACGTCAGGAAGAGCAGAGCTCACTTCGGGTATGTCATGTAAAAAATAGAGCTTAAACTTTAGAGTTTTCCTCAAGGTTAACGGTGCTCAGGAGCACTTAGTGCACAACACTGCCCAAAGCAGTACATAAAACTAGACATTATAGTGGTATGAACGAAGAAAATGCATTGTTTTCTTTATTTATTTATGCAGATTGTAGTGATTCTTTTGAAGGGTCCAATAAAAACACTCAATTTGAAGGGCTACAGACCACTGAACCTTCAGACTGTTCCAACATAGAGAAAGAGTAAAGACACATTTCCCTCTTGACATAAACATCCAAATGTTTTGGATAGGGCACATTGGTTTTGATGAGGAGTGAAATAAGGCTCCCTCTCAGATACTCGACTTCCTATTTTTATTTACTGACATGTTTCTTGCTGATGTTTGATGGGAAAAAAATGGTTAATAAAGAAGATATAGCTGTTCTGCATATTAAATGTAGCCTCACTATTGAGCAACAAATTACATGCTCCAGCAATTTTTATTCAGTGTACTGCTTATACATTAATAATCAGATTTTTGTGTGTTCTTTCTGCTTTAAGCGGGAAGGATTTACTATAAAGTTTAACCCTTACTTTACGAAGTTTAATTTTAAAGGCAGTTCAGTGTCAGCTTAGAAGGAAGGCATGTCGTAGTGGTGGGGGGGGACACCTTTTAACGTGCTGCTTTCTCTGTGTTGCATAGGTAGAGTTGGAAGGCTTAACAGGACACATTGAATTCAACAGCAAAGGTCAGCGGTCTAACTACGCCCTGAGGATCATGCAGAACAGCAAGGAAGGCCTAAGGCAGGTAAAGTAACTTTCTGCCACATACATTACAGGTTTAGATTGTTTATCTTTGAAGAAAAATGCTCTAGTAACACCATTTGGATGAGCAAATAAACTGTGTGAGAAGAGTTGATAATGGTTTCAGCAAATCGAATCTAAGTTTTAATATATAGCACCTTCCCACACGAGAGGCTCCCAAAGTGCTTTCCAAAAAAAACACTCTGAAGCCATACCATGGTCAAAACAAAGAACACAAGTAGGCTATGAATTAAAATGAAAATAAAACAATAAGAACTCATCCAAAAAGAAAAGCCGTCAGCTTGACTTTGAATGCGGAGAGGGTCACAGTATTTCGAACCCAGGCTGGCAGCTGATGCCACACAGGAGGTGCCTGGTAGCAGAAACAAAACTGGCTGTTCGATCGCTCCTTGGATAAGCACCGGCTTTAATATCACACTTGCTGTCCACACTGCTGATCAGACACAGTACGGCTCCCAGTAGGACACTACTTCTGGCAAATCTTGCACTTTTCTTTATAGTCATGGGGTACAGTTAGCAGAGTCGTACCACAGGGACTTGTGATAACACTTGCTCAGCTGACATTTCTTGGTGCAAACAATCTCCATTATCCTGCTGGCAGAGGAGCCGATGTGCCAGAGGACAAAATTAAATATTCAGGATGCCTCTTTGAAGGTGAAAGAAGTATACTTAAAGGGGAAAATAAATTTAGATTGAAAGAGAAGTCAGCTTTGAAGACAGTAGGGCTTTTTGGTGCTGTTATCGTTGCTTTAACAGAAATGTCTAAAACCTTCGATAAATGTTACACTTTGGGGTTTTCTTTATGCTAAAAAAAAGTCCTTTATTTTCTTTTTCCATAAAGTAAACTGTTATCCACTACATCTATAAAAAGTTGTTTGTTTTGACTGCTTACCAAAGTAGATTTGCAGGCTTGCTTTTTTTTTTTCTTTTTACCTTGCATTAAGTCCAGGAAATTTAGTTATATTATCCAGATCCTTTAAAAAAAAGACTCATCTGGAGGAACATCAGTTTTCCATCAGAAGGCAACCTCAACTGCATAAATTTTTTTTTTTTTACAGATGAAGGGCATTCACAAAAATTGCTAAGCCTGGTAATGGTTGGAAATGAAATGTATGTGAAGACAATTTCTGAGCAGTTTAGTCTGTGCTCTGCTAAACATCTCAAAACTACTGATGTATTTGTGCTTTGGGTTTTATTTCTTATCCGGGGTTCACTTTTATGCTAACAAACCTCACAAAGCAAAATATGAGAGCAAGTGGAGTTTTATGGTGATTTCATGGTAATTTCTGATCGCTGGTTTTTGTTAAGCTCTGTTCTGCTGATACCCTCTTTTGGCCAATTTGGATTTCTCTTCAGAAGCCGTATTATTGCAAGAAGTAGGAACAGCACTGAAAATCTTGAAGCCTTCCTGTGTCAACACTTACTAATAATCTTTATTAGGAGCAGAGTTTATGTCAGACTGCTCTGTGAGAGAGCAGTAACCCTAAATCAAGAGTTTTACTATTATTTTCAAGCAAATACAAAATGATTGCTGAGTTTTAATTAGCTTTAGCATTATATACTAGCGGTTACCACGATTAGCATGGCTAGCATCACAAAAACATTAGATCTTGTGTGTCTTCCATAGAGAATATCTTAATCTGAGACTCTCAGTTTCAGAGTCTCAGATTATGTATTAAGAATAAAACAGAGCAGCTTTACTCAGTTCAGCCTTCCTGTTATCTGCTAAAATGTTTTTCTATCTCTGGTTCAGGCCTTCTGGATGAGCTATATTTTCTGTGCGTCCTGTGGTAATGCAGAAAAAAAAGGCCTTTAAGGGTAGTAGAAATAGTTAATATTGAATCTTCTTTGTTCAGTAAAGCCATCCACACCAGAGTGTTGTTTTTAGGCTGTGTAAACTGGTAACACTTTTTTATCGCATGTTCAATGATAAGAAAAATATATATTTTTGAGTTTCCAACCAGAAGACTAGGGCCAGCCCAGCTAAAAATGGTCTAACCCAGCCAGCTGCATCTCTCAAAGTAAATGGACTTTCTAATGAAGAATCGACTCGCTGGGTTTTAGTGGAGCAATTGGAAGCAGAAGCTTTGCTTTGAACTCAAGGTTAGTAGGGATAGTCCTTATTTTTGTATTATCTGGACTATATATGCCTCATCGGCCTGCAGTCTTTTTGCATCCATGTCCTGGGAGGTTGGCTGTCAAGCCCTAAAATGGATCCTTTTTAGAAAAATTGAACACTGTTGTCATGGGAACATGCAGCTGCTTGACGATGGACTTGTAGACTTTACCTTTAACATGGAGATCAATGATCTTCTTTTCTGAGTTTCTCAGACAGCTCTCGCTTTACTCCCTTTGCTCCGTCTTTGTAAAGCACACAACTATATCAGCTTGTGTCTCTTCTCTTCAAATAAGCTGAATTGCTGGAGGAAAGCTTCAAGATACTTGTATGTTAAGGTTAAACCCTTGGTGTGCAACATGGCAGTAGAGGCAGAAGTAGTTTATTCAGGGGGACAAACAAATCACTGTGTCATAACGTGCCGTGTGGCGCTCATTTACAGATTCACCAATGAGAATTTTAAGGCCAATTTTTCATTTCCAGGTTTTTTTGTTTAAGCTGGTTTTGTTTGGTTCTGGTTTGTCTCAATAGGCTTGCATATGAGAACACTTTATGTGTGTAATTATTATTTTCCTAGTTTTCCTGTTGTAGGCAGTCATATTTTTTTAATAGGAGCAGAGGCAGGCGTGAGAGAGCTGTTGTAAAACAGGATTTTACTAATACTAACATCAGAAAAAGTGTTACTGATTTCACCTTTAAAGATGTGTTTGTCACGGTCTGCACAGTTTTTGGTTTTTGTCCTGTTTTAGCATTTCAGCACATCTTTAGATTATGTTTTATTATTATTATTCCTTGTTTGATATTTCGGTCTTTTCTTAGTTATTCTAGTTATTTTCCTTACATCGAGGTTTTCCCCTGGTCGTCCTGTGTTTCTTATATTTATTAGATCAGGCTTTAGTTTATTCCCTGTGTCTAGTTATCCTCAGTTACATTTATTCTATCAATTAGTGAATCAACCCCTGCCATTGCTCCAGCTCTCATCCTCCCAGTACTTAAGCTCCTCTCAGTTTCCCACTCGCCGCTGGTTTCTACTGTTTGCTTCCTGTAATTTTGCCGCATCTCTTTCTCATTTGCTTGCCGGATCAACGTTTTGTTTTTGCTCTGGCTCCTGCGTCCTCCAGTGTTTTTGTGCGTTTTGGTTTTCATTAAATCCACCAATAACTTCTCGCTGCCTCTGCCTCTCTGCATTTGGGTCCAGCAACAACCACTACAAAATATGACAGTGTTAGCATGGTTAGTGCAATTAGCATTCCTGACTGTAACACAGAGTCTGGTTGTGTGCTTTTCCTGTAGAGTAGGTAATATCTTACTTTGCAAAAGGTGTTTTCAAATTTTCCGTGACTCAAAGATTAGAACATAAGAATAAAACAGAGCAACATTACTGTAAAACATTCAGCCTTCCTGTTATCTGATGAAATTTGTTCACTCTCTCCTGGCCTCACAGGAACGGCAGGCCTGTTTTGACATGTCGTAGAAAATACTTGTTCCTTTTAAATTGCTTCTTGCATCTCTGTGGTTTCATCAGCTTCATTTTTAACCTCTCTGATATTGGAAGTACAACTGTCCTCTCTGTAACAAATTGGACTACAGAGAAGGCTGTTATCAGGATGACCAAGTAGCGCTTATGTTAGCTCTGTTCATTGAACAAAGAGTGGATTTTTCTTCTTTTTTTTTTTTTTAAGTTTCCGGACACTGCTCAGAACCAATCAAACTGAAAATTGGCCAATTCTTCTCAACCGCTGATTTCTCAGCCTGGTAAATGTACAGTTTAACACACACACACACACGAAAAAAGATTTCTCCTTGCTTTTTCTAAGTTTGCCTAACTATTTTTATTGTTCACCTATTGGTCAAGGTTCAGATATATCTGAGCTAAAGGTGATTATTTGTTTCCTTGCAGAAAGCACTGAGAGTTTTGAACACCGCTGTCGTTTCATTGAGTGACGGATCATTTTGTTTGCTCTGAAAAGAGCATGTGAGTGCACATATTTATTATTTCATATTTCATCCTGAGGGGTTAAAGATGGTGTAAAATGATATCTGCACTGTTCTTTTTATGAGGCTATAAAAAAAAATATGCACATAGCATTTTCCTTCGGAAATATCTGTCCCTCACCCTGGCAGCTATAAAACCGTACGCGTTTCTCTGTTGCCCTTCTGTCTGTGCAGCATTATGTACACTATACAGTGTGTTATTATCCATCAATAATCGTACAAACTGTCACCACCATACTATAGCAGAGGGCTTTGTTTGCGCCTTCATATCTGCAGCCTTCTCAGTAGCTGCTTTTGTATTATCTCCTGGGCAAGATACAGAAGGGGAAAGCTTCGCGGTGCTTCACAGTGTTCTCACCCTTTTCAGTGGACAAGCTCATGAAAACGTTCCTGCCTGAGAGTGAGCAACATCCTTTCTCAGCGGCGGGTGAAACCGTCAGTCAGTGGCCCGATGCTTTTATTAACCTTGTCTGTCTCCCCTCACGTCCCTTTTTAGTCTGGCACTGGGCCATTCAAGCAGAAGGATAACACTATCGGACCTGATGTGATGATTTCAAGCAGAACTATTGCAAAGCAGCTCTGCCTCTTATGGTAATGGAAAGAGGCAAGGTGTTATGGGGGGATAGAATTTGGGGGGGGGGGGGGGGGGGGGCTGTTGGATGCTTTGTTAACAAAACACCTCCCACATGCTGTTGGTTCGGGCTGCCACAGTCAGGCAGACAGCGGAGGGGCAGGCTCTTGGCAACGAGGAAACATGGCTCTCAGCCCAAAAACACAGTCTAAGAGCAATATTTGTATGCCACCACACGTTGCTGTGCTGCTTAAGTTCTTTTGTTTTGCCAAATTGAGAATTAGAATCATATATATATATATATATACATATATATATATATATATATATACAGTACATGGCACTAAATGTGCAGTAAAATTGTTTAAAAGAAATCTTTCATCCATGACGTGACATAAACAGCTGAGTGAATATTAACGTCTCTCCAGCCTACGACCAATCATTTAAAAACAATAGGATTACTAAAAGCAAACGTGAACTGACACGGACAATGTGTCTGTGGTGTGCACTGTGAGCTGCATTATTTTATAATTCAATGAGTAACTGTGCGCTGGATCTGCAGTCAGCTCTATAGGGATTATTAGTCAGGTCGTTTGGAGTGCTAAGGATATGGAGTAAAATACTGTGAGCTTTGTTTGAGTAGCTGGGCTGTATATCTTCCTGGTGTGTTACAAGTTGGGATGATGTGTTGTTGATGCATACATTCTTACAAGGGATATTTTAACCCTTAGGTGATTCAAATGTATGTATTCTGACCAGCTGCTTTGCCATGCATACCTGTTTAGTTCCTTTTTGACGCAAATAGCGAATCATCCAATCACATAGCAGCAACTGAAAGCATTTAGACAGCGGGATCTAAACACGACACATTCGTGGGTACCAGACATGCTGGTCTGGGTATTTTAGAAAATGCTCATCTGCTGAGATTTTAACATGGATCTCTCAATTTCTTGTGGAGAACGGTCGGAGAAACTGAAAATATTCAGGGAGTCACAGTTGCGTGGTGGAAAATGGCATGTTGATGTCAGAGGAGAATGAGAAAACTGACTCAAGATGATCGAAAGTGAAGAGTTTAATAAAAACAGTCATTACAACCAATATATGGAGCACACAACACATGTCACACCTTGATGCAGATGGGCTAGAGCAGGGCTCTGCAACCTTTACAACCCAAAGAGACATTTTTGCCCTCTGTCCAAGTAAATACAAAAAACGTGTTTAGAGACATAAATACAGTTTTACACGATCCAAAAACTACAACTTTTCGATAAATATCTACAATGGGAATATTATTGTCAATTTTATTCCTATTTTTAGGCTTTTAAATAAAGAAAAACATAAACCTTTTGCAAAAAGAGGACAAATACAATCCCTTCAGTGGGATGATGACATTTGTGAAAATTATGTTTTAAAAAACCCCACATAGTTTACAATGTCACAGATGAGAAAATAGTTCTTAGAACCTATTACTAGTACTTTTAGTCTTTTTGTGTTGTGGAGATTCACTGCAATTATTCTACCAGAGAATAAGCCCCATCATGCCAGAATTTGGGTCTGGAAATGACATCAGACTCAGCTAAACCATCTTCCTGTTGCAACTTTCTTCTCAGAAATTTGCACTGTTGGTTGTTGTTTGCTAAATGAGGTTGTGTACCCCAAGTTGGTGAAGGATTTATTGAGATACAAAGCATTAGAAAGCTACCAAATGCTCCCAAACTTTCAAATATTAAGCAAAAGTATTGTATTTTGAGGTGGGAACTTTCTCTCAATTTCCACTTCTTTCTTTTCTTTCTTTTTTTTTTTTTAGTTTGTGGCTCTAGTTGCCTTTATTTGACAGTTGCCTTGTAAAAAAGAGGGTGAAGAGAGAAGGTGAAAACGTGCAGCATAGGTCTCCGGGTCAGGACTTGAACCCTTGTCAACTGCCTCGAGGACCAGGGCCGTCCTACACAGGTCGCGTTTTTCTGCCACTCCATCACCGCTGTGCCCAGAATTTACACTTCTACGGACCTTTATGTTATTTTCAACAACTTCAAGCTTGGAAAATCAACTACTGACTAAAAATGGACTACATGGTGACACCAATTAGTCCATTCACCGCTTTGGCACTTGTGATAAAACGTAAGAGAACACCTTTTTGTTGTGGTGGAACAGCAGATTTGCTTTGTATATGTTCAGTCGACAACCTGTAGCAAACGTGTGACGCTGTCATGTCACCGTTCCTTCACAGTTAGAGGGCTGGTTGGCTTGTCTTTCTTTACTAAAGTTTTCCCACATATTTCTAAAGTATGTGTTTATCTGGAAGAAAAATCTGATTATTAGGTTGGAGGTTTTCTTCCATTTTAAAATTGTCCCCATATGCTCGCTCAGGATTAGAGTCTGAAGCAAAGAACGGACCTGATGCTAACCGCTCATATTCCTTAGGCAGCTAACTTTTTACCTACTGTGTTATATAAGAGACTGACAATGACCATATCGCGCATTTTCTTTACAACATATATCATAATGTGGAATTAAATACCACCATTGAATGTCTTAAATGCTTCAACAGAACAAATGGAAAAATTCAGGAAAATAAATGTTTCATTGTTGACATTTCCTGGCTAGGTGGTGAAGGGCCTTGAATGTCACCATAAAATTCTCATGGTGACATTCAAGGCCCTTCACCACCTAGCCCCCCCTTATCTGTCGGGCCTCCTGCACATTCCCACCCCCTCCCGTGCTCTTAGATCCTCATCTGCTTTACACCTGTCTGTCCCTTCCGCCCGTCTCACCACCATGGGGAGCAGAGCATTCAGCCGCTCTGCCCCCCGCCTCTGGAACTCTCTACCACCCCTACTTAGAAACACGGACTCACTTCTCCATTTTAAATCACAACTCAAAACTCATCTGTTTAAGACTGCCTATTCTCTTTAATTATCAATTTCCCTGTCCCAGCCTCGGTATTTTTTAAATGTTTTTTGTTTTGATTTTGTTTCTGACATTCTGTTTTTTACCCTTCTGTATGGTGACCTTGAGTGTCTAGAAAGGCGCCTTTTAAATAAAATGTATTATTATTATTAGTATTGTTAAATGGACTGTGTTGGAGCTGAGTATAACTATACGATTAGATTGGACTGGAACATATTGTATTATGAATCGAATTTAAACTATATTCAATACTAAATAATTTGACGTGAATTTGACCTCTCTGTCTTACAAGGTAGCTTGGAATGACATTTATAGTGAGCTGGTGCTTTATAAACTAAATTAAATTGAATGTCAGGTTAACTGCTGCCTCACAAACATCCCTTATACGCGTGTGTGTGTGTGTGTGTGTGCTGTAAAGTGCGCAGCTCTGACCTTCACCTGTGGTCCACCTCTAACCCTGTTGCTTTGATGCAACGCAGCAGTCCTGAGCCTGATTTAGCTTGAGATAAATTAGTTTTTGAATGGATGAATGGGTTTCACCCATGACTGAAAACAACCTGAATGATAATAATTAGAACAGTGCAGGTTCAGTGGTGATTTAGTAATTCAGTCAGATGATGTACATGTTGCATTTATAAATTAGCAATCCAAAAAAGGCAACAGTATCTAATTTAGTTCTCTGTTCAACGTTTTGTTTGGATCCAATAAATAAAGTCCTACTATTAAACACAGATTGGACAGTTGCCCAGCAACAAAAACTGGTTTTCTGCTTCTGAATATTTCAGTCCAAGCACTTTGAATCGTGTCTCTTTCGCTGCGTGTTTCCTTTTATTGTGCTAAGACAAGAGATGGAAAAGAGGGATTGTGGTGACGCCGACCAACTCCCTCAGTTTTTTCATCACTGGATATTTCAGTGACATTTTCTTTCTTTGAAGTCGAAAGTGTGATGAACTGATCATGTCTAAGATGTTATTGTTTCTTACTTTATTTATCTATTTATTTATATACATGTTTTTTTATACATGTAAAAGTATGAAATACTTATGGACGTAATGGTTTTTGTCTTCTGCTGCAGACAGCTGCGATGAGATCATAAATCAAGCCAGATGTTTTAATGGGAAAACCAAGATAGGCTCTGTGAGAACAGGGACCTTTTATCAAATCAGAGAAATGTAAAAATAAGTTTCATGGCAGGAAATGTAAAAACATAATCATAGTTCCCTCCACACTTATTGGTACCCCTGGTAAAAAGCCATAAAATACATTATATTGTTGCTGCAGTAACTCAATCTAACCCTGGAAAATGTGCTTGGAATTTAAGTATATTTACTGTGTGGGAAATATTTCTTACTAAATCAGTCGTGCTGCTATTATGGGTTGCTGAACATTTGCTTAAAAAATAACATAAAATTATTATTGTCTCTCAAGTATTCCTTTAAATTAATATTTTACCTTTTAAAGTTGATCAGTATCGATAAACCTTTGGTAATCTGTGACTTTCTGTTTCCCTGGGGCCTAAATGTGATGACTCAGAGGTTGATTTCTCTTAACTGTTTTTCCAAAAGGAAAAGCAGGTCATTGGAATAAAGAGGATTTGAGTAGATATCTGTGAATCAGGAAATGGCAACAATGAAACATTTATTTTTCTGAATTTTTCCATTTGTTCTGTTGAAGCAATCATGAAAAGATTTCAAACAACTGGAAGTGTGACAGACAATACAGAGGATGAGGATAATACTGAGGGAGGTTAAAAAAAGCAAAATGCCTTTTACAGATATTTATATATCTACTGTAAACTAAGCAGGGGTGGGTGTGGGATTTTGAGGGTATGTTAATTTCATATTGAGTTAAAATACCACAGTTTCATAGTGAAACAAAAATGTACTATTTAAAACATTTAACACACTCAAACTGTTTTAATTTAATGCAAAAATGCAGAAATTGTTCCTACTGCTGCTGAAGTAATATAGATTACATATGTTAATGTATTTTGATGCAGACAGTTAAGCAAAATTATGGATAAACATCTGTTAAAACTAGTAGCACTATATCAATCAGCTTTAAAAAAAAACGACTAACAATGGGAGAATAACAAGCTGATATTAAAGCTAGGGTAAGCAATTTTTCCAGAAGTTTCAACCTTTTTGAATAACTCCACAAGACCGTCTTACTTTGCTCCTCCATTCTTCAAGGGGATTGCGTGAAAATATCTCCCAAATCCACTCTGGTCGTGTTTCTTTTTATTGAGGTCTTCCTCTTCTTCTCCTAAATTTGCTTCTTGCGACTCTCAGCCATGTTCAAAGTATACGCTGAGAGCAGCGGAGCAGCAGAGCTACAATGAACGGCTAACACCGAAGCTAACCGCTAAGCTAACCAGATACATAAACACTAGGAGTGCACAGCCAGCAAGTGTAACGATGACTGTTACCGCACATTGGCGTTGCATGAGCCAGGGGCGTTTCCAGCTTTGAAGGACATCCGGGGCTTTATCCAGGTCGTGGGATAAACAAAGCATTAGCTAATGCTATCTTATCTTAAATAACACTTTTTAACAGGATGTATGTACTGGATTCTTTCAAGGTCTTAATTACATTTTCTGTGTGGGCTCCAGTAACATATGATAGATAATATCTACTTTGAAAGTTAACATGAGGTGCTGCTGAAGATGACCACTCTGATCTACCTGGATGTTCTCTGGAGGACTGAAACGCCTCAGTCAGTGACGTCTATCGGTCTGGGTCTGTCTGGGCAATGACAGAAGTTTTGTCTCCTCTCTCCGTTTCTGTGGCTCGATGTTTTCTTGGTCATGGTTTTTCACGTGCTTATATAAAATTGTTGTGTTTCCACTGAATTTAATCGACTTTTTACAAAACATACAGCTGGATTTCATTTACGGTATTAAAATAAAGCCAAACAGCGCTTCTTTCCCTCTTCATGTTTTTCCGCTGCTGTGGTGTCTCTCTTTGTCCGAGTCTCTGAGCAGCAGCGCGCAGCCCAGTTGTTTGTGTGTTGAGTTTGTGTGAGAGCTTAGTGGGCGGGCCAGGCTGAGCCTGTGTGCAGATTGGCTGGCGCCGCTGAGCCATGTACGAGAGGGGAGGGGGAGCAGCAGAGTGCCGTGACGACTGGGAGACTGGTGAAGCTGCTGCAGTCGCGCGCACGCTGACTGACACTGACCATTTGTCAGTGTCAGTTTTGCCACCACCTCCACCCCCCCCCCCCCCCCCCCCTCTGTCCTGGGCCCGGGACAACTGACCTGTTTGTCCCCCCCCCCCCCCTGTCGGCGGGCGTGGTCATTACATTCGGGACTTGACTCAAAACATACGGGGCTGAAGCCCCGGCAAAATCGGCTGGCGCCGCCACTGGCGTGAGCATGTCAGAATGATTGACATGTGGGACGATCAATAAAGGCGATACGCCCGGAAATTGAGGGACAGAGGAAAGTGGGAGCAGGGACAAAACTCTAACCAATCACTGCTCTTCAACCAATGTGTAGAGCAGTGAATGGTTAGAATTTTTACAGGCCTGCAGCGCTTAGAGAGATCGATTTTTTTTAACCACCTTCTTCTCAATACATAATGTAATGACTACTTTCAGGATGGAAGGACCATTTTACCCAGTATAATAAAACGTGTTTCTGAATAGGATTACCAACTATATGTGGTAAATTAGTCAGGCTGTCTGCTGGAGTAGAGCCTGCAGTCTGTTGCTAAACATACATGCTGCTTGTAAAAATGTAACTCTGGTATACCTTGAAAGGTGTTGGCCAGTGACTTACCCAAACATGTAACTGCAGAAGGTGTGTGAAGGAGCAGATTTGTTTGTGAAATCGGATTTAATTTCAAGCTGAAAAGAGAGTCAATACACAATCTTAAGCGTGGGTCAAAAAGCACATCTCAAAGACCTGCTGATGCATGCTGTTTCTTCATCTTTGGCCATTTTTTATTTATCAACAGGTCTGCTGGGTTTAACTTTGTTCCAACGTATGCTGGTTGAGGTAGAGTCATTACTGAAATTAGCTGGTTCTGCCTGTACTCGTAGAGCAGTGCAATTTTTGTAACTAACCTGCAGAACTTGTCGCTCCCACCGGCACGCTTTTATAATTTGCGAGCAGATGGCAAATTGCCCCCAAATGTAAATCTGCCTCATAGACTCTTTAAGCTTATGTTCATATCACTAAGTTATCTCTCGGGTTTCCTCGGGTTCAGAATCGGAGAGCTTCTGTGTGGCAGTGGCTCTTAGGCTGGTTGTTGTAAGGCCTCTTTGAGGTTACTTGCTCCTGACTCCCTGCACATTATGGGTAACATCTGTAACAGCTGGTTCACTCTCAGGAGACGGACGGTATACCAGAGACTGTCTGTGGCAGCTGCCGCCCTCGCGGGCTGCAGAAAGAGAGCTTTTGTAGCAGATGGAATTTAGCTCAGATATTTTCTGAGAGATGCTACGGGGCAGAAAGGATTTCTTCACTCCTCAAACAAAAGACACAACTATGCTTGTGCATGTTTTACTTTAAACAAAAATGTCTTTATCTGCAGACCCTGTATATAAAGATCAAAAAGTTCATAAAACTGAGCTTCAGAAATGCTTCTTGTCAAGGTGAACTGTTTTAGAAGTAAAACGCAGGCCTGAATTTTCAGTAATTGTATAAAGCCTCGAGCCAAGCTTAGTAAAGCTCATCTGCAGGATATGATGTAGCTGGAAAACACCAAAATATTTGTTTGTCCGGTTTTGGCAGGTGAATTAAATTTCCCAGCTGCTCCTGTACTGACAATCCAGTCAGCCAGGAATGACGCTGGACTTGGCATGGCTTCGTCCGTGTGGTGGCCAAGACACCACTGGCACCTGTAACCAGCAATAATCCATGGAGGAGGGGAGGCTTGAGGGAGGGAGGACAAGAGGCTGACAAATAAATGAGATGGAAAATTGAGGCATTAAAAAAACTAAGCGCGCCGCAATTAAAAGCAGAACATGTATATTTCGGCAATACCTGCTCCGTTTCTGCAGCTGTCTCCACTGTTAATACTAAAGTCTGTGCTATTGTAACCTTCAGCGCTATTTCTCACTGGAATGAATAATCATATTATTTTTAGAGGGCTGATTTTAATCATCTGTATCTTGCACTGCGTCCTCTCATGAGTCAGTGCATTGAGCTCGATAAAGCAGCGTAATAAAAGGGACGTCTGTTTAAACGTGGACACTTCTCTAAGGGCGCTGTGCTCCAGATGGTCCGAACACCAGGGCTACGCTGTAAAACAGCATATTTCCAGATAGATGTACAAATAGTTAATGTGACTCAACCTTTTTGTGGGAACACAGACTGCTTTCTTTCTCACAGGAATATGAAAAGACCCGACGCTTTTAAAGCCTACCTACGTTCTTCAAAGGAAATCACTCTGTTTTCATGTTGGGGGGGGCGGCAGAATGACAGCGGTTGTCGTTTAATCTGTTCTGACGCTGGGCTGCGGCTGCTGTATGAGCTGGTGTTTGCCTGAGCGGGTTTATCCGCATGCTTGCCTTTATGTTTCAACAGTGCGTGTGTATGTCGAGCCACATGTAAGCTTTCACGCAGCACCTGGGAAAGTGCTCCACATAAATGTGAATCCCACATTTGCTTGATTTGTTGATTTCTCATTGAGTTTGTGTTAGAGGCAAAGGGGGCTACACAGCCTTTAAGACACAAATTACACTAGGAAACATTATATGGGCCTTGCGTGTGTGAATCATTTTAGATATACTCTTTTTGTTTCTTGAACAATGTTTAGTTTCTCCTGAATTCAATTAAAAACAGTTACCTACATGCACACCTTGACCACAGTGCCTTATAACAACCAAGATTTAGTTTGATTTTATTGATATTTTATACAATGGATCAAAAATACTTTTGCAGTGGAAGAATATGGATTTTTATGTCATTTTTTTATGAATAGAAAGCTAATCCTAAACTAATGTCCAATAAAGCTTTTTGCATTCGTATAATGCTGAGCACTACAGTGAAAGTAATGACAACTGTGGCGCAATGGGTTGAGTAGTTGTCTTGCAATTGGAAGGTTGTGAGTTTGATTCCAGCTTCTCCTTGTCAAAGTGCCCTTAACCCCAAGTTGGGTGATTGTGGCTCTAGTGTGCAGTGCTTTGAGTGGTCAGTATGACTGGAAAAGCACTATATAAATTTAGCCCATTTAATGCTTGTAAAAGTAAATCTGTTGGGCTCCAGAGAGGACACATGAAATAAATAAATCAAATTGAAAAGAAATCTAAAAACTATTTACCCCTTCACTCTGATCCCCTTGATTAAAATCAAGTGCAACCTAATGCAAGGCCCCTAATTAGGGCCCTGTAACATTCCCTTTGTTTTTTAGATTCCATAACATTGGATATACCTGAATTGCTTCAGGAAATTACAATAGTTTTAAAAAAGTAATCCAGAAAAATAATGACAACAGGGGATTTTCTAAAACCTCACCTTCTCGGTAAACGGTTAATCTGCCTGTAATTTAACCTCAACGTAGGTAGAGCTGATCTTTGAGTGGATTAGAGAAATTTGTTAGAGAATATTTGTGAACCAACAGCATCTTAAAGACCAAGGACCAGAGAGGTTAGCGAGAAAGTTGTTTAGAAGTAAATAGCCGCTGTCCGCTTAGATGTGCAGGTGCAAATGTCCCTCAAACAGTATCACAGGCAACAATGACAAGACAGGAGAAAACAGCACAGCGAAAAAAAAAATATTTTACAAGGCTTTTAATGGAGGAAAAGAAGTGGATGAACTTTTCTCTAGCATCTTCTTATGTAGTGGTCTTCATACCTTCGTGAGCTGTGGCTATAAACTCTATTTTATAATATTCTGTACATATACTGCGAGACAAAGAGGAGGTTCGGTTTAGATTTGGGGATACTTTGCTTCTCACATGGGTTCTTGAATCTGCGCAGGGCAAAATGATGTCTCATACATACCCAAAGCTAAAAAAAAAAGCACTCAAGAACCGCTGAGAAAAACATTGAGCCATTCTTAAATGGCTCTCCACGAGCCCCGATCTTAATCCTTTTGAACATGTATGGAAAGATGTGAAAATTGCAGTGTTTAGACACCACCTTTCAAACCTGACACAGCTGTAGCAGTTTGTTCAGGAAGAGTGGGCCAAACTACCAGTTGGCAAAGACAGGCGTCTCACTGAGAAGTACAGAGGCAGTGATGGGTGCAAAAGGCACTGGCACAAAATATTGAAAAGGGATAACAGCTTATTTTGTAATGCCATTCTTAAATGTTTATATAAAATAATCAGCCAAAAAGGTTTAATTTCTGTTAAGCATTGAACAAAATATGAGAGATTCCATTAAAGTTGGGTTAGGCAGATTTTTTAAAGGGTAACAACAAAATTTGTCTTTGTTTCTGTATAAATGGGATTTATTTGCTGTTAAGTATTTAACAAACATTCTTCATCTGTGTTCAAATTTCACACAGTAGCCACAATAGTGACAGAGCAGCCCAGCATCTCAGCAGCTCCCCTGGCCTCTGGGCACGGACTCTCATTTTCTACATAAAGCTCATTGACACCATCATGCTTATTAACCGAGGAAGCCGCAAAATGAGTAATTATTGCACTTTGGATTAGGCAAGCTGTTTCCTGATGGTGAGCTGGGCCCCCGTTATGAACCAATATGTTAAGCTGCAAAAGAGGATGCACTCACAACTTTATTTGGGTTACCACCGTTTAATGGTTTTCTGCATTTTCGCTCTCAATTTGGTTTCATTAAATACTTGTCCATAAATCCTTAAATTAACATATATGCATATCTACCTGCTGCAGACGGGAGGCAAGCTGAAAACTCTCAGCCAGTTTCCCGGTGAGAAAAAAAAGTCATTAATTAAGTCTAATAATGGAGGCATTTAATCACTCCTTCGGCACAAAAGCCACCTGCGAGAGAGGGAGGGTGAAGGAAGAAGTGTCGGAGCCTGGGATTCAGCTGTACCGGCGCTACGTGTCTACTAAGCAGGAAACGGTTTATGGTTATAACTCAAGACACTGGCCAGAAGAGGAAAAGGTCAAAGGCCTACTGCATCATGACAGAGAAAATTGTTCCCATTCATGGCTGCTTTACAAGAGTCAATGCACACGGAAAGCTTTGGCTCTGAAAGTCTACCATATCAATAACGTGTTATTTAAGCCTCCAAAGGTTTGACTGTTGTACTTTGAAATGAGTCAAGTGCCAACGACGGCGCACTTTAACTGACTGGGAATCAGTGCTTCTGTGCCAGTTATCGCTTGAGGTTCTCATTTCTCTGGGTAATGCAGTGACAGATGAAGTATTCAGATACTTCACTTAAGCAGAAGTACAAACACAGCAAAATGAAACAGTGCCAGAAGAAATAGGGTTTAAATCGTTTACTGAAGCAGTAAAACGTGAAGTTAGTTTTACTTAAACTCAGAAGTAATTACCATGCTCCAAACGTAAAAATATATGCACTTAGAATCTGGAAAGGTGAGTTCAGACTAAAATTTCTGACCAGCCCTACATCCAAAATCCAATTTGGAAGTATATTTATTATAAAAAAGAACGATGATAGCGGCAATGATAAACTATTTAGTTGCAGTTCTGGCAGTCAGACTTTTTTTTCAGTCTAAATCAATCAGGTTTTGTTGGATAGTGTGTCATAGTTTAGTATAGTACTTATAGTTTATACTTCCTCAAACAAATCGGAGGATAGGGTAATACGACTTGCAAAGGTAGAGCAGAGTGTCGCCTACCTGGGCTGCAGCAGTTGCAAAACACTTTGCTCATTTGCTATGGAGCCAGCTGCCTGCCTTACCAAAAGAGGGAGATGTTGAGTTATTTATCGTATGCTATGTTTAACTGTCCTTGCTGCATAAAGTAATGAAATTGTAAGGGGTTTGAAACAATAAGCACAAGCAGATGTTCATAAATTTGTACTTACTAATACTCTGGGGTAGACATGCCCTGCCTACCCTGGCTACGAAGCACGGTAAAAGGTTAAATCTATTGACACAAAGTTAAACCCTTTACATTCAGCAGTTAAAGAGCAGAGCTTGAAAAGCAAGAATGGAAACCCACCAAATGTAATGTCGTGCTAAGATGATTTTGAAATCTCAAGAATACCTTAAAAATGTGCATTGCTTGTGTGTCATTTCTTTCTATGAGAGGAAGTAAAAAAAAAAAAAAGTATCTCTAGAAGTTAAGTTGATGGGAAACTATTTCTTAGAGCATACAAGTACACACAGGTAAAAATGCATGAAAATTCCTGTTTTGATGTAGAAGCTGTTTTGTAGTATAAAGGATGTGGCAGTAGGGAGAACCTTGTTTCCAAACACGAAGAGGTACAGGTAATGTTCATGGCGTGTGTCCCACAAAGCCCAGACAAAAAGGCAAAAGCTGATTTACTGTCGACAACATACAGTTTTGAAGGAATAAAAGTAGATGCTATCTAAAGGTTTCTTGATCCATGAGCGGCAGGAATGTTTTAACTCAGAAACAGTTAAAGCTCCTGTGTCTGAATTTTTTTTCTCTCTTTGGAGATATAATCATTTAAAATCACCCTTTGGTTAGAGTTTAAGGCCAAGATTTACAAAGAGAATGTGTGTAGGAGCCAATGCTTGAAATAAAAAAAGGGTTTTTTTTCAATCTGGGGGGATTTTTTTTTAGAAAACCATAAACCCTACTTCTGGGATGGATTCATTTTCTGAGACAAAAATACCAAAGTTTTTATGTATAAATTTTAGAGAGTTAGAAAAGTTAACATGGTAGGGTTTGAAATGTTTGAAAGTTAAACAGCAATGATGTCACCCACTGTAAAGGCTTGCCTTAGCAATGTCTGATTCCAAAATATTCTAGTGCAAAGGATCTGATGTTTCATAAAACTATCCATTCATCCATGCAAGGTTGAGTGAAAATCCAGCGGCCATCTGGTGAGACGTGGGGTACACACTGGACAGGTCGCCTGTCCATCTCTGAGACACACAGGACAAACATGCATGCACGCACACACTTTCACCTAAGGGCGATTTGGAGACCAAAGAAACCTGAGAAAACCCATGCATGCAGAGAGAGTGCATGCAAACTTCATTCAGACACATCTTCTTGCTGCAAGGCAACAGTGCAACGAGCTGTGCCGTTGTGCAGCCCTTCATAAAACTAATACTGTCATTTTGTAGAACTGGTAAGAGATATGAAACAGCTGAATGGATGGATAAAGGCAGCATGTCTTCTGGATTGATGAGCAGATGGAGTGAATTTCTACATCGTATTTCAATCATACTGACAGCTCAAATTGATTCACACTATAGCCATAGTCCCTCAAATTAGTTAGTGTTTGTGACCGAAGAATTGCAAAAGATGCAGTGATCCGTGTTTCCTGATTTTGAATTTAAGGCCTGTCTACCCAGTTCAAATTCTGTTGTTTTGGTTAGTTATTGTACAATATCACAGAATGAAGAAATAGTGTTTCAGGTTCTTTGATCTAAAGCAGCTTTAAATCCACTGATTTGTCAAGGAGTTACAAGATTGTCACCATTTGTGCATTAAACTAAAAAGCTGTATAAAAATACATGCTGTAGGTTAATTTGTTTATAGAAAATGGTTGGAGTTCATAGTTTTGACGCTTTAAATTATAAAGCATATTTGTCTTTTTACTGTTTACAAGGGGAAATTGTCAAACTCAAATCTCTGGCCCATTGATGGAAGAATCTTTCATTTTAATAATAATATTCAAATTGCTGAATGTTGTTGTCTTATGCTATATTGCCAGCAATAAGAAGTTCCAACCAGTTTTCCCATGTGCAACCGGACCATAGTTTAGTTTCTGTTGATGCCATTACCAACTTCCAAGACTAAATGTATTGCGACATAAAGGCCTGAAGTTTCTTTCGCTCTTCATCTGTGGCAGAGGAAGTTGTGGTATAAACTTTCAGCTGTGCTCTCTGCACCCGTTTCTGTTGCATATGCATTTCTTGTCGTTTCCTCCTCAGACAAAAGATGTTGGAGAACAAATGAACAAATCACCAAGGAGTGTACATCACGATTCTCTACGTGTTGTGGCATTATGCAGCGCAGCAAGAAAGGATGTCTTAACTTTTGAACCTCTCATGAATGTGCTTCACTGCCGGAGGACACACAGATATTGCGTAGCACCTGTGGGAGGGGAAAGAGTGAAGGAGGATATTTTATATTAGAGCAATTTCATTTCTAATATGAGAGGAACTCTCAAAATCTCCGACTAAAATAACTTGTGATCCCTGTGACAGATCTATTTTTATACAAGACATGGCGACATTATTGCTGCTGATGCTTCAGGTTGGAAGCAGCATGCTACTGTTGACACTGGTACAACATCAAACCTTATATGATATTGATAAATAAAGTCTATTTTAGGGTTTATAGTGAGCTTTTTCCTTCTATTTTCATTGGAACTTGAGTCATTTACATTCTCAAAGAAATTGAATGATCGAAGTAATTAGGAGAGACTAATCTCGTTTCACTGGGCTGCTAATAACTTATAGCAAGCTGAAATGTGACAGTGAAACTGAAGCACTAGTAAATAATTGAATTTCATATAAGATATATAGTGGAAAGTAAAGTCCAAAGGAAACATTAAATTGAAATGTATCTTTTGTGAAAGAACAGTCTTTAGCTCATTTTCTTTTTTACTGGGCCCTGTTTATGTATTTGTGGTTTGCAACCATGTACACTGTCCAGAAAAATCTGAAAATGTAGGATGTTTGATTGTTTTTGTGGTCTGGATAGGAAGATAACATAATATGAAAACATATTTGAATTTGCAGATTTTTCTTACCTTTCCTATTGTCTAAAAGGGTCATGGTGAGGTTAAGGTGGACGTAAGCGCAGAACATAGTTTTGGTCAGAAGTTTATTAATAAACAGGACTTACAACATTTTGTTAACCACGAAATCAAGCAGGAAGCACAGGAACATATCAAGCATAGAGGAATCAGGGTGGCAGGAGGTGTAAGTCCATGAATAAACAGAGAAGTCAGCAAAAAAAAAAAAAACAGAAAGAAATGGAGACAATATCTACCGCGGCAGGGTGGAGAAATGAGACAGAAGACAGGCGAAAGAAATCAGAGGAAATTAGGAGCTACTGAGCTCAATGAGGACAGAGAGCTCAGGGAGAGGGAGAGTACTGAGCAGGGGCAGACAGGGAGAAACACGGGGAAAACATCTAATAGAAAATACAAGGTGAACATGAAAAGACTGAGAACAGAATCCACAAAGGTAAGAACTAGTATAAATAAACAACAAAGAGATCACAATCCAGGAATTTAAGCTACGCAAAAATACATCCATGAAGAAAAAAATCAGGACACAAACACCTTGAGGTCATGACAAAAAGAGCCATCCATCCATCCATCCATACATACATACATCCATCCATCCAAACATACATACATACAAACATCCATCCATCCATCCATCCATCCATCCATCCATCCATCCATCCATCCATACATACATACATACATACATACATACATACATACATACATACATACATACATATACATACAAACATACATATATACATACAAACATACATACATATATACATACATATATACATACATACATACATACATACATACATACATACATACATACATACATACATACATACATATATACATACATACATACATACATACATACATATATATATATATATACATACATACATACATACATATATATACATACATACATACATACATACATACATACATACATACATACATACATACATACATACATACATACATACATACAAACAAACATTGACTTATAATTAAATTCCTGTTATACTTTTTGTTAACTTTTGGAGTACATGCATGTTCTCAGTGGAAGTTTCTCTCAATGGGTAACAAGTAAACTCCTGTGGGTAACACATCCTCTCTAATATCCTAATTTAGTATTCAAACAATTTCAGTCAGATTAGATTCCAGGTTCATTTTCCAGGTGATCTTGTGTCAGGAACTTCTGAGAGAAAACTCAAGTATCAGAGCTCGCAAAAGAGACACCTATTTTATTTTCACCTATTTTTGTTTCATACTATCTAAAGAAAATCAGTTTTCTGAATATCTAGTACACACTTCACCCTTCAGTATCATGGACTCAAACGGCAAATGGGCACCACCTCAATTTGCATGAAATGATTTGAGCTATGTTATTTACACAAGGCTTCTTCCAGTTACAGGGTGAGTGTGCTCGTTCAATTCCTCTGCCTTTCCTGTTGGATTTATTCATTTCCTGTCTGTACTGCTCCTACCTTTATTACAGCAATTACCTTTTTTTCCCTCACCCTCCCCTTCCCTTTGCTCCCAAACCATCGGGGAGAACACCATTACTTTGCCTGCCGCCGTAGATGCAGATGTACTCAGGTCAATTTATATGCTGCAGCGAGAGAACAGATGAAAAGGACAGGTACAGCAAAGAAGGAGAGTCGGGGGGGTGGAAGGAGGAGAGGAGAGGAGAGAAGGCAGGGTGTGAACTCAGCAGGTTAACAAATTCAAGAAGATCTTGAGCCTTTCCCTAATATAGAAGCCTGATGTAGCTCAGCACGCCACAGCTTGGCTTGATCTCTTTCTTTGCCTCAGGCCTCAACACAGGTGATTAGTTCTTAACCAGGTCTGATAGACATACTGGATCTAAATACACTCGAGCTGCCACTTGAGTCTCTTTCACTAAGGTTGCAATATGGGTTGCACCACAAAACCCTTTGTTGTTCAGGTAGTAACTACTGTCTCGGGACAGTTATTATTTAATGCTTAAATTCTTAATGAACTTAATAATTACCTAGGATACTACTTGGAAATCAGACATTAATAGCTAAACAATAATATAAGGTGCAATTGTATGACCTGCATGTGTCTAACAGCACAAATAGGACACCTAGGAAGTCTAGATGCTGTATGAGCTTTAGAATCGAGAAAAAAAACTCTAAAAAGGATAAAAGATCTCTTAAAGCAATGCACCGATCTAAAGAAAATTAAGAATATGAGTATAAAAGCCACATCTTCCAGCCTGGGAAGGGTTACTAAGTCATTTTTAAGGTTTTTGGAGTCTAGCAAACTAGAGTGAGAGCCCAACCCTGATCAGGAGTGTCTAGCCTATCAACGTTTCTCCAAACAACTTTGTAGAAGGTGTGCGTCTCTGATACACCCGGCATAAAACTAAAATGGCATTTCAGAGGAAATAACGTTCCAACAGTCAAACATGGTGGTGGTAGATTTTCCTCAATGATTAAGTAATTGCGTTAAAGAGTGAGTTAAAGAAAAGTGTTTTCAGTCAGCTTAAAAAACTGAAACTCAAAAGATTCATGGTGGTTTTGCTCTATACCTGTTAAAATTGTTGTATACCAGTCTGATGACTCAATGCGAGCTGCTAGGTTTCCTCAGAAAGAAAACTTTTTAATCACTTTAAATGATAAGCTGAACTTGACTAAGTAGGATCAATCGGAATTGACTTGGAATCTGTCTGTATGATTTAAGTGACTCGAGATGGCACGTGTTGTGAATCGGCGCTGTATAAATAAACTGAGCTGATCAGATGTAAAAACACTTAGGGCCCGATCTTCAACGATTCTAAAGAAGAGCCGCTAAACTGCATGGCCAGAAGAAAAATGACATGTGCAAAAAGTGGGCGTGTAGCGGGTGATCTTCAAGCCGGTGCTGCTGAGGCGGTGGTAGACAGATTGTGTGCAGTTTCTTAGTTGTAAAGTGATGTTAGCAACATCATCGCTAACGTGTTAACATTCAAAGCTGTGACAAACGTATGCTAACTTGATGGTAATAAAATGCTAACTTGTAAAACACTATCATCAATGCTGGTAATGCTCCCAATTCCAACTTCTGACTGGCTATGCTGGTGTCTGTCTGACTAAGATGCTTGTATATCCGAACACGGGGCTATGATGTCGAAAGCATGTTTGTACAATTTGAACCAATCGGAAAGATTGCCCTAAGAGGGCAGCACTAAGACAGTTTTTAAGACAAATATTGCAGAACCAAACAACTTCACTTCAACTCAACTTCAGTGTTTGTGTGTCTCTATCTAAAAATAGGTTGCTATGCAACAGCATAAAATGTACAGGGCTGCACTTAAAATTTCTATTTTGAATTTGTTGATAATCAACAATATGAATCATTATGGTTTCTATTTTATCTATATGCTTTTTTCTATATCATCCAGCTCTATGTATGAATGTGTTCCTGAGTGTGATTGGGTAAATGTGGCTCTCGTGTAAAGTGCTTTGAGTGGTCAGAATAACTAGAAAAGCAATAAAAGCACTGCACAAATTGAATCCATTTGACTTGGTTAAAGCCCAAACATCTTTCCTTCTGCAACCTAATTATCCCACATTTTCCCTTTAAAATGAGCTCATGCAATTATTACACTGTTGTTTCATCAACGATTGCAAGCTGCTACGACAGAAACAGAGCACAATCAGTTGGTGGCAATCTGCACTTTACGGCTCCACATGTCATCACACCCTTCAATGCTTCAAACAGTAAACCCACTGATTTGTGATTGTAATTGCGTTTATTCAGAAATAACTGGATCAGGTTTCAACTTCAAATTAGCAAGGAGACATTTTAACTTGTGTTGCTCACAAAAATGTTGTATTCCATAATTTTCTCAAAAAGAATCACTGTGCAAACATGCATTTGAAATATATTTCCTTGAGAAAGTGCTCCGCCGTTATAACTCACATTTTTGCTGAGATAAAAATTTCTAATGGGTTGAGAAAAGTCTGAGCACCATTATGTGCGCGTATCTTTTGAGGGAATGTTTTCTCTGCCTGCCTACAGGTGAAAAGAATATGTGATGACATAAATTGATTTTATTTTCCACTACACAGCTGTTTTATTTGAGTCGCACATGGAATTATCCCTGAAAAGTTGCAAAGCACCTTTGTGGATCACATTAAGAGCCTATAAATTTGCTGGAAAGAACTTTCATGATTCAATTTCAGTTTATCTATTATTTTATCTGTTGCGAGCCGCATCCCAGAAATAATAAAGAAAAGCACATCAAAGCTGAACACCACGGTGTTTTTCTGTTGCCACAGATTGTGTGTGCCTCTGTGTGGTTCATTTTCCGAGCCCCGACAACTGTGCCATGTTGTTGCAGCATGTCAGACCATGTTAACTTTTGAAAATCAGCCATTAAACACACTTTCTCTCTTGTTTTGTTTCCGTGGATTAGTTGTGAGGTATGAAGGCACTTTTCTACTTTTCTGAGTAAATGTAAACTGTAAACATTGCGCATGGAACCTCAAATCAAATGTGTGAATTCAATATAGGGGGGAAAAAATCCATGCTTTTGCTTTTGTAATTCTGATCAGTTTTTTTTTTCAGTCCTTGCTCTTTTTTATGCGGCTTTATACTTCCTGGTGGTTTGTGACGCTCTGTGTTCACTCTAGATGGGTTTTATTTTTAAATCAAATCACCATGTCAACGTTGTTTAGGGAAATGTCTCATGTAGGATACTGTTTTATATAGTTTGTTCAGAACTTGAAAGCCGGTTGGTTTATGAACGTCTCTGTCACCACTGGTTCACTGCACGCATAGCTGTTCCTGTTATTAGCTAAATGTCCCGAGTGGTGCAGACAGCCCTGGAGGTCAGAGAGGCAATGAATTCTGAGAAAAATACAACTTGTCTTCAAGCAAAAGACTCCAGTCACTTTTATTAGACTCCGTCTCATTTCTTTTTAAATTAATTTGCCCAAAAATGCATGAAGACTGATCAAAAGCCACAAATTCAATCTAATGTGTAGCATTTGATGTGTAATTAGAATGTCTGGCCTCACATGACGGGGGTTGATTCAGATCTGTCCAGCATGTGCATGGACTTAATAAACTAATTATGTGTGCCTCGGCTTCTACTTTCTCCCAGACTGATTTTCAAGCAAACATGGATTTGCTGCAGGGGTGCAACGGCTGCTGTCAAGTTTGCAAAAAAAGGCTGTGATTTGAACTTTTCTTATTTTTAAATATGGCTTTTGTGTGCGTGAAAAAAACGAACTACACACAAACTAATTATCAGCAACCAACTTTCAGGCATGGTGGTGGAGGAGTATTGATTTGGACTTGTTTCGGCATCCACAGAACCTTGGCACCGTGCAGGCTCCATCATATCGAACATGAACTCCTCTGTATACCCAAAAACTGGAGTAAGATCAGACTCAGCCTTATCTCAATGATAAAGCCCAAACTGGATCATCATTTAGGGACAATGATCCCAAACACAGTAGCAATCCTTAAGTTGTCACAATAGCCTGGTTAAAGTTCAAACTGATACATTGTGTCTACAAACATTGAGTCAAAACTGCACAATAATTTAAAACTGATACTCTTTCAGAAAATAAGAACTTAGTTATTGCCGATAAAGTTTGTGCCAAAGTAGAATTAGTTTCAGTGACAGTCATTAAAACTTATAGCTTGCAGAAACAGAAAAAAATATGAATGAAGTTGCTTTACTCCTCCTACTCAGGGTAAGGATGTCACAACATTTGTCACATTCTCTAAGGTTTGCATATTTAACTCTAATAAATCAGATAAGAGATCAATGCGGACCTCCCGAATCATCAGCCTTCTCAAAGATATCCCCTGTGCTGAATCTGCAAATGCATATTGAAATCCATATTGAATTTGTCAAAGCACAGACTTACATCCATAGTCTGCACACACCGGCATCCTTTTGTGTGCGTCTCATTTTCTCCTTTGTTTGGTCTCTCAGAGACGAGCAGTCCCCTCTCCTCTTTTGTTTTTCTCGCTTTGCACTTTGCAGGCTGGAGATGGGGAATAGATCAAAAGCAGAATGGATGAGCTGTTTTGCCAGATCCCCCAGTCTTAACGGATTTCAAGGCTGGGTGAGGCTGTGAATGTGTTCCTTGGCTGGGTATGTGTATGTGTGTGTGCGCGTGTGTGTAATATGCATGTACATGCAAATTTATGTGTATCTGCCTGAGAGCCTCTGTTCCTTTGTGCCTACAAGTTTGCCTCTAAGTCTTAGTTTTTATCAGTCAGCACTGTGCACCCTCGAATGCCTTCTAAGACTCACGATGTGCCATACTGTAGCTGTCGAAGTAGCAAAGAGGATTTGTAACCCTATAGGCATTATTTCATTTGCTTCTACTTCCGGGCATTGTCTGTTCTCCTAAAAAAAAAAAATCCTAAAAAGATTTCCATTTTCTATTTCTATATAAAAGTAGTTATATTAATTATTATTAATAATAATAATTAATATAATAATAATTATATTATATTAAAAAAAAAACAATCATTTAAAAAATACCAACAGTAAGGGCGATTTTTAATTTGCTCTACAGTACCTGCCTTAAATGGTTGTAATCTTTTTTAAGTTTTGTAATTTTTAAGTTTTGGTTGTCTGGTACTCAGCCACAGCTGTTGGATCTGGAGATTATAGGTCAGTCAGGTGGAAGGATGGGAAACCATTTAAAGCATCTGAGACATAAACAACACAAGCCTTAATTTATATCATCAGTTCAATAAATTTAGAGCTCCAAACCAGCAAAAGCTGCTTTAGGATCTGTCTAAACACCTGTCTTGTTCTTCTGGAGAGCTAGAAACTGAAACAGGAGTACTAAGTTTAATAGAAAACATCAGGTTCTGTATCAGATCATAAAACCAAAAAGCAGCATCATGCTTAAGTCACAGCCACATTGAAGATGTGCTAAGATATATTAAGTTGCCAACCTTCTTTTACCCTGTTTCTATTTAATACATAAAGAGGCCTCTTTGTTGTCGTTGTGGTAAATAATCTGTAGTTTTAAACTGAACCAACGCCTGATATCTCTCTGTTTCCACTACTATCTACAATGTGTAAGGCCTGGTCATACCCACAGTAAAAAAAAAAACAAATACTGACAGATGAATTGAAGAAATCATGGGGTGACAGTGGGGCAAGAGTTAAGGAGTTTGTCCTGTAATAGGAGGGTTGCTGGTTCAATACGCCGCTCTGACCACCTTGTGTCCTTGGGTAAGACACTTCACCTGATTTGCCTGCTGGTGGTGCCGATGTACGGTGTAGTGTAAAGCGCTTTGGGGTTAGCAGACTAGTTAAAGTGCTGTACAAGTACAAGCTATTTACCATCTTTTGATTTCTGGTGCACTCAATTCATCACTCATTTGATGTTTTTGCATTCAACATGGAGAAGAAACCAGCTTGTTAAAATGTATAAGAGAAAACCTACGAAAATAGAATAAAATTAAAAATAAACTAAAATATGACAAAAAATAAACATGCATATTCATTTAGGTGATTGTTGTATACATCTAATAAGCGTAAGACTAAGAATTTCTTTATTCTGGAAAGTGTCCTCCTCTTCAACATCACTGGCAGAGTCCAGTTCCCCACGAACAACATGGCTGGGCCTCCTAATGATCTTACTGGGTCTGTTACGCCAGGCACACACAGGATATGAAGCAGGTACGGTGCAGACACGGTGCGGATACTGCAAGAAACCTAAATCATTAATATAAGTTTGTACACTTACTTTATCCACAGTGCAGTGTTTTTGCTGCTACGGAGGCCGTGCAGCTCAACGGAATGATCAAGCTCCTGAATTTCACAAGCCAGTAATTATTTAATTAATCTAGAAATCTGTTTAATTTAGTAAAATGAGTTACTGAAAGAACTAAACTTTTTAATAATATTCTAAATTATTAACTATAACTGTAAAAATCAACAGCAGGGAGCTACACAGATTTGGATTATTGGATTGCTGGAAACTAGATTTTGCTGAACATACTTAACATGTACAAGAAATATGGTAACGTTTCCGTATTGTAAAAGTCTCATTACACTCCTATTAACAACTAATTGCTTTGTTCCACCTGCACAACACTGAAGTTTCTTCTTTAAAGGAGACAGCTGCAAGTTTAACTCCTCCCAGCCAGTAGATGGCACACTCACACTCACCAGCTCACGTTCAAACCTTCAGTTGTACTGTTTGCCAACTGGTGTCCTTTTATTAGCATTAGCAAACATTTAACCTACCTGTCCAGAAGGACAGGCTTCCGGGCCCCTTTGCTTCCATAGGTTAGCACCAATGCTCAAAATCTTGATCTCATTTTGCTTGTTTTTTGGTCCAATTGAATCTGAGAAATGTACGACAGAGAAGAAGCCACATGTGCTATCACAGTGCTACTACAAGCTCAGCTCCGTCTTACATCCCTTCAACCTACTATCCCCATTGGTGTAGAATTCTTTCGTGTCGACGTTGGCATCGTAACCAGAAGTAAATATTTATATATTTTGGACCCGTCTAAATTTATAAAACAATTATTTATATATGCAATATTTATTTTTTAGTAAAATTTGTATTTTTTATTCTGCCCCACTCTAGGCAACTTCAAAGGTTATAGCTACAACTAAAACGGTTAAATATTCAAAATTTGATAAATTGTTAGTTTACCTCCTCTCTGTTTTTGAGCATCTGTTATTTTGATTTTCCCCCTTTTCCTTATTCTCCACACTGCCCTCTGAAGACTTTTCGCTGCAGGGCTTTCCCCTCAAGCAGACTTTTACTGGAAATACCACTTGCCTTCTGTCAAACTGAAGTGTAAACGTGGTTTTAAAGTAAACGGTGAAACCAGTGAAGTCCCGTGATGTCTAAGTAAGGTTGAAGGGTTGTCTGAATGAACTGCCAAACTAAGATTGACATTTTTTTCATTTAAATATGAACAAAATATATTAGCTACAAAAGCGCAGTTTTCTGGGCTAAATAACTCAGAACAAACTTATTTAAGAAAACACCACACTGCAAAAAGGGAATTAAAAGTAAGTCAAATTTTCTTGAAATTAATGTATTTTTCCTTGATTTAAGCAGGTAAATAAGACTATTTGCCAATGGAATAAGATTTTTGCACTTAAATTAGGAACATTTCATCTCTATCGTCTTATTTCAAGTGCAGGATATCTAATTATCTTATTTTAGGGGTACAAATACTCATTCCATTGGCAAATAGTCTTATTTCCCTGCTTAAATCAAGGAAAAATACATTCATTTCAAGAAAATTTGACTTTCTTTTAGTTCCCTTTTTGCAGTGCACTATGAAAACTAGAATTGGAACTGTTATGCATTGCTTCCACAAGTTCAAATGTCTTTTATCGTTAAGGCTTCCGCATAGGAAATGAGTCCCTGTTTGTACACTGCCTGTGATTGCTGAAACTTGTACGTTTCTGGTAATGCTATTCTGTGAGCAGCTACTCCTGCAGGTGGTGTATTCAGTGTGTGGTCACAAAACCTGCAGCTCGGAGGGGTCCGGCAGACTGGTGTGAATCGCAGTGGCTTCACAGCCGAGCTAATGTTGAAACCATACAGAGGTTTTCAGAAACAATTTGGACCGTCCACTACAGCTCGGTGCATAGGATGAGCAGGGACTGTTGCTGCCAGGGCATCCATTGTTGGTATTTTTTTCTGCAGGGAGTGTAACACTTCCAAAACTGGAAGCACTGCTTTGAAAATCTGCTCCACAAGCCAGAAGACCTTTTCCTCAACTCAGAGCTGGTTTTTCATGAGATAACTTGAACTAACAACACCATTGTTCAGCATAATGTCAAACAATGATCAAGCTTACTTGCTTTGTAACAGGGCTGAACAATATGCCACGTATATATTTATGTTGCTGCATTAATATGTGCGTTAATGTGACAAAGGACTGTCAGTGTCATGTATTGCTCAGGACCAAAATTCAGACAGGACGCAAACAAGATCATATCAAAATGGATATCAAGCAAAATCCAGTTTTTAGCCCCTAAATGCATTTTGTTTTTTACTTGGAGTCTCTTGGAATGCACAAATGTTGAATGTAGTCTATCCAGGTCTTGTTAGCTTTATTTATTTCTATTTTTTGGGTGGGTGGGGGTCATCTTTTTTTAAGCTATTTAGATTTCTCTCTTCTCTATTACATTTTTGAACTATTATATCACAACATTTGCTCCAGAGCTGCTTAACAAGGTCATGGACAGTTAAGCAGCCCTGCATCGCAAATCTGACATTTATATTTCTCGTAGTGATTTTTTTTGTAGTCCAAGTTGAACTGGGGTGGAGTGTAATGCTCTGCGAGACTGGAGTTGGGCAGGATGTGAGTAACCCCCATTAGATTTAAAGAGACAGCACCAAAGCGAGTCGCTTGGACACACCTCAGAACAGGAGTAAAAATTGGGAACGTGGGGGTAAATTAACGAGGACCTCAGACTAAAGCATTGCAGTTCCACTTTATATAGACCACAACTGAATGATTTAAATGTGAAAATAAACAACTGAAAGCATATGTCCCCTTTAAGAATAAAAAGGTAAAGAGGCTTTCAGAACTTACCAGGACACAAAGGGAGAAATGCAGGTAATGAACAGGGCATGAGGTGATGAAAACAGGAGGATCTGACAATCACAGAAAAATCCGTGGAGTATACGTACACAGAGAGAGTGTTTACATGTACCAGAAACAGGTCAGACACAGATAAACTCAGGGGTTAGTTGAGCTACAACAAAAAAAAGTACAAGAAATGAATATAGAACTCAGTTATAATCGCATTTGAGGAATAAATGCTTTGAAAACAATTTCAATATTAAGCTTGTTGGATGGAGACTTACAGAAGTAGATCCCCAAACCTGAAATGGTGACCAGCGTTAGGTTAGAGAGAGGTGGAAGTATTGCAATGAAAGTTGACAGGGGGAGTGAAGGCCTAGTGGTTAGAGCAGTGCGCTTGCGCTTTGAGAAGGTTGCAAGTACCCGGTTCGATCCCAGCTACCTGCATTCTGGGTCCCTGAGCAAGACCCTTAACCCCAGATTGCTCCCCAGGCACTGCACAGTGGCAGCCCACTGCTCCCCAAGGGGGATGGGTTAAGATGCAGAATTGAATTTCTCCATTGTGAGATCAACATGTTCAATTTAACTTTAACTTTTTAACTTCAAATAGAGAATTGACGAAAATGTGCATTTGTTGTAACTGCTGTTACTATTGAAACATTGAGCGATGTTATAACCATTACAGGATTTTGTAATATGCATGCAAGCCTGCTTTATGATAGAATAAAAGAACATAAGCAGTCTGATAATTTGGTGAGGTTAAAAGGAATGAATGGGGAAGCTGTTCAACAGCCCCTATTATATGGAAGAATCACAACTCCGTAGCTCCTTTCTATTGGTTGGCAACAGAGTCACGACTGTGCGCTTGCCTCAGTCCTCTCTCTATTATAGCAGTCTTTCCCACCTACGCCACCACCTGTGTTTGTGTAGCTCCTGAAGTTTGCCTACAGCGTCACCCTGATTAGTCTCATTGCTGTTGGTGATGAGTCACAGCAGACAGCGCTTTCTGTTAAAAAAGTTAGCCCTTTATATCCCACTCACTGTTCCATAGAGAAAATGCAGATAATAGTTCCAACATGCACTGTGCTTCGTTTGAACAACGTGCTCACTCCGAGGAAAAGCGGTTCGACGCTCTAAATCTAACTTCGTTTTCTTTGTTTAGCGTATCCAGGAGATGTTCATTAAGCTGGCGCTAACATCTGCTGAAAGGCAGCGTGTAAAACCTACGAGGCTTCAGAACGTCGCCTTCAGACGCAGATAGCGCGGGGCTGCCCAGACAGAAGTAAAAGTTTGTCCTCAGAGGCTTGTGAGGCTACTTTCCTTCAGCTGTGCAGGCAGCAGCCATCCAGGCGTTAAGCTGCTGCATATTTCCGTCTCGACTCAAACTCATTTACGTCCCTGTGACACCTGAATGCCTTAGCTTCACTGTAAGTGGTCGCCGTGACATTATGCTCGATAATGGTAGCTGTTGCTTCCCCCCACATATGATGGATGCGCCTGTCACAGTGCAATGCTGCCTTTTCTGTCTGAGGGAAACAAAATCAGCCAATCCTGACGCTTCAGCGGTCAGCCACCTTAATCTTTTCCTCGTGCTGTAATGCCGGTACCAGAATGAACCCGGGGTAATCCCTCACAGGGTGCGCCGTTCCACTTGTCACTCTCTCTAACTCACTTGCTGTCTCTTTCTATTTCTTGTGCATGCGTCTGTTCCTAGGACATGTTTCCTGCCCACATTACCCATAAGCATTCCCTCTCTGTTGTTCTGCTGTTGCTCTCTCCACCATATGTTCTGCCTATCTAACTGACTAATCCGTATTGTCTGTCATTGATTTGCTTTCCATTTGCCAGCCTCGCCACTCTTTGCCTCCAATGTTAGTTGTTTCTGCATTCCTTCCTAATTCTCTGAAGACCAGTGAGTGGAAAACACTAGTCTGAATTGGGTTCCTCAATGCGCAGTAGTTGTCTTTACACATATTTACAAGATAGCACATTTTGTTTAGTTATGAGTGTTATTCACAGTCTTAAGGCATCACATAATACCATGCTGTCAGCCTCTGTTTCAGCAAATTAGCTGAATCCGAGGTTTCCTAGCCTCGTCGAACATAAACAAACAAAGAAGGTTTAGTAGAAGCCAAACATTACGCTGTTCTTGACAGCACCAGAAGTAGTTTGCATGCCTAAAATGTTCAATTCCAGTTTCAGCTGAGCAGAGCGCTTTCTCCTACCTCTTTCCTATGTTCCCCTACAAGGGTTACCACAGACTCAAACCAGGACTTTATTTACCTTTCTTTCAAAATGGGTTTTGAACAAATCTCTGATGCCTTCACTGAAAAGCTTAATTTATACTGACAGTGAATTACAAACAGTATATCTCTAATTAGGTGTCTTCTAAAACCGCTTGTCGACTCAGACCAAAGGAAACTGATTACGATTACACTTAGCAGATTTGAATCTATAAGAGGTTGTGAAAATCAGAAAATTATCATTGCAGCTGACATTTAATTTTATTTGCTATTTTCTGTTATATTAAATCTGAATAAACTGCCTTTTAACTTTTGTTTGAAATGTGGAAAAATGTGAAAAGTTCAAGGGATATAAACCCTTTTGTTTGGCTCTTTAAATTCATATGGCATATCTACAGGCTAAAGTATTGTTTTCTGGTTGTGTCTTCCCTGCGGAGGTGGGATGGGTAGCCAAAGATTGTATTCAACATATTTTTATTAAAGTAAAAGTAAAAAGTGCTCAGCTAATAAATTACTCAAGAGGGAAAAAATATTCAGTAAGAAGGCTGCTCAAGTACTGAGTTTAATCACAATTAATCACAACATCTGATAAAAAAATGTATGTAATCAGACAGACAAAAACCTAAAGTTATGTGCAAATTATATTATTTTAAAGACTAAACAAAAAAAATATACAAAAATAACAATTACAAAATAACCAATTCAGGCAGAAGAAACACTTTTCTAAATATTTTTTTCAACTTTAAACTTGAAGGCAATACTTACAGCGGGTAATGTAAATATAAAGCCTGTTAGAACAGTGCAAAGTACTTCCAGTGACAGCATCTACTATTTACTGTTTGTTCACTTGACTTCCAAATGGCTCAATAACCTTAGCAGATAGAAAATTACATTAAAACTTTATGTACCAACAAGAAGCAGTGCTTTAACAACATTTGTGTAGTTACTCACGGTGGGTAGAGTAGCCAGAAATTTTACTCAAGTAAGAATATAGTGGTACTTCTTCATAATATTACAGAAGTAAAAGTAAAAAGTGCAGTAAAACTACTCCTTAAAAAAGTTAACTTTGTTCAAAAAGTTACTCAAGCTATGTAACTGAGTAAACGTAACTAGTTACTACTCACTTCCGCTTCCTTGTGCATTAGGCAGTCTAGTGAGAACTTTTGTATAGATAGATAGATAGATAGATAGATAGATAGATAGATAGATAGATAGATAGATAGATAGATAGATAGATAGATAGATAGATAGATAGATAGATAGATAGATAGATATACATGTTGTATTTTCTTGGAGCGATGTCCTGGTGTGTGTGGTGTTTCCCCGAGGACAAATGCACATTCAGCCTGTTGAATAGCCAATCATAAAGGTAGATGAGGGAAACCCTGAAAATAAAACACACACACACAACTCACCTTTATATCATAGCGCTGCCGCCACTTATTTAACCATCGGCTTTTTTTTTTATTGTTTTTTTTTTTTAATTAGCCCACAAACTATTGCCATTATTCTTCCTCGTCATCCATGTTTATTTACTCGAAACACACTTTTAATCTTGAGATGTTTTGAAAGATTTCCAGTCTGACGCCCAAATATTATGAGTGAAATCTGTTTATGTGTGGTGTGCTTGCCATGTGACCAGACACCGCACCCTGTGCGAACAAAACTGTTATATCTGTGATTTGTTATCATGTGTGGCTTCTCTCAGGCTTTGAAAATCAGCCAACAATTTTAAAATATTGCTGTGTGAACCAGCATGTAAGAGCACAGACAGACAGGAGAGAGCCAGATTCTTTTTTTGGGTGTAGGAGCGCTGTAGTGTTGTTGCTTCACCTTGAGCTTGAATTCAGATGCACGCACTCAATTTAGTCACACAGTAATATACGTACTTTTAGAGGGGCATTTTTAGGGTCTTGTAACATTGGGAGCTTCAGCCCAGACCCCTCATTCCTCTTCCTCTTTAAAAAGAGCTCTTCTAAGTCTGTATCCCTGCATTTTCCCTACTATTTTTATCCCTTGCGCACAGCACAAAGCTGAAAAGGAAAATTGTTTCCGCTACCCTCACCGCCTCAACCCAGTATCATTGACAATAAATTATGCCAGGACCAGACAATCAATTCCCAAATATCCTGTTGTTGTTTTTTGTCCATAGCCATCTAGGCTGTGTAGAGAAGTGCATACTCATAAAATTTAGGTTTACAATAAATGAATAAAAGTGCTATTTCCTATAGTGCTATTTCCTGTAGGCTTAAGACTATTGCTAGTTTGGGCATGCCGGGCTCAGAATTCTGCACCTGACTCGTTCGTGGGTGACCGGGACCCGGCAGACTTGCTAGGTTGTTGCCGCTGGTGCCTGTGCTGCCTTTGCTCCATGGCTGCAGAGGTCTGAACTGGGATCTCCTCTGCTGTCCTTTCGGTTGATGTTTGGTGATGCTGTGGCTGTATGACCTCTGTGCTCTGTGGGGCTGCTGGTTTCCTTGGTCCCAGGGTCCTCACTGCATGGTTCTGATGTCTGGAGGGGGATTGCAGTGGCCCTCTGCACCTATCAATTAGTATAATACAGGCCTGCACCACATATATTGCATATATTGCACACACATTTATGTACTTATATGTGTTGCCATAACCATTAACAGTTTTGCTCCATGTCCTTGCTGCTGATGCTGTTGCTGTCTGTGTTTTTTTTTTTTGTTTTTTTGTTTTTTGTTAGCTCTATCTCTTTGCATATGTTTGTGATTGTTTTTTTCTCAATTTCCCCAAGAGGATATTTCCCTGTAGCAGCTGGTTGTCTGGTTCTGCCATTTTTGTCTATATGTTTTCTTTGTGTCTGTTTCCTTTCTCTCTTTCTCTTGCTCCGTCCTTGTTATTCCTCTTTCCCTCCTCCTCTGTCATGTTTGACATCAGTTTGTACTTAATACCTTGACTGCAATAAAGAAATGCATCAATAGTTGGGCATCAAGGGAGGCTTGGTGTAACGATTTGGGTTTTGTGTTATTTTAGTTTTTCACTTTTCTTTACTTTGTTAGTTTATCAGTCTGTGTTAAGCAAGTGTTTAGTTCAGCTCTGTTCACCTGCCAGCAATCTGCCAGCTCACTTCTGTGTTTCCACCCAATCAGTTTGTTTATCACTCCCCTGTCAGCATTCACCAACCAGTCAGATCTATTCACCTGTCAGTCTCCAGTCACCAACCTATCAGTTCGGTTCTCTGTTAGTCACATCCCTTCCTTTGATTAGTTCCACCTGTTTTCCTGTAATTAGTTTCTACCCCGTTCACTTGCTCACTCCCCTATTTATACCTAATTCACACCTTTGTTTGTGGCCAGATCATACGAGCCTATCGGTGAGTCCAATCCAGTGTTATTGTCCCTGATTGACCTGTTGATGTTGACCCGATTTGCCCCCGGATTCTGAGCCAGCCTGACCCCTGTATTTCCTGTTTTTCCTCCCTGAGCAGACTGTCTGCCTGTATTACCTAACCTGACCTGTCCTTCGTTATCCGAGCCTGTCTAACTTCTTTTCGGATCTGTCTGCCTGCTCGTTGCCTGACTGGACCTGTCTTTGGAGATTGGAGCTAGCCTGTCCCCTGTTTTTGATTCTTAAGTTTGCCGTTTGTCAGCTCCAGACTGTTTTTGGTATTAGGATGCTGTTGTCCTGTTTTTGGCTTGAAGCCCTATTTGTTTTCACCTGGTCATCTTCTGTTTGATAAATTGCCTTTTATTATAACCTCTGCTTGTTCGGCTGAATTCTGGGTCCTATGTATCCCGTTCCTGACACTTGGTAAAGCAAATATGTTTGGCATCAATATGCTCGCCTTAAAGCTGGACACGACAAGGGTGTAAAAAAAGAAAGCTTCCTGCCACATGCCTTCTCATTATTTAAACATGGTATTGATGAATTGACAGAGAGAGATTATGCGTGGCTATAAATGTCTGCTGGTGAAGGCTCGTGACGCAGTATGTGTATCAGTGAAATGAAAAAGCACTAATCAAGCTCAAACCCAAACAAACTCACCTCAACCACCCTTCTCGCCTGCTCCAATTGAGCCTCCGTTGCTTGCGTCAGAGACGCTACAGCTTTGACTCAGATGCAGCATTTGACAACCTGGTGAAAATGGGTTGCTGTTTGAAAATGCACAGCTTCCTGTCTGTGTGACAAACGTAGGAGTCAAATGGAGCCTGTGCTGGCACTGTGATAGTAATAACTTGTTTTATGGGATGGCGTGCTGTTACCTCCCAAAGATATATGTTTCAAATACTAGGATTTGCTTCACATTACAAGTTACATAGTCTGCACCATTACCACTGAGTGTGCTTTAAGGACAGTGACAGAAGATTACAGATGTTTTATCTGAGCCGTTTGATTAATGGGAGACTGTGCTGCTACCTGATAAATGTTTCGTCAGCTTAATTAGCGTTTATAGTTTGTCAGTTCAGCTTTTAGACTACTTGCTGTCATCCTTTCATCATATTGTGTTCCAGTAATGATTACCCACCTACTTTATTGCTTTTGGACTCATAAATAACATGATTCTACAGCGTATTGCAAAATTATTCAAGCCCTGTGAGACTCTTTCATGCACCATGTTGAAAGAGGGAAAAGGAAACATGATGTTTATTTTTTTTTTATGATTACAAAACTAATATATATATATATATATATATATATATATATATATATATATATATATATATATATATATATATATATATAATTTATTATTTTTTCAACCCCCTTTAAGGCTACATATTCATTGCAACCAGCTACTTTCAAAAGACACCTAGTAAGTAGAATCCACCTTTGTAGGTCAACAAAGGCCTCAGAGGTTTGTTAGAGAACATCAGTGAACAAAGAGCACTGGAACACATTAGATATGTCAGGGATAGGGCAGTCTGTTGCTGTAAGAAAGCCATAAACAGTAATTTTCTGTTTGCCACAACCATGTAGAGGACACAGCAAACAGGTAGTAGGAAGGCGCTATGGTTAGATGACAAGACATTGTCATGCCCAGAACCACCGGGAGCTAAGCCTGCTACAGACAGTGGAGATGAAGGTGGACTTCAGGAGAACCTTCCACACTCTGTCCCCCCCTAACTGTCTTCAACAAAACCGTCTACTGTGAATCACTTCCTTGGAACCACCCTTTCTCGGGACCAGAGATGGTATTCACATACTGACGGCAATCCAAAAGAAGGCCCAGCAGAGATTGTACTTCCTGCAGCAGCTCAAGAAGTACAACCTACCGTAGGAGCTACTGGTCACCTTCTATACTGTCATCGTCCAGTCTGTCTGGTGCTCATCCATCTCTATGAAGAATACTTGACAGGTCCAAACTGCTATGAAAAATGAAATTGTCAGGTCCAACCTTCCATTCATTCATGACCTGTACAGGTCCTGGTCCAGCAAAAGGGCAACTAAAATAGTTGTCCACCCAACACATTCTGGTCACTGGTTATTCAGACTTTTACCCTCAGGTCGGCATTACAAACAGACATAGAGCCAGTTTCTATCCCCAGGCTCTGTCTGCGATGAACACCATACAGCCAGAGTAGCCAGCTCTGTGTTTTCACATGTTGTGGGCAGCTAGTGAGGTAGTCCAGTATCCACAGGGGACAAGAGATGGTTCACTTGTCTTTCGGAATGTCCAGAAAGAAATGTGGACACTGACTTCTCTGTTCGATGGAAGCCGATCGACGTAACACTGGCGTCTCATTTTGATGCTCTTGAGTAATGGGAGCCAACAATATTAAGACCATATCATAACAAGAAGAAGAAAGGTAAGAATAAAACAGCACAGCTATTAACAATTGCTTTTTGTAGAGCCGTGACTCCTACTGTTGTCTGGACAAGTCTGTGTGGATGTGTATTGTATAGTGAGAGCCAAGACAAGTACGTTAAACAGCAGATGACTATCTTGAAAGTGTGTTGTTGTTTTTTGTGATCACTGATTTATTTAGTATGTTACAATAAGTAAAAAATAAATTTTCATTTATAAAAGTTAGACAGTTAAAACCAGAAGTTTACATGAACTAAATAAAAAGACAAATAAGTGTTTTTTTCTCACTGTAAGATATGAAATCTGAATTAACCTTTCTTGTCTTAGATCAGTTAGGATTACCAAAATTATTTATATTTACTAAATGCCAGAATAGTAATAGCAATATTTTTTTAGAAATTGTTTTATTACTTTCTTGAAGGTCAGAAGTTTACATACATTTTTGTAAAGATTTGGTACCCTTACCTTTAAACTGCATGACTCAAATATCCAGATATCCTTCCACAAGCTTCTCACAAACATTTGCAGGAACTTTGGCCCATTCCCCCTGACAGAACTGGTGTAGCTGAGCCAAGTTTGTAGGCCACCTTGCTCACACATGCCTTTGGTTGATACACTGGTTACAAGTTATTTTGGTGCTAAGCCATTCAGCGATTTATAGACTAACAGAAATATTTTCATGTCTATTCTCTAAAATACAGGGAGCCAGTGTAAGGAGATTAGAGCAGGGGTGATGTGCTCTACTTTCTTAGTATTAGTGAGGACGCCGGCAGCAGCGTTCTGGATCGACTGCAGTTGTCTGATCGACTTTTTTGGGAGACCTGTGAAAACACCATGGCAGTATTAAATTCAACTAAAAGATAAATGCATGGATTAGTTGTTCAAGATCCTGCAGAGACATTAGTCATTTAAACTTCTAAATTTGAAGAAAGTATTAAATTGTTGTCAAAAATAATCCTTCTCCCAATATTCTGACATTAAATAAATAGAAAAAATTTCAGTAATTCTAACAAACTTACAATAGTACAAGGTGATGCAGATCTTATGTCTGACAATGAAAAAAAAGTATGTCTTTTTATATAGTGTATCTAAACTTCTGGTTTCATCTGTATATAATATTTTGAATGTTTTTATCATACTTAGAGGTATCAAAATCGAATAAAGTAGAAGCTAATCAGTCCCCAAACAGTTTCTAAACTTACCTTGAACAATATTGCGATGATCGAAAAGTTAGCACTGCAATTATCTGTTTTTGGATTAGCACGACTGTGCCCACCACTGGATGAGGCCCAACTTTTCATGGTTCTTCCTCAGATGCGAGATCAGTGCTACCGGCCTGTAGCTGCTGATACACAGGACACATGAGGCCTTCCACAGCTGTGATACTTTCCCCTGTTTCAGGGTCCTGTTGAACATACATCCCATGATGCCACGCAGTTGATATGTGCAGCACCTTACAGGCCTGGAACTGTTGCCATCTTGATCCTTTGTATCTGGTTCATCACCTGAAGTGTTGAAAGTGACAGTATGGTGGTGAGTGAGGGAGGGGGGCTGTAATGTCCACCACTATGGGTGGCTGAGAGGTGTGACGTTCTGGGAAGAAAAGCACACAATTGTCAAATATGAGGGTGTTTGCAGAAGGGGAGACTGGACTGGGGAGGGTTGAGTGTCTAGTGGACACTGTTTAGGTCATTTACCCACCCTAAATCATCTACAGCCTGGGAATTTGGTTTGTGACCAGAAATTGTTTTCAAAACACATCTAAGTTTATTTTTTTTAACTCAGGGTTGAGTTGGAGCCATTGGAACAGGCTGGCTACTGGGACGGCACTAGAAGTGAGATCTTGGGTTTGTAACTGTAGTTGGACAAGAAGGCGATTCAACAAAGTTTTGACTCAGCAGGGCTCAATAAAAATCCATGATACGCTTTTCAGATATTGTGAAAAAATAACATGTACTGTAACCCCTCCACACATGTTGTGTTGTTCTATTGCATGAGGCCCTAACAAGATTGAAATTTGTGGTCATAATGTGACAAAAAAAGGTTCACAGGGTATGAAAGTTTTCACATGTATTGTATTTCCATGACGCTTCTTTCAAATACGTTCTACACTAATACAAGTGTTTAATCTTTCGAGCAAGCCCTTTCATTGCTGTAACATCTAAAAAAAAAAAAAAGACATTACAATATCACTTTACGCCCATCTCAGCTGAAACAGAGGTGAAGGGAGGTCTACCATAGGGTCAACTCTCTCTTCCTGCTTGCAGATCCCTCATTGTTCTGACTCTCCACCCACTCGTCTCTGGCTCGAGTCGAGGTGCCACCTCATCTCATTAGCCTCTCAGTCACCCCCATGCTCAGACTTTCATGTCACCTGCTGAGCGCAGCCAAGCTAAAGACTCCCCACCTCCCACCACCTCTGCAGGCTCTGGCAGCTGATTGTGTATACTGATTGCGGAACGGCGTATTTCACTGGCCTCTTTTGGCCATACTGCTGTATATGTCTCCTCTCTCTCTCTCTCTCTCTCTCTCTCTCTCTCTCTCTCTCTCTCTCTCTCTCTCTCTCTATCTATCTATCTCTCTTGAGGCAATCAGTAGCATGGCGTGCAAAGAGTTGAGGGAGGTTCTGGTAGCGGTGTAGTCTGTTTGTGTGAGCAAGGTACCGTTTTTTTATATATATATTTTTCCCAAACAAGTGCACCAGAGGAAATGGAAGGAAGGATCTTTTTGATCTTGCTCTCTCAAAGGAAATCTTTGATTCTGGGAGCTGTCTCTGCTTTTTTTCTCCTCCTTTTGATATCTCTCACATCAGAATTCATCATCAGTGTTGGAAGAGTGGTTAAATGGCGTCCAAATCTTACACAGATCAACATGAATTGGTCGAAGTCTCTTGACAGTTTCAGTAGTTTAGTCGTGAAACAAACCATGACTATGTGTTTTTTTTTTTATAACACTTCAATGATTAGTGATTTAACATCAGCTCTGGTTTGGACTACAGACGGTAAAATATTGCTGATAGTTCTCTGTCTGTAATAAGCCTATAACAGGAGAGCTTAGACTAATGAATCATAGTAAACCATACTCTTTTACATTAGATGTTATATTTTATATTAAATATCTACACAGATATACAGAAAATATTCTTAAACTTGAAAAGTTGACTACTGTGACTTTGTTTTTGATTTTTGTTTGTTTCTTTTTGTTGTTGTTTGCAATAAATAACAAAGATAAAGGTTAATTTGTTAAAGCTGTGGACATATTACTGTCTATGTGCTTGTCTACTATTTAATAATATAATGAAAGTACTATCCTTTTTTCATAACAATAACTTGTACAATAATCTTTATAGGAATAGTGTGTGTAGGATTATCACATTTCACAATCTCTTAAAATAGCCTTCACATCTAAAAATTTAACTGGAGGTAACCAATGTGCCCAAAAGTAAAATAAATAAATAAATAAATAAAAAGATTCACAAACATTTAAATGTTATCTTGATCCTTGTTTATCTTGCATCTCTATCTTCTGTGCCAACTCACATGAAAGCTTCTGTATGAGTCAAAGATCCTGAAATTGCATGTATTAGTTCATCAGTTACAAAAAGAGAATTTTAATTCACCCTGAAGCATATGGGAATCTATTAAACTTGGAAACAAACCATGTACAAAAATGACTTTGCAAAAGGATTTGCATGCAGTAACAGAGTTGTCTCTCTCTCTCTCTCTCTCTCTCTCTCTCTCTCTCGCTAGCTGTACATACATGCATACATACAGACAGGCATGCATATATATATATATATATATATATATATATATATATATATATATATATATATATATATATATATCCTTCCTTCTCCCTTTTGTAGCTCCCAGGGCTTAGCTCACCAGGGGGTATGATAATGTGCCTGTACCTAGATCCTTCCGAACTCCATCCACCCTGCTTGCTGCTGAGTGATCTTGCTGAGCGATGTTAGAACAGACCCTGGGCGGTCGGGGGGAACTGGCTCCAGGGCTTGGCTCTGCGCCGCTGGAGATAGCAGTGTGGCTGGGTTGCGGAGGGTACCCCGCGTCTCACCCTCTGCCTTCCTGGCCTGGCCGTGCGTGCGTGCGGGCTCAAGACACTGACTTCTCTTCATGAGTGCCTAGCAGCACCAATGACCCAATGCAGAGGAATCGGACCCGCTCTGAAGAGCTGACTGAGGGCAGAACAATCCTCCACACATGGCACACGTGGATGCAGGAATGCCTGAAGCTGTACAAGGTTAGCAAGACACTGGGAGCCTTCCTTGCAACCTTCATGAGGCTGTGGAAAACCACCCCTGAAGCTAACATCCAGTCAGTTGCACAAGTCTCAATCAAATGTGAAATACATTTACAAAGGGTATATATCACATATAAGGGGGGTAGGGGGGTATATATATGATGTATATACCCCCGCCCCCTTTCCCCAGACATTTAATCAACAGGACTGTCTTTGGATACTGATTCAGAAAGGAGGCAAACATCTGTCACCTTCTCTAACTAAATGACATTAGGCTAAGAGTGAGTGAAACATCGACTCAGTGATCTAAACCACAAGGATCTACAGCAGGGACACTGGAATGTCTATCAGGCTGAAAAAAAAAAATCTCTCTGATAATGTAACACACCGTTTAGATTGTGGTTATCTATCCTGGGTTTTACGACAGTGAGGGATGCTTGACGGCAGGTCCAGGGCTTATGCGTGCTGGAGAGAAATGAATAAAAAAATAAAGAAACACCAAAAAAAAAAGCAAATCTGACACAACACTGTCTACTAACACCAGGGAATCAGAACCGATCTGGGTAGAAAGGGACAATGTATACAGTTTCAGTCTGTTGTGATGCACCATCTGAGCACGCTGGGTAAATAGGGTTTGTGATGCGACACGTCAGCCCTGCCTCAACCCCCGGAGGACAGCATCTCCACCACCTGGTAAGCGCCCTTCCAATGCGGCGCCAACGACCCCGCTGAGAACCGCACAACTGAGCCAACCTGGTAAGGCCTATGACAAACCTTCCTATCACAATAAAGCTTCTGTTTGTCTGTGGCCGCACTGTCGAAAAACCCAGGACAGATAACCATAACCTAAACAGTTTGTTACGAAAGTGACAAAGAGAGGGAAGGTAATCTGTAAATCGCTTATAAAAAGCAGAAGTGGCAACACCAATGGAAGCCTCTTAGACGTCCCTTTTCCCCTCTGTCACCAGACTGTTGAACAAACATGCTATAAATAGTGACTTTTGGGATTACTTATTGTTATTTGAATGCAAATAGCAAAAAAAAAAAAAACATCTCTTCAGAATCTCTAACAGATCTGTATGGAAAATAATTGCTAAATTAAATGTAAGAAAATAAAATTTAAAAAAAAATAAAAATAAAATAAATATATATATATATATATATATATATATATATATATATATATATATATATATATATATATACTGTAAATAAGCCAATTACAAACAAGGCAAATACAGCCCCAGAATACATGAAAAATGGGTCACAACAATGTGCGCTTGAAAGCAGCATGACTTAAAGTTTATTTTTAAAAAAAACTGTTCTGGATTGATAAACCTGAGTTGTGTAATTGAATGATTGATACAGGAGATGTGAATGAAAGGTGAAATCGGGATGCAAGTTAAGACGCTCTGCGAGGTGGAGGTGTTAAGTTCCACTCGAGCTGTGCTTAGAGCTCGGCACTGCGCCACAGGATTTGCGGGTAATTGCCTTAATGAATGCATTCTGTTGCCTGTGATTGAACACATGCCCTGCGCACACGCCTCAAGGAGCCAAAGCACGTTATTTTTATATCCTCTTGCATTTCTCGCTGAGTCTCCCTGTCACCTTGCCTCACGCTGCAGCTATCTTCCGCCTTGTCTGAAGGTCACACTGATCCTCTGATAGTGAGGAGGGTGAAAATTATGCACAAATTGTTTCTGCTGGCCTTTCCCAACTGATAGACTTGGTGACTGATCTTCTCTTCGTGTGTGTGCGTGTGTCTGCGTGTGTGTGTTGCTTTGCAGATTGGCCTGTGGCACTCTGAAGATGGACTGTCCATGGAGAGAACTCTTCCATCAATCAATGTGACAGACACCCTCTTCAACACAACTCTTACAATTACAACAATACTGGTAAGGACTGTGTGCACGGGCAGAGTCGCACACGTGCATCAGTTGTTCGTGCCTTTTTTCTGTTCACCCAAGTCCCTGGCTGATCTACATGTGGCTGACATTCTGCTGTCAACGCAATATTAGCATATCAAAAACCCGTTTTGTGTTTTCAGATCCAAACTCAGCCCTCTTGGGATCAGAGGAACTGTGGATGCTCTATTGTTTGTACCCCCAAGTAGCTCATATGAGGCTGTATGGCAGTGCATCAGCAGGGGCCGATAATTCACCACTTCAACCATCTTCGGCCTCTGTTGCAAATAATCGCATAATTGTGTAGCTGTCACTGTGCTATCACAGCTCGCATTCAATATGTTTTATGTATTTTTCTCCTCAGTTAAAGTCGTCAATTTGAGTGTGACGCTTTCAGATCCCTTTACTGCTGTTATATAAATGTTTTACAGTCGGTATTGGCTGATTTGCACAAGACAGAAGGGCATAAACTATTCTTGAAAGTATTTTTAAACGTATTCATCAAACGAAGACTTTAAACTGCACACATCAAGCAGGAACTTCACTCCTAAGAGCTGCTTTACAAGCTCTTACAATTTTCTAAATGATCCCCGATGAGTGGAAATATGGCACGTTTTACAGGTTTTATTGGGCAAATTAGGCCTTTTATAACCTAATATCTAAAAAAGTTTGGGTGCTGTAAAACGTATCAATAAAACAAGAAATAAGTGATTTGCGACGCTTTTGTTTGGAATTACAACGACGCATTTCCGATGCTGACTCTTGAATAAGTTGTCTCTTGGTAAATTAAATCTATATGCGGGTTATATGTGTGATCTTGGTCTGTTTTTTGGATGAAGAACACAAACTGTTGTTGTTGTTTTTCCACTCATTTACATTTTTTAGAGAAAATGAAAGCGCTCCAGGGTAGCTCGTTGTGAAGTTTTAATTCTTAGTGTACCAAATGTTTTCCATGATGCTCTTGGATTTTTGCTGTTGTAAAATAAGTTGAATATAGTTTGTTGCTGTGTTTCAGGATATGTAAAAAAAAACAAAAAAAACATAATCTGCATTGCAGCACATTTTGCTTCCAGACCTTTATATATTTCAACATTAATGGCAGCTTCCCTGAGGTGAAAGTTATGCAAGCCTTGTACGCTTTTGCTCCATCCCTGGTTGTTACTGTTGATTACATGCCAGATGGTCTCCCTCGTCTTTTGCCTGGAGGATGTCCATGTTTTTTTTTTCCCACACCCCTGATTTCCAAAAAGTAACAAATTTGAATTTTGTCAGACCATAGAGCAGCTTTCCATTACAACTTGTTTCTTTTTAAAGAAATTTAGCTCCATAGAAAACCTTGATGTGACTGGATCGTTTTGTTTTGAGAACGTTTTTTTTTTTTTCCAGAATCAAGTTAAATGGCCAAGTTTTTTTCATTCAAGCAATAAGACTTTGGATCCACTTTACTCTGGAAAAAAAAAAGAAATTTTAAGGTGTTGTTTTAAATTGTGTTCTTTGCTGGACCCCTGGCTTGATGCAGGTGTTGACACTAGAAAACAAAAATATTTTTTGCTTTATGGTTTAAATATAGATTTGCAAAAGCAGTGGTTCTCAATGTTTGGGTCAGCCCAACATGCTGTCAAGAATCAACAAATATGGAGTTTTGAAATCCTCTGTAGTCAGGGTCACACCGTTTATTTGTGGAAAAGAAGCTACACAGTTTAGAAATCAATTACCAGTTTCTCTCCTACAGTTTTACGTTCACATGCTTTCTTTTAATTTTTTCTAAATTCCAAGTCTTTAAATTGTGCCACATTTCAAATCAACATTTCCACAATACTTGCAGATTTATGGATTTGCATGATAAACGTCTACACAAACACCTTTACAGGGGCCAGGCAGAACCAAAGTCCATAGCCCGAGGAAAATGTACAAGGAGATAAAGAAGGAAAAAAATTGCAGGTATTGAAAAGCCTGGAACAGTTTAAGCACTAAAGGGCTGGTAGATAGGAGAAAGAGAAAACCAGGTGAGAAGGTGCATATGGTAACGGCAAGATAGGACTGGAGAGAAAAGCCAGGTTTACTGCAGGGCAGGTGGAATAGGAAGATGAGTCACTCCCACAGATATGATTGAAGTAGGCTAAGCTACAGGTTGCACCTAAGCATGATCTTTAACATGTAACCTTTTGTCCATTCATAGTTTTAAGCCAAATTGTCTCTGCTGGTGCAGCAAAAATGCAGCTATTATTGTTTCTTCTTGGCCGAATCGCATCGGGATTCAAATTGCAGCACGTTTTGACCTTTTTTCCTTGCAGTTTTTTTTCAGTTCAGTGCTTCAGACTCTAAAAACGCTCCGTGTAAATAGTTCTGTTAATCCTTTCCTCTAGGTAGCTTTTAAAAAAAAAAATGCCTACAAGCTGCTTGCAGCACATTTATGGTGCTTTCTGATACAATGAAGACAAAACAACAAATAATCACATGTACAAAAGTGTTCACAGCTTTCCACCAATACTTTTTTCTTTGTCAAAATGCAAAATGAATTGCCACTCTAGTCTGAGATCCAGAGCACCTTATTGAAACAAAAGTGGAATTACTTTTTGCTTGACTGATTGGATTTTAATCTTGAGCTGGCCGATTCCTAACACAAAATAAAACCCTTACAGTGGGATTCTGTCACAACCATGCTTCATAGTAGGGATGGTGAGGGCTAGGTGATGGCCAGTTTCTGTTTTCACCAATTATTAAGCCTGGAGTTCAGCTCAAGACCGGAGAATTTTGTTTGTCCTGGTTGGACAAAATTCAGGCCGGGTGCCATGTCCATAAGGCCACTACCAAAAAGACCGGATTGGCGGAGTGTGTTAACAATGATTTACCTTCTGGATGCTTCTCCTGCTTCCACCTATATGATTATTGGATTCTTGATCATCTCTTTGACAAAGGCCCTTCTTCATTGATTACTCGGTGTGCTCAAGCAGCCAGATCTATAGAGAATATTAGTAGTTGCATACGTATCCATTTTGAAGAATAAAGACCACAGGGCTTTGCAGAATGTTCAGTATCACCAGAACTTCTTTTGTATTTGTGTCCAGACTTGTGTTTGGGCACAATATAGTCTTATAATAAGTCCTACAAAGTATTAATTTACTAACTTCTTTCCCTGGTTTCTGCTCTGATATGCAAGGTCAATAGTGAGATCCCATACATTGAAGTCTACTGACTGAATTTACCATAAGTGGTAGAAATATTAGATTTTACATTTAATACATTTGCAGAAACTTAGTTTTACTTTGTTGTAATTGCTCATTGTGAGTGTAATTCTAATGAAATGTTGTTATAAGCTCGTAAAATAACAAAAATGGGGAACGAGTGAAGCACTGAATCCTCTCCGGATGCACTCTGAAGGCCTCAACAAATATTGTGTTTTGGCTTCAGGCAATAAACAACAAAAGGATTTTTGGATTTGTGACTAATGACTTCTAAAGACTTACAAGAAGGTGCTGTAATCAGGTAACATTAGAACTAATCTGTGTGGCCATTAAAGGAAACATCACATGGGGCATAAACCCATTATCCCACAAAGAAGTTTTATTATCATGAGTATCATGAGGATTTAGTGCCTGGATAAAACTGAAGAAATGAACGAAAAACAAAAATATTCCTCTAAATATATTTGTTGTGTTTAAAATGGCAGGAAAGCTTCATGGTTGTTGAGATTCAGAAAACTTCAAAGAAGGAGCATTAAATGAAATTAAAAAAAATTTAAGGCAAAATTCACAGCGCCATGATAAAGTATTTCCCTTCTTGTAGATTTCTTGTTTTTTTTTTTTTTGTCACACCCATGTTTCAGATCATCAAAGATTTTAATGTCTAAGTTAATCTGAATTGATTAAATGATATAATATATTAATGGAATTTGATTTCCCTTGGCACATCCAGTGGGATTACTGCCATACTTGTATAATGAAAATATCCCCTAAATAGAACCCATCGGACAACATGAAGTAGGCTCAAAGATCTCAAAACATGACCCATCAGACCTGATCTAAAGAAATTTAAGAAAAGATGAGAACCAAACTGATTGACGTTTGTCATTCTGGAAAGCCTAAGAAGCCACTTGTAAGAGTTTGGGACTTCCTCAGTGGGAGCCATTATCCCCAAATGTGGAGAATCTTCCTAGGAGTGGCCAGCTTCCCAAAAAAAATAAATAAATAAATAAAAATCACCCCAGGAATGCTTTGACTACTCATCCAGCAGGTCACAGAAGAAGAAAAAACAGAGCAACTTCCAAACCCCTGCAGGTCTCACTTGTCCCAGTTAATGTCAGTATTCATGATACAACAAGAAGATAAAACAGACCTCTATTGGAGAGCTGCTGACCAAAGCAAACATAAAGGCCCTTATTAAATTTTCCGAACTGCAAAAACGGAACCAAAAATAAGTCAAAGTTTCTTGAAATTAGTGTATTTGTCCTTGATTTGAGCAGGTAAATAAGATTATCTGCCAATGGAATGAGTATTTTGACCCTTAAAATAAGATTATTAGATATTCTGCCCTCTAAATAGGACTATGGATACGAGTTGTTCCTATTTTAAGTGCAAAAATCTCATTCTATTGGCAAATCATCTTATTTACCTGCTTAAATAAAGGACAAATACACTCCTTTCAAGAAAATTTGACTTATTTTAGTTCCGTTTTCTCAATGCATCTTTAGAATAATTTGATAAAATGTTCTTTGCACTGCAAAAACCGACCTAAAAATAAGTAAAATGTTCTTAAAATTAGTATTTTTGTCCTAGATTTGAGCAGGTAAATAATATTATCTGCCAATTGAACGAGCATTTTGATCCCTAAAATAAGATAATTAGACATCCTGCACTTGAAATAAAATGGAGATGAGTTGTTCCTATTTTAAGTGCAAAAATCTTATTCCATTGGCAGATCATCTTATTTACCTGCTCAGATCAAAGACAGCTGCACTCATTTTAAGAAAATTCTACTTATTTTTAGTTCCGTTTTTGCAGTGTGGACCAACAAGACAAAAAAAAGAAAGAAAAAAAGTGTGTATCCTGTTACATCTAGAGTAAAACTAACAATATTTCTGTAATGATTTGTGCTGGTGAACCCAATATTCAGCCGGACACAGAGCTTTGTATTAAAAAGTTTATTGAAATAATAAGTAGTGGACGATGAGGCAGACATGCGGGACCAGACTTGACCAGATGCAGGTAGTGACAGGCCAGACCAGTGAAGAAGGCAGGAGCTGATCAGAACAGGCGATGTGGACTGAGGAACCATCAGTACGAGCAGAGCGAGCGACTGGAACTAACGGGAAAACAGGCAGACTTGTACAGCACGCAGACAGAGGCAACTTTCAACAGAGGAGTGGAGCTGGTAGAGGCAGAGCACATCACAAAAAACAAGATGAGATGAGATCAGATTAGACTTTCTGGGGTCCGTTCTTCGTACGTTGCTTAAAACATCCAAGATCAAATGAGACATCCAAGATGATTTCATCCGGCTAATCCTGATCCGGCTAATTGGGTTCTTCCAACACACCTGTTGTTTACGATTAGTATGGCTGGATTGAGTTATCTAAGACAACTGCGCGTTCATGCGTTCGTTTAAAAGGGGAAATGTATCGATAGTAGAAACCATGATCAGCAGCGCTGCTATTGGCTGTTCAGCAAAGAACGCCCACAGTTTTTCCTCCAAGCAGAACACCAGATTTAATGTAGGTTATGTTGAATTTCAGTCATTAATTAAAATGACAGTGAACACCACAAAGTCTGCTAAAGCCAGGAGAGAGGGCTGGCAAAAAGTAGCAGACAAATTAATGCGTAAATACTGTCCATTGTAGATGTTTCTATCACTTTCTACAGTATTAATTTTTGCATTTTAATAATTTCATATTTACTTTGTTCTTATATCAGAGGCTCCACAGAACCCACTAGAACATGGGGACAAGTAAAAGTGAAGTACAAGAATATTCTACAAAATGGTAGCCTTTAATTATTACACTTTATTATAAAAAGGCACTTGTTATTTACCTGACTCCGCCAGATAGATTTGCTCCGCATATCCATCTGGAAACCTTCCGTTGAAATAACTTTGGGAAGGGGCGAAAATACTGGTTAGCTGATTGGCCTATGTTGGTGATAGACGGGCCAAATGAACCAATCAGATTCGTCGTCGCTCTGTTACGAGCGACGACGAAAACACAACCACAAGCCAAGCTACTCTTGCTGCTGCAGGTAAAGGCTCGTTAGCTCAGCAAATAAATACTCTGTAATTCCGATAAAACTTGCTCTATAGCCACGCTAACGCTAGTTTCATCGGCTGAAGCCGCCATGTTGTTTAGACTGAACTGACGCGCTTCCCGTTGCGTCACACCTCAACCCGCCTCAAAGCCAACGCTGATTGGACGTTCGTTTGGTGAACGGCTCCAAATTTTCTTTAACAGAGAGTAGCCAGACTGATCTGCGAGTGAAACCTTGAAAGCTCGCGAGATCAGGATGGTCTCACGAGGCTAACTTGTTATGTCAAGAGATCCAAATTTCAGTGTCATTCCTTAGACACTGGAAGTAAAGAACACGTGCAAACTGGGATTTTTAACAAAAAATTCTTTATCTATAAAAAAATGAAGTTCTTCCTTTTCCAAGTCATACACAGTTTACACGGTAAAACTGTATTGCTCCGTGTCTAGATAATCCATCCATAGTTTTTTCTAATACAATATACGGCTCGACAGGAAGCAAGCCTTTCAAAGTAAAACTAAACTTTACAATAAAATGGCCTGAACAAATCTTACTGAATAGGATAAAAATAAAAAGCAAACCATCATACAAATAACTTAAATATTTTAGATTTATGGCCCCAACATCACGTTTTCCTCTTTAAAAGCCACTGTTAAATGATGTGTTTGTCTGTTTATAACAGCCACTAAGAAAATCTCTCTACAATTACACTGCCGCGCTGCGCTAAAGGATCCTGTCTATTGCGCAATACGCGATTAATTCGAAAAACTCTGCAAATTATTCTTGCACCTTCCGCAACAGGTTGCAGTCGTAAAAATGGACATGGCTACGACAGACTTCCCTATCTCCTACGCTTATACAGCCGTGATCTAATCCTGTTTACATGAAATAAGCCTGCTCTCGAGCAGGCCTAAGCTGGCGCACATGTTGCTATGACAACAAGTGCAGGAAGTCTTTCGAAGAACCAAACGATCCAAGATCATGCCAAATCGTCAACAATGGAATCCTGCTAACTGAGTTAGCGACGTACGAAGAACGGACCCCAGATCAGATTAGACGTTCTGGCCGGGATGAGTTGGCTGAGGCAGGTATATGTAGACAGGTGAACAGAGTTGACTCATTAGTGCAGCAGGTGGCTCTGATTAAGAGCAAGGTGTTGGCTGGAAGGAGACAGAGCTGATTGGACAGTGGCTGAGAGGTGAAGGCTGGTCCAAGAAAAGTCCGGAAAAGTCCAAAATAAACAAACAAATCATGACAATATCGTAAAAAAGAACATCATACAAATAGTTAAACATGGCAGTAATAAAAAGCGCTTTTTGGAACACTCAAAGACGCTTTCCAAAACTATTTTTAAAAACAGAAATATATGAAAAATCATACTAGGAAAAAGCCAGTTTAAATAAGTGGGTTTTGAGATGCAATCTGAAGTTTTGTAATGAGTCTGAGTTCCTGATAGTTTGGGGCAGTGAGTTCCAAAGGGTGGGGGCAGCAGCAGCAAAGGTCCGGTATTTGGTGCGAGTGATGGGTGTGATGCTCCTGGGGTGCTTTGATTTTAGGACCTGGAGGACTTTCTGTGATTGAGGGAACAATTAATTCTGCTCTCGATCAGAAAATCCCCAAGAAGATTATGTAAAGTTATGTAAAGACCTGTTGCAAGTTACTGTCAACACTTGATGGTACTTGTTGCTGCCATGCGTGGCAAATCCAGTTATTAGGTTTGGGAGAAATTACTGTTTAGTGGGCCAAGTTGGTAAGAAAAAAAAATAAAAGCAGAAGAAATCTGTCGGAGGACAAATGATTTTTCTTATCGAATAGTGTTCTGACTGGAATGATATTAAACCTCCAGTATGTCCTTAGGGGAAAGAAAACCTTTCACTGTACCATTCTCGTCAAATGCAGAGTGACCCAGTTATTTAGCTGGTTAGAATTTCACACCCATTCAACACAAATGAAAGTAACGCAACCTTATTAAAAGGCTGCTGCACAAATCTATTTTCCTGTTTAACCTTTTTAATGATGACAAATCATCCATTAATAACAGGCGGCTTCTTTTAATTACAAGACAAAATGCTCTTGGGTTTCTTTCTACCCTTTAAAGAAACTGCTCAGCTTGTTTCGTCTGCATGTGTTTTCATGCCTTTCTTCATCACACCTTGGAGATTTGTCAGTCACTCGGCTCCTCCTCCTCACTGAATCAGATAATAAGGCACAAAGTAGGTTGTAAGCAGAGGCAATTGGGCTAATGTGTTTTTCTGAGTGGCTTGCTTATCAGCTTCACTCCCATGGCTTGGGGGGGGGGGGGCATATTGGCACACTTTCCTAGTCTTCATAGGGATTTAGATGAAATGGCTCATTTTACAAGGAGGCTGGGTAAGACTGAAGAGGTGTGTTCGTGTGTCTGTGTTTGGGTTTGGGTCTGATTGCAACTGAGACAATGTTTTCATTGTTGAAAGAGGGAGTATATCTAAAAAAGAATTGGATGAGCACAGCGCTTTGATTTCACTTTGGATATATCGAGTCTCCTGGACCAAACTTGGGAAGCCACCACGGAGCAATTTTCTGTGCCTATCACAGCTCATTCATCATCGTCTGATTGCCGTGTCACCGTTATCTTGCTTGTGGGCGGCAGACGGGGCTCAGCTGAAGGCCTCCATAAGAATTCCTTACCTGTAGCTCTGACTCCGTTGGGGGGTGGGGGGGGGGGGTGGGGGGGGGGGGGGGCGTGTTCTCTACAGTATGTATGGATCCACAGCTTTGTGTGCACTCCTGACACATCTGCCCAGCCTTTACGAGGCTAGTTTCATTATGCCCTAGCATGGCTGTCACCTTCCCTTTTCAATTTCACAAATAGCTTAAGGAAAAAAAAGCCGTCACAGAATCGATTATCACTTTATTGCAGGGCCACAAGCCATGTGTTTGTGAGCATTAATTGAGTTTGTGACAGGCACTGTTTAGATCTTAGCAAAACTGTCTGTACAGGCCTTGTGGCAATATTGATGTGAGAGTCAGGGCTTATCTTTACCTCTGTGAGATTCTTTTGATTATGTTGTTGCCATTGTGTCTAGTGGCTGATTTCTCCTTGCCCTCTGAACAATGGTGCCTCAAAACAAATAATCATTTTCAAATATGTTCTAAAGTGTAAGGCGCTTTGGGGTCATCGGATTAGTTAAAGCGCTATAAAAGTACAAGCCATTTACCATATTTTATCATTTTAATTAGAAAAACATCATAGAATAGTATATTGAGTTGAGGTGAGAACTTTAACGAGGCCAACACAACAAAATCAATTGCATTATACAACTCTGAGGTCCTTGATTCCATATTGAAGAAATAATTCAGCTGTTTAAATCAGGGGCCCTTGATCAACCATGTATCTAAAGGTTACAAGACATTGGCCCCGGTGAACTGGACCCCTGATTGAAGTTTATTATGCTAATCGTGGCCGAGTGGTTAGAGTGGTTAGAGCAGCGCGCTTGCACTCAGAGAAGGATACAAGTACCCAGTTCGATCCCCAGTGCCGGCACTCTGGGTCCCTGAGCAAGACCCTTAACCCCAGATTGCCCCCAGGGCGCCGCACATGGCAGCCCACTGCTCCCCAAGGGGATGGGTTAAATGCAAAAAGCTAATTTCATTGTAATGTATGTTTCAATGACAATAAAGACGATATCACCATTATTATTACTATGTCAGCTAAATAACACAGATCATAGTCAAGTACATGAATTCGGATTGATCCTAATTATCAAACAATGCAGTCTGGGTAAAAATATCACATCACATCTAATCATTGACGTGCAGCATTCACTCCTCCTGGTTGAGCATGTTTTGACAGTGGGAAGTCACTTGCAATGCGTCACTGACTTTTTCAGCAATCCCTCATATCGAGTGGAGTGGTAAACTCCACTTTAACAGGAAGGAAGCTCAGTGTGCACGGCCATCTACCATGACTGACTAGGGGCTTGAGAAAACAGAGCAGAAGCACTGATCCACAAGTACTTTCTCTCTGAGTAAAAAAGGCTATGGTAGTACTACCTCCTTTATTGGCTTCATCCAGGAGAAAAACAAAGTCGAGCAGAATTATGCTGCCAGTTTTCACGTCTAAAAGATGACAGAGTGCACATAGTCACAAAAAAAACCTCAGCCATTAGATGTCTAAAAGGGAGACAGAAGCTCAGGCCAGGTGTATCTACCATGAAGAGAAAGAAGAGACAGAGAAAACTAAGTTAAAAGCTAACCACAAATAATGCAAAATTTGAGAGTAGTAGGAGAATGGAGCAGTGAGGCAAAGTGCCCATTATGTTCTCCAGCAGCATAACTATAGAGATAGCTCAGTGTAACCTAAGCCATTCTAACCATAAGCTTTGTCAAAAATGAATGTTTAAAGCCTGGTCTTAAAAGTAGACAGGGTGTCTGCCTCACGGACTAAAACTGGGAGTTGGTTTCCACAGGAGAGTAGCCTGATAGCTAAAGGATCTGCCTCCCATTCTACCTTTAGAGACTCTAGGAACCACCAGTAGACCTACAGTCTGAGAGCGAAGGGCTCTCTTAGGAACATACGGGGTAATCAGATCTCTAATGCTGGAACTTGATTGTTAAGGGCTTTGTACATGAGCAGGAGAATTTTAAGGGAGCAATAATAACACCTAGTGTTGCAAATCGAAACAACACATTCACAATGCCTGCCACTGACAACAGCTGTTTTCTCAACGGTCAGTTGCTGCTGTGTAACTTCACTGAATCTTTACTTCCACAGGATAGGTATGTGGTGTTGTATTCTGTTTCTATTTCTGGTCTGCTGCACTTATTGGCTCCCATGTTTGCAGGCTTCTGCTCTTTTGCCAACATAAAATACCAAATGCTGCGCTCTGTTTTGGAAACCCTGGGAACTCTCATATGATTGGCTCAGAAACCAGGAAGTAAACACGGCTACTCTCTGAACCGAAGTAGTTCTGGACCGTACCTCTAGGTCTGAAAGGAGAAAAACCTGACTAAGACATTGTTGATGGAGAGGACTGATTGTTTATAGGGAATGTTACTTCCATGCCAGGTGACAAATGAGAATGATTTAGGTTAATTAGCAGTAAACTTCTTTCTGGATTTAACAGTGAGCCAATGAAAGGAAGTTAAAATGCAAGAAATATGATCTCTGTATTTAATTTTCACCTGATCTTTTGCTTCAGCAGGAGTTCAGCAAGAGTTCTTAGGTCCATGCATCTTTATGTCAGTTGTGAGCAGCTTCCCTGTTCCTGCTGAAGTACGGCGTTCCCACAGCATGATGCTGACATCATGTTTCACCTTTTAGATGACGTGTTCAGGGTGATGTGTAGTGTTATGGTAGGCTGAATGTCCTACGGCTTACTTTGAACAAGATAGAATAAACTCATGCGGTCTAAACAGCTGTATACTATGATTGAATTTAAAACTGGTGAATTGTGCTTAGTAATTAACTGGGATTATATTTAGGTGTATCAGATTGAAGAGGACAGAATACAACTACACTCCACAAAAAAAATATTAAAAATTAAAAAACAGTGCATCATTTTCCTTCCACATCAAAATTATGTACTACTTGGTGTTCGTCCATGATATGACATTCTAGGAAAAATATAATGAAAGTTTATCGTTGTAATCTAGCAATTTGAAGAAGTTCAAAAAATAATTTGAAATAAATATTTTTCAAAGGCACTTTTTGTTATTGCTCACCTTACATTAAAGCCCCAGTGAGGTTTCAACTTCATAGACCTGTATTTTTGATGCCAGCCATTATTCTAACTTCACAGAATCTCAACATTTAAATCTTAATTGAATCGCTTTGTTCTTGATATCTAAAATGTGCTTAGAGTCGCACCTGTAGGAGCCATTTTCAGCTTTTTTTAACGACATCACCCTCTGCTATTCTCCCTCAGCTTCCCACAGGCTCCCTTTGGGTCACCAAGCGCTTTCTTATCTAGTCACAAATGCATTGGTAAAAATCTAACAGTGGGCACAGCGCTGACTGATAAAAGCAGACACGGAGGCTGATTTTCTGGCACACAGGCTCAGAGGCACTGAGGCATATGCTTATGTATTTGCACATGCAAACTCAAGCTCTATCCCAGTTCTCTTTGATTTTTTTAAGCATTCATTTATCACGATTTTTTCTTGAATAGCTTTATTAGAAGTCTACCATTCTTATGCCCGATTCAATTTTCTAATGACCTATCCGTTTAAGGGAATATTTTTAGATCACATTTGCCTTCTGTTCAAACAGAACTATAAATTAATATCCCAGCTGGCATCTTGCTGCACTCTGGAGAGCTCATTTTTTAAGGAAAAGAAAACTTTAGGAAAAAAGCAAGAAGGCGCTGTGTGGAGACACCTTGAATACCCGGAGGTTTTAAAAACGAAGAACTCTATTGTGGTGGGTGTGAAGTATAATGCGAAGAACATCCTCTGGTGCACCTTGCAACTCTGTGAACGTGTGTATTTGCATGTGCATATCTAACAGCCTGCCTCATCTGCTGAAGTTATCTGTACGGAACCAGACTCCTCGTGGCCTGGGATTAAAAGGGTGCTTCTAAAGTTTGCATTGCTTTATAGCTTCAAACCAATGATTTTTTTTTCTGTTTGGCTGCAGTGATTAAAATAAGGTAGAATGAATTTCCTTATGGTCTGCCCTTCATAGAAAACAGATCTTTCATACCCATGTCAATATTTCACTCCTTATAGGTTTTTTTCTTCTGTTATGTTCTAAACTGCATGGACCTTTTAGGTAAGATGCAGTTTTATGAGTAATTCACAGTATTTACAGGACGTTTAAGGATCAGGTTTTAATAGTCTTAGTTTAGTTTGACTTGTGCAAGTTTAGTGGCCATTTTCACAAAGGATTGCAAAGAAAGAGGGACATATTGAAACAATGGAAAGAAATGACGACTAAAAACCAGAGCCATGATGGTAAAGAGAAAGCATGATGGTTTCATGAGCCTCTGTTTCGCTATGGGCTGTTTATTTTTTACTGAACAAGATAAAAGCTGTTGATATGAGCTTCGTCTGGAGGGTTGCCGGGCTCAGCCTCAGAGATAGGCTGTGGAGCTCTGCTGCCTGGGGTGAACTCAAAGTAGAGCCACTGCTTCTCTGCATCGAAAGGAGTCGGGTGATCAGGGCCCTCTGAACAACTCCCTTTGGGAGGTGTTCAGACTTGATCTACTCGGAGGAGACCCAGCAATGAATGGGGGGATTATATATATATATATATATATATATATATATATATATATATATATATATATATATGTGTATATATATATATGTGTATATATATATATATATATATATATATATATATATATATATATATATATATATATATATATATATATATATATATTAGGGCTGGGCAAGTTAACGCGTTAATTTCGCGTTAACTCATTAGACTATTAACGGCGATATTTTCTTTAACGCGCGTTAACGCATGTTGGTCACATGCTTTTATTTTGTGAAGGTCTGTTGCTGCGGTGTTGGGGTTTGAATCAGAACAGTAAGTGGCGATAATGCGCCAATAACCTCGCTGTCAGCCCAGCCTCAGATTCAAAGAGGAAGAAAGGTGATGGCCGAAAAAAACACAGCTGACATGCGGAAGGCGGTGTTTCCCGCAGGTACCGCGAGCGAGCTTAGGCGAGGCGAGGCGGTGAGTTGGCGGCCGGAACAAGTTTTGTGCGGAGCGGGGGGGGGGGTCTGCATCGACGCCGTCGGTGAAGTCGCTTCTCGTTTCAAAAGTATCCATGTATTTTTGCCTGTTTTCCCCCTGCCATTCACTATATGCGCGCGAGAAAGCAACAACAAAAAACCGCGTGTCAACGTCAAATAAACGCAAGCATATCGAGTTAGCAAGCATTTCAGTTTAAAGTTCTTCCAGCATGGAATATGACAGAAACAAGTTAGTTGGAACCACTGCCAAGTTAAACTTTGGTATTGAACATAAAATGGTAATGCTGCTCCCTGCTGTTACCTCAGAAATTGCCTGTTTTTGGTAGATTTTTTCCCCATAAAGAGAATTCCCTGTCAGTGGCAATAAGCTTTAATTTATTATTATTGCTATTTTTTGTTTTACATGTTTAAGTTGAGCTTTACACTAAATATGTGTTACTGATAAGTGCTACAAATGTTACAACACTTTTGTTCATATGGCAGCAGAACATTAAAATAAAAGTGCTCTTTACACTACTTTTGAATTCATTCTTGGAGTTTGTAAATACAATGCGATTAATCGCGATTAATCGCGATTAATCAGTGCGATTAATCGCGATTAATCGCACTGATTAATCGCGATTAATCAGTGCGATTAATCAGTGCGATTAATCGCGATTAATCGCGATTAATCAGTGTGATTAATCGCGATTAAATATTTTAATCGTTGCCCAGCCCTAATATATATATATATATGTATATATATATATATATATATATATATATATATATATATATATATATATATATATATATATATATATATGTGTGTATATATATATATACATATATATATATATATATATATATATGTGTATATATATATATATATATATATATATATATATATATATATATATATCCCGTCTGGCCTGGGATCACCTTGAGATCAACCAGAATGAGCTGGATGATTTCGTTGGGGAGAGGGATCCCTGGGGTTCTCTCCTGGACCTGTAACCCCGGCAATCATATTGGATCAGTGGAAGAAATCAAATGGATGGATGGATGGATGGATGGATGGATGGATGTTCACTTTTTACTGGTCTGATCGATGTTTCCTGAGTTGATTTTTGTTTGGCATGGCTAACCAAGTTTACAACTGGATAGAAAGATACAAGATACAAAGAGTGATATTTCCTAGCCTTTCACCAAAACACGCACATATATGTGTCTACCCCCTTCATCATGACACAAACATCCATCTGTCTGTCTGTCTGTCTGTCTGTCTGACCCTTTTACACCTGTCACATGAGCTCAGAGGGAAACTGCTTTCGTCTGTGAGAAGAGCCGTGCACTGCTGACACTACAATTGGCAGGTTTGGCAGAGCCGTTCGACCCACAATGTCAAAGTGATGTAAGAGTGGAAAGAAGCAGTTAACTTCAATGAGAACTGGACCGCTCACAATAAGAGTCGTGTCTCCTGATGGGCTTCAAGCTCTCCCAAAATAACAATTTTTATAGATTGAGCTTTGAGGCAAATCGATCATGTACCACACCGATAAACATTTACAGCTGTAGTAATGGCAAAACAATTTCACTTTTATTCTGGCACTCAAACTTCAGCACCGCATGATTACATTGTACCCCCCTGAAAGCAGTCACAGTTGGCTTTATTTGGCTCACACTCATGGCTTTATGACTGCAATCTCTTGTGTTTAAACAAAGACTTTTGCCACAAATATAGCTGAATTCCTGTTTTTTTTTGCTTTGCTTTTAAAAGCCTCACTGAAAAATGCATGTACTGTGTTAATAATACATCGGAAGTTTGCTCGTGTTAATTTTTTAGATTGTTGTTTTCGAAAAATAAACCTGTTATGGACAAATCCTAAAAGTGAAATAGTTAAACTGAACCGATAAGCCATCTGAAGGGATACTCCAACGGCAAATGTATACTGCTATCATGATTTAGTTAATCCAAAACCCCACCAGCTTGACAACTGCATTATTTGAAAAATAGCGCACTAAAAGTGGGCTTTGAAATACATCACAGGAGGGCTCTTAAAATCTCCCTCGAACGTCAACTAAATGACAAAACAAAACCTAAATAAGCTGGCAGTGGAACACAGGCCTGATCTCCAAACTGCAGGTTGTAAATAGGTGTGTGGCTGTTCTTCTCTGTGCGTGTGTTTGTGTGTATGTGTTCACGAGGAAAAATGCTTTTGTTTTTTACCCAGCTTTTTACTGGTTACAGCAGATTAAGGCCCTCATGTTGTTGTTCCTGATTTTGATGCCTGGCTCTGCTTCAGATCCACAAATCTCAGCTTCCATTGGAGTCAGTAAGCCGGGTGTGAACCATGACTTTCAGAGAGCACATAGGAAGCAAAATCTTCAGACACATTGTGAAAATCAACCACATGAAACATTAAAGACCCTCAGTGATAACATACATTTTTAAGGCACAAATATGAAGAACTGTTTAAGTGGAAGATTTATTTTTTTCATTATCTCTTCTTTATCCCGTCGGCGTTCTCTATTCACAGTCATTGTGATGCTATGCAAACTGTGTCTTTGCAGGAGAATCCGTATGTGATGCTACGGCCGAACCACCAGGAGCTGGAGGGGAATGACCGCTATGAAGGCTTTTGTGTGGACATGCTGAAGGAGCTGGCCGACATCCTGAAGTTTAAATATCGTATCCGGCTGGTCGGGGACGGCGTCTATGGCGTTCCTGGGGCTAATGGAACGTGGACCGGGATGGTTGGAGAGCTCATCTCAAGGGTTTGTACAGTTAGCACCCGTCCAGTCAAAGTTTCATATACTACAGCAGCAGAAATTACTGTTTTTTTATCCTAATCACCTGTACTACATTTCCCAATAGGGAAGCATTTTCTCCAGTAACACTAAAAGGTTGGAGAATACAAAAAGTGAGATATTTCACCATTCCTATTAGCACAGTCTCTCTTTAATGTCCAGGGTCCTCTCTTGTGCCCCTCTTTTCTTCAGATCATCCCACAGGTTCATAGGACTTAGATCTGGGGACTGAGATGACCAATAAAGAATGTAAATTTAGTGTCTCGTGAACTATCTCTGTGTTAATTTTGTTGTGTATTTTGGATCATTATCCTGTTTAACAAAACAATGAGGACCCATTTTTGTTTAACAGCTGAATTCATTGGATTTGTATCTAACTCTTAAGATAAGATAAGATAAGATAGTCTTTATTGATCTCACATTGGAGAAATTCACTTGTCACATCGGCTCAATAGTCAGTCAATAGTCAGGAGTAGGAAAGGGTGCATCAGTTTTATACAGTGTATCTTCCTATATACAGTGGATCAAAAACTCTTTATGGTATTTCAAAGAGTTCATGATGTCATGCAGTCTACCAAGGTTCTGGGGACCTTTAAACTAGAAATCACTCCACAGCAGATCCTCTTTTTGTGGGGTTTTTGTTTGTTTTTCTGTTTACACAGTCGTCCTTTTTTTCATGCCAAACCTACCTGGCAGCATGTTTGTGGGGGGGATGTTTGAGGAAGAGGACCCAAATGCAAGCGAGGAATTGGCAGGGGAAGAAATGAGGCAATGAATAAACCAATGAACTTAAAGACAGACGTCGGTAAATTCTAATAGAGGACAGAGGAAGAGAACAATTGTGAAATCCAGCAATGATCGAACAAACCAGTGACCTTAAATACTTTGGAGGTGTGATTAGTGATATGGAGACTGGGTGAGTACAATCAGCAGAAGGAATGGCCGCTCAGCAGAGAGCAAGGAGCTGCGGAGACTTGGCTAATGAGAAAGAAGAAACATAGAATAAATAAAAGTGCAACTAAACATAAGAAATCGAGATAAATACAGAAAAGGCTCCAAATACAAGAGTCAGAATACAGAACACAGACCTCTGATAGAAGCAAACACCAAGTCAATGGGGTCACATTTGTTGCAGAAAAGCTCAATCCTAAGTGGTATCTAACCAAACCACACAGTTCTAGTAAAACTCACAATATTGTTTAGTAAACTCCATATGTTTATGCTTGGGATGGTAGCACAGAAAAAATACTTCCTGGCAAGCATTTAAACATCATTTAATGGCTGTTATGGGGACTTGGTGACACCCAAGATGCTGCTCTATGGATTTATATTTATATTTACCTTAATTCTCATCCTGCTCAAGATAAAATGGGTTTATAAAACACCTTTCAATTATTAGTCTAACTGTAGATATAGGCACATATATACAGGTGACTATATTTTCTTTTCTTTTCTTGTACTCATATACTGACTTTTAAAGATCAGCATACTAAACTTACTTGAATACCAGGCTCTCTCATCATTTCCGTTTTGTTGTCTGTTTACATTTAAAAGAAGCTTAAGTTAAATTTATTTTAGAGGGGTTGTTTTTAGTGGTGATCTTTGCAAGTTTTTCCTCCACTAAATTGATAGGCAGCTACAATTAAATTATTTCCACTTATCTTAATTAATTAAGTTTTTCTCACACATCTTTTGGGGAAGGTGCCAATAAATGCGGCTGCCACAGTAAAAATTTACACACGCAGATACTTTTAAGTAGGCCTGCATCTCAGACAAGTAATGAATTATCCTGTTTGGGGTTTTTTTCCCCACTGATAAATGCGCATCAACAACCTAAGTAATTCCCACTGATATCGTCACATACAGACCAGCAAATGAAATGGGATTGCTCAACTTTCATTTAGCTCACAGCGAGTCGATTTCCTTTACTTCACGCAGTCTCTCTTTTTTTTCACTTAGCAGCTGGCCTGTGCAGCTTATTGTATTTCTCAAAACAGTCACAGCTTGTTGGCGCCTTGTTTTGTCTCAGCTCCTTTCCTTAATCTGTCTGAACTGACCTCAAGAACCACCCCCCCCCCCCAGCCCCCCAAACAAGGCAGCCGACGCTGTCGCTTTAAAATCTCAGAGTGAGGTCTTACAGTCTTACGACCATGTTGTGCCTGCTGACAGCCAGATAAGGTCGTATAAAGGGATAAGATGGGGAGAAGAGAGGCTGTGAAGCAGGCAAATAAAAAATGTCAGAGGGACGGCAGGGGTGAGACGGAGGCGGAGGAAATGATGTAGTGAATGACTGAGTCTACTTAAAGAGGTGATCTGTCTTAATTCTGTGGGCTAATGGAGGGCAAAGCCATTAAGAATGTAAAGCAAGAAGTGCCTGCTTGTGTTATATCCAGAGCCCCTACCCACTGAAAGTTGTTTCAGGGAAGTTGACCTTCATTGGTTAGTTTAAGTCGACACGTGTCTTTTGCAGCCTAAGCAGAGCTCCAGACACACAAAAAAACTGTATGCTTGAAAGGGATTTGTCATAGGACATCTGGAGGGAATGGGAGTTGGGGGTGGTGGTGGTGGGGGGGGGGGGGTTACTCAGGGAGAAGAAAAGCTTCATCTTGTATGGTTTCAGGCTATGAAAGGAAGATGTAAAAGTAAAAAGATACGGGATCCGGCCTCGCCTGCGAGTTTAAAGGATAAGTTGGTAAGAGACAGAGTGAAACACGCGCTCAGCGGCAGGAACGAGAGGGAGGACAGCCTGAGGACGTTCTGGACAAAAGATTCCCGCGTCCCCGGCTGTAACATTCGGACTGAATTATATTTCACCCAGCGAGGGTGATTATTGGGACCGGTGTGAGACAGTTTGTGTTAGCATCGAAGAAGACCTGCGTGTTCAAGCACAATATGTTTTGTTCAGTTCGGGGAAAATTCACAGAGCAGTTCAAACCAGGGAATTTACGCCACTATTTCTGCTCTGGATACATGGAGTAGATTGTGCTATAAATATCAAGAAAAGCCCACCAAGATCCCCAGCAACCCCATATTCGATTCAGGTCACAGTTGTCCTCTCTTCACCGACACATGCAGCAGGTGCAGAAGTGATCAAACAGAGGGAGAAAAATACTTTTTTCCACAAAGGGCTCCAAGTTCCCACCTGCGCTCACTCCTCAAAACTGTAATAACAGTATCTGAGTATATCAGGAAAGAGTGATTCAACTATGATCATTTTATTTACTCAATTAAAAATGGGTTTTTGGATCACTTAATCTGAATTTCAAAAAAGACAATTTATTTAATAAGATAAATAGTATATATCAGACAGATCACTAGAGCAACAAGTCCACCTTTTGAGACTTTCTGGTCCTGTTTTTGTAAAACTAACAATTCAGAATAATTTTTGTTCTTCTGCTACATCGAAATTGCGGCAGTCGTTCAGTAAACGGTATTTTCTTCCCACAATCTGCATGCTGTAAACAGCTCTGCGACCCCATTTATGAAGCTTGTGTATGCACAAAACAGGGACTAAATTTTCTGCACGTCACCTACCACGCAAAGGCAGTAATCTATAAAGAAAAACCTGGTGCCAGAATGCTTTGAGAATGCCAGAATGCAGCAGCTCTGATCCAGAAGTACGATCTTTTTGGAGACGGGGGAAATTGGCAATACAGGTGGTGAAGTGGTGAATTGCAGCTACACTGCATCTTGGTTCCTCTCAAATGTTTAATTTCACTCCGTATGCGAATTTAATCACGGATCAAGCATTCAAAACCGCGGTGTTATTCATGCTCGCGCTGGTGACGCATAGCTATGCATTAGAGGACCATTCAAGTTAAGAAAAAATACACATAAGCCAACTTAAATCTTAAATCAAAGTCTGTACATTTCATCAGTTTTCTACCATCATAATCCTCTCCCCAATTATCTCCAGGGTGACGGGTACCACAGATTAAAGCGTAAACTTTGACAAGGTGTGAGACAGTCACACTTGTTGCTGTAAACATTTAAATATGTGGTGATACTACTGCGTAAAACACCATGGTGGATGGGGCACTGCTGGATGACCTTCCAAATGGGAGATTTGGACAACATCTGTGCTTTTACTGCTTTTGATGTATACATTTAATAAAGGCCTTTCTGGGACATTTTTTCAAAGTTTCTTTGCTGTTTTCTCTGTAGTTTGCCGTTGTCGATGTGAAATAACAATGAACAGCTGTGTCATTTAAATACACACTGCCACTCAAGAGGTGCCATGCAATGACCATTTAAGGTTGAGTGTGGGATCAGGACATGAGGCAGGACCTGGTACGCAAATGTTTTCTAAATGACACCGATCGTCTTTAAGAACGCAATAATTTATTTTCGGGCATAAATCTAAATAAGCAAAAGTGGACTTTCTCTTAAATGCATGTGTAAAACAACATATTAAAAGCTGGAAATCTGCATTAGGGCAAGGCTATTTTGCTCTAACGTTCCATCTAGATTACAAATTAGAAAGACGTGCAAACTGTTGAGGAAATCCACAAAGCTAGGAGTTGGTGCTTAACCAGAGTTTGCACCCCTTTCTATTCTGAAATGACACACAAACAGTGATCTACTCCTACAATGGCATCACAGAGCAAATAACATCTGTCTGTGCTGACACAGCTTGCTCACATTCAAATGAGGCCAGATGTATGCATTTAGAGAAACTGCCCATTTTACACATATTTATTTAAATTACAGACAATAAAAAATAGCATCACATCCTTGTTTTTTTTGTGTGTGCAGATTACATGAAAACAAAAGGTTTGCTGATAGGTGGTAGCAACAGGTCAGGGAGGTCACAAGACAGGAATTCATGTTCTCCTGAAGGGAGATCTTCCGGACATTTTTTTTTTTTTAAAATTGATTTTAAAATACGGCCCTTATAAAGGTTGAAGGGTTTTATAGATTCTTCACAAGAACAGTTAATTATGCGGAGCTCAGATAAGTACACTTTTTGAAGAAGGTCCATCTGCTTTGGCAACATGGAGCCGCTCACCACCTCCTCCCCCAGAAGTGAGGAGGAAGAGGTGGTGAAAGAGCCTACAGCCAGAACCGGCGAGTAAAATTAGAAAAGACGGGACACCATTTCTTTTTAAGATGAAATGATCAGAAGTCAGCACCGTATATTTGCAACAACTGTATAATCTGATATTTTTTAATCTTGGGTCAATGCTGTATTTGTCTCAGAACAAATCTGCTAAAGGGACCCGGCTGCCGTTCAAGATCTGGAAACGTTATGGATTTAGAAATGCCATTCTGACATTATCCCCCAGTCAGATGTAGCTCTTGATGTCTGGAGGAGGTCAGTTCAGGACCTGGAGTTCTTCGTGACTCAGAATAATCATGAAAAAGCCAAACACCCGTCACTATATCTTTGATCACTTCACAAAGACTGTGTTTGTAACCTGACCCAAAAACAGCAGCAGCAGCTTCATTCTGCTGGACTCAATGGCTGTATGGTTGCATGTCTGCATTTATTGGGAGCAGATAGCAGTAGCACTGCCGGTTTTCACACATTTAGCTCTCACAAATTAGGAATTAGGAATATGTCCAAGGTCATATTCAATTCCTTTTGTATTTTTGACTGGATTATAATATGAATGAATGCAATTGGACACAGGGACTATAATGCTCAACAGCAGACATTAGATCATGTGATAGGAGAAGGTGCATTAGCAGACAGGAGAAGGAGTCTAATTGCATTTCATTAATATTTCAGTGGATGCTAAAACTGTGTGGAGGTTAAAACTGTTCCTCATTTTATTTTCAAAGAATGAGGGATTTTCTTAAATTTTCCTAGGTAGCCGTTGCCCACGTGCGTCTTCCTTTCAGTGCTGAAAGCAATACTTTCAAACAACAGAGAGGGTAAAAAATAGGACAGCTGATGACAGAGGGTCAAAGCTTCCCGGCTGGGGATTGGGCTTCATGAGACACCATAGGCATCAGTGTTCAGTGTGGGCGTCTCTGGGTCAAAGAGGTGGAACAATCTGGCGTGATGGACTTATTTGAGCTCAGGTATGAGCGCGCTATCAGATGACAACGTTTGAAACTTATTTTAGGGGTTACTTTGATTATTACAATTCGCTCTCGTGTCGAATCTAAACGAAACGCCATATTTGTCGGATTCTGCTTAAAAGAGAAAGCGTTGCTGCTGCTGCGGCGCTCCCCTCAGCTTGCTCTCGTCCTGCTATTCCCCTCCATCTCCCCAATCCTCTTAGTCCTCCTGCTGCAGACAAAGAGCAATGCTTTACTGCTTTCGCTCTTTGCTCCACGGGGAGATGAAAAATCCCTTGCAGTTGCACTTTGCTGGCCTGTATTATTAGCAGAAAGCTTTCCAGTATTCAGCTGCATCGAGCATTTCTTCGCGCCTGTGTGTGCGCTTGTGTGTGTGTCCCATACTGTGTGTTTTACCAGCCTTCGCTTTGTCAAGTGATTTGTCTTGACAGTGCTGCTTTGGCCGGCCACAATGGTTACCCTGAGCTCTCTGGTGCCCTCCACACGCACACCGACTAGTGTAGGCACACAAGGGCCAATGCTGGATTATCCTCACCACAGATAGTGCTGTTGGTGGACAAAGGGGCTAAAGGATACAAAAGGGTATTATTGGGGTTTTGGCTACCATTAGTCCTCTTCTTATGTGATCCACGTCTTCCCTGTCAAGCAGTTTAGTCATAGAGAGGATGTTATCTCTGTGAGCTGGGTTGCGTGTGTCTCTGGGTTTGTGTTTACGACATGATCTGACTCCTTTCAGAAAGCGGACCTGGCAGTGGCGGGCCTCACCATCACAGCGGAGCGTGAGAAGGTGATCGACTTCTCCAAGCCTTTCATGACCCTGGGAATCAGCATCATGTACCGCGTCCACCTGGTGAGTTCGCGCTGACACAGACACGCGCGTACAGACTGCAGGTTTAGCACAGCAGGTTGTCAGCCATGTCTAATCGCTGGGAAAGACCCACTCTCCTCTCTATTCTCAAGTCTTGTTTGCCAGTCCAAGTCTGTTAGTAGTGTCTCCCCTTTGGAAACCTCGTGGCACTTCTCACCTTTCAGATGCCGCTTTTTGTCTTCCCGGTGTACTCCTCCTGCTGGTTCTATTCTCTTTTTGCTCGTTCCATGCAAATCCCACTTCTTAACAATAACCAGCTCCCGTCCTTTCTTGTGTGTTCTCACGTTTTCCTCCTTCTGCCTCTTCTGGCCGCCCGTTCTGCCAGCACCAGATGGTGTGTTTTGTAGTGTGAACTTCTTAATGAATGTAGCAGCTTCACAGTTGTTTCCCGCTTGCTCTCTGATTATGGTTCAGCCATCTTATTCACACAAGTGATGGCTCGCACGCGCAACAAAGGAACGGAACGGCGGCAGAGCAAGTGGAAACCAGCCAGCGTTTGCAGAGACCGCGGTCCATTAATCATCAGTCCTTCACCAAAACACAAGGTGACACCAAAGGGCCCAGAGGCGCCGGCCAGAATCCGCTCCGAGATGTTCAGCCCTGTGCGCAAGCTAACGGGACGGTACTATCCCGGAGGGGAATTTAGTCGTCTCTCTTCGATCCTGCATCTCCACCTCCCGTACGTCTTTGTTCATTCCTCCCCTTCCTGTAGTCTGTGCGCACCTCGAGTATCTAAAACACTCAGCCATGAACCAACAGCTGGGGCAAGTCAGTCGTTGCTTTGCAGCAGGTGGAGCCTTAAATGGGCTGCTGGGCAGCGTATGACCTCGGAGGTGGAAAGCTGGCAGGTGGGTGACATCGAGAGGAGATGATTTGGAGCTGTTGTCCCCACAGGGCGCCAAGCACAGAGAGTCAAAGAGTTAAATTAGTGCAGACTTGACCCAGTTTCTGAATAAAAGGTCACAGAGAGAGAAGTGGAGATAGCAGCGTTTGAAAAGGTAAAGAGAATAGAGCGGGATGAAAGATAATGAAGACCAGCATCCCCCTACTTTTGTCTCTCTCTCCCTTCCGTCTTTCATTTCCCTGTTCTCTCTTTACGTTCTGGTCGCCCCTTGGCATTTTTAGATCGGATTCACAGCAGTCCCTCGGCATGCGCTGAAATCCGATATTTGAATTTCTGTGACTGCACTTATTTAGTTCTAATCCACTGGCTATTGATCTGAGGCTCACTACTTTCTGCAAAGGCGGTCTGCTGCTTATTTCAAACTTTAAATGAAAATTTCGGTCTGATCAATGGGAAGGGTGAATGTGATAAATTGAAAGCGCCAGCTAGTTATTAATTACCATTTAATCTCTATTTCTCCTTTTTGTCAGCATGTTTGTCTTCCTTTCTCCTGTTTCTGTTTCAACTTTATTTCTATTACTGGATATTTTCCATTATATTCCCTTCAATTCCATTTTACTTATATTGTGCTAATTCACAACACAAGTAATTTCAAGGCAACTTTACAAAGTCAATTCCATCAAATCACACAGACAGATTGGTCAAAAGGTTTCCTATCTAAGGAACCCAGCAGATTGCATCAAGTCTTGACAAGCAGCATTTACTCCTCCTGAAAAAGCGTAGAGCCACAGAGGACAGTCGTCTGCATTGTCCATGGCTTTGCAGAATTCCCTCATACTGAGCATGCATGAAGTGACAATGGAGAGGAAAACTTCTCTTTAACAGGAAGGAAAACCTCCAGCAGAACCAGAACCAGGCTCAGTGTGAACGGTAATCTGCCTCGACTGACTGGGGGTTAGAGAAGACAGAGCAGAGACACAAAACAAGCACAGAAGAACACATCGCAGGAATCCTTTCTACGGCAGATGATCAATCCCGCAGGATGATATCACAGCTAACAGAACGCCAGACCAAGTACTATGAAGAGAAAAAAGACAGAGAGAACATAAAGTTAAAAGTTGAACTAATAAAAAAATAATGCTAATTGGAGAACAGTAGGAGAACTCAGCCAGGTGAGAGAAATAGATCTTACATGATATTGCACTAATACTAAAGAAACAACACTTTTTGTATGTTCTGAACAATGCCAACAATAAATCCTGGGGGGTGAAAGGCCATATTAAATAGGACTGTATCACTACAAATATGATACACTAAACCCAAGCACTGCTTTACATGTGTAGCCTATATTAAAATTTTAGCTTTACTATTTAATTTTAATTCTATAAGAATTAGAATAAAATCTGATTTAAATTTAAATTTGTATTTCTAGTTTGGAAAAAACAACATTAAACTTGTTTGTTCTTTCATCATTCAATTCTAAGTATAGTTTAAATGCAACATTTACAGCTCCAAATCAATTTAACATCTATGCCAATGTGCATATGTAAATTCTGACCAGCGCTGTGCACATAGCTCTCCTCTTGTTCCTACCCATCCCTCACTTCCTGGACTAACACTGTAATACCAAACGTTTTGCCTCGTTATCTCTGTGCAGTTAAATTGATGGATTGTTGAAAAGATTACAAAAACAATCATCAAATGTACTGTTTTTTTATGCTTTTCATTTTGGTGTATTCTGCTTCACGGTTATGCTTTTATTTTTTGGTAAAGTGTCCACTCTTCCACCTTTTCAGAGGCTGAAGCCGTGTGTTTAGGGCGGTCGTGTTTTGAAAAGTCAAGGCAAGGTGGGAGAAAGAGGAAAGGAGAGTGAATAGAGAGGTCACTGTGCTGGGTATGAACTAATGCATGGTCGGTACAAAGCATCCTGCGGCTGAACCACTTTATACCTGAAATAAGTTGGAAATAACTCGATGAAAACTGCAAAGCTAAGAAATACCCAAGAGGATACATGAGCAGCAAAGCCAGTAGCAGCTGGGTTTAGCAGCAAAGAAAGTAGACAGTTTATTTGTGTGGGAACACTTTGGCTTTAAAGACAGACACAGTCACAACCACTGCAAAATCTCACCACGGACTTTTCTGAAAACCTTTCAACACCTATCCAGGAGTCTTTCAAACTTCTGGCAGCTCGCACTTGAGCAACCTGTAGTTGGTGCGCTGCTGTTTTTAAGGACATGGAGGCCCTTCCTCCTAGAGGCATTCTAGGTCAAATGCAATTCAATGACCCACCCGCCACTGTTCTGAGTCATTAGAAGCTATTGCTTGGTGTGAGTGGAGTACTTGGTCACCTGAATCATGATGAGACTGCTAATATAGTCTCTGTGGAATTAGTTTTAGGACCAATTTGTATATATTGGGGAGCTGGTACCAGAATCCTCTCCATCTGTTCAGTTTTGGCTTTTCTCTTTTGACCAAGATGGCTTCTCTCACCCCTCTTTCAAACCATCTGTTACGCCCTGTCCAAAATCTGGACGTCATTGTAGTCAAATGTGTGTCCTTTGCTCTTGAGGTGCAAGTGGACTGCTGAATCTTGCCCCGAGCTGCTGGCCCTCCTGTGCTGTGCCATGCGTTTACGCAGCTGCTGTTTAGTTTTTCTAATGCAGGAGTCTGAGCAATCCTCGCTGCATTGGGCCGCATACACAACGCTGCTCAGCTGTGGTTTGAGTGTTCTGTCTTAAGGATGAACCTGTTTTTGTCTGAGAGTGTTATTAGGTTTGAAATTCACCGGTATGTTGTATTTTAAAAACATTCTCCTGAGTTTCTCTGAAACATGCTGAAGCATTAAGAGTTTTGCTTCCTGAAACAAAGGACCCAAACCCAATCCCCTAAAGGAAACAAATCCCCACCATCATCTCGCCCCTACCAAACCCCATACCTAAAACAATGCAGTCAGGCATTCTTCAGCAAACTGTGAAACTCAGCATCATCTACTGGACTGCCAGACAGAGGAGTGATTCATCACTTCAGAGACCATGTCTCCACTGTGAGGTACTCGAGTGGCAGCGTGCTTTACACCACAACATGCTTGGCATTGTACTTGGGCAGGCTTCAATGCAGCTGCACAGCCACGTAAATCCCACTATGTTAAGACTCTCTATGCACTCGTGAAATTGATTGAACGCCACATGAGGTTTTGAAATCTCTGTTGACTCTGCAGAAAGGTGCTGACCTCTGAGCCTCAGCATCCACTGGCCCTGCTCTGGGATTTTACATGACCCACCACTCCAGGGCCAAGTGGCGGTCATTCCCAATCCTTTTAACTTTTCCTATAACATCACTAACTAATATTTAACAAAGATTAAATTCCATGATTATTTTTATCGCTGGTGGGTGCTGTCCCGTTATGGTACTATGCTGAACTTCACTGAGGGTGATCCAGTCTTCTGCTCAGGTGTTGGATTTCATCTACCTGCTTCTGTCAAAGGTGGTTGGAAAACCTGAAACGAATGATTGAGCAATGAGTGTAGTTCAATGACAAAAAAATAATTTATCTTGTGGTAGCATGTTTTTAACAGAGAAATAAACCATTACCTCCCCCCTCCTCATTTTATTTATTTTTTTTGGTTGTTGAGAAGAACTGAAATGTTATCAATCAAGAACATTGTTGTACCTCAAACTGTGGATAACAATAGTTGTTGCTGTGGTAAAAAGATATAAATGAATAAATGGATGCCTTTTTGTCAGAAAATATTTTAATGGGTATTGTGCCATTAAAGGAATGTTAACTAAGGAGATATTTACATTTGTTAGGGCAATTCCAAACAGGTTTCCAATCATTTTTAAGTTTGGCTCTTAACTTAATTATCACAGTTTTTAAATACTACAACGCTGTGCCCCTTACCCCAATAACACGGGAACCACTGGGACACTCTACACCTTAGGTTCAACATGCCAAACATAATGTTGTGGCAGATAATGAAGGCCGAGGGAGAAGGTATGATAATTAGCAGTCAGCCTACGCTCTAATTGGTTCCCATAGTGTAAACTCTGGAACCAGCCACGGCCACAACTTCTTTCACTATTAGGTGCATCTGTGAATCACAACACTTATTGGTTACCTGGAGTTTTAGCAATACCACATTACAAAAAAATGCTTAGGTATTTATTATCAGGAGGGGGCACTGTTTGGAGGTTTGTGACTATATTTAAAAGAAAACCAGAAAAGTTGCATCTTGTCTGCAGCAGGTGGAGCACAACCTCTCTGTTTTTCAGCCGTCCTCCCCAGGAATGTTATAGCAGCCTGAGCACTGTCAGCGAGTGCCATATACTTTAGTAGTGCCTGTTATATGATTTCTTGTATCACATTATTAGGAGCCAAAGAGTAGCTTGTCGACTATGTTTGACTGCAGGGCCTAATTTTGCATTGGATTTATAGGCTCAGACATCACCTGGGGCCTTTTAGAGCGGTTGTTGTGTGTGAGAGAAAAAAAAAATCCCCTTTTGCTAGCATCCGTAAAACAAATAACTGGGATCCAAAGATGCCAGCAAAGAAAAGACCACAAATAAGTGTGCAAAAGAGAGGGTGGTGGTTAATTACACTTTAAGTGGAGTTAATTGGGGATGTAAAAAAGAGGCATCAGATTCAGCGGCACGACAAAGAGAGCTTTGCTGAGTCTGTGGCCACACAGACGAGATTAACAAAACGCATACAGACTTGTGCATAATGTGCCTTTCAGTAGTATCTGTACTCCAGCCTCTGTGTATTCTGTTGGGATGTTACGTATAGAAGAGCAAAAAAGTGGTGTGATGCTGTAAAGTGGGATGGAAAAGGAAACATGGTTTTAATTTTTTTTTTCCTTTTTTAGGAACATTTTGAGAAGTGTAGCATGCATTTGAAATCATTTATATAGATTGGATGGGGAGCATTTGTGAAGATCAGTTTGGAAATCTTGAATTTACATGAGGCTGTATGTTTCGAGCGGGTTCACCTGCTGGCAGGTGCGCCAGTATCACGTCTTTTGCACCTTCTTACAAGCCTTCTTTCAGCTTTTCCATAGGCATCCCCACAGTATGACGCTCTGCCACCAGCATGTGTCACCATTTTATTAGCAGGTAAAAATTAAAAAAACATATTGTTTTCCTTCTACGTCAAATTATCCAGCATTTTGTGTTGATCTATGACACAAACCTTCTATAAAACACACGGAGGTTTGTGACTGTAAACTGCTTTTGTAAAGCCTGTAGGTACACACGACCACATAGATTCATACCTTTTTATAAACTAGCCAAACTGACCTGGCGAAGCATGAGAGGCAGCAGGACGTAGCTGTGGAAGTGACCCCGTTTGACCTCCGCCAAATCAGCTCCTCTCCACAGATTGCCCCCCCCGCGGCCGCTTCATCAGGCGTAACATCTGACAGCATCTGCTTGGACACAATTAGCGACGCGCACATCATCAAAAGAGCCCCGAGAGGAAGACACAAGCCGGGGAGACGTGGGGAGGGACGGCACGAAAGACGGCATAAAAGGGAGAGAGCAGGAAAGCGGTGGAAATGAAGGCAGGAAGCGGGTAGAGGGAGGACAAAGAAATCAGAGCATAGAGGAAAGCAGGTAAAATGACAAAAGAAAGTTTCTTTCAGCGAGTCAGTATTCAGGAGAGGAACCCCTCTGTTGCCTCGGGGGTTGACGGTGCGGGATGAATACCAAAAGGCCCGATGACTTGGTGAAATCCTTGACTGGATAACCTCACCAGCGTCTTCAGTCACCTTCATGGCATGTAGGCAGCCCCCCCCCCCCCCCCCCCCCGGGAGAAACAAAGAGAGGAGGAAGACAGGCAACGGGAAGCCGAGGGAGAGCAAGGGCACTAAAAGTTAAACGTACAACTTACTCATTTGTGAGCTAACAGAAAAACAGGAATATGCTTACGGTTGGAGGCAGCGTGTTTTTTTTTTTTTTCTTTGCGCTGCTGTTTGTTTAGATTTTCTCATAAAAGCGGGCCGTAAAGATTTTTTCCTCTTTCAGCGTCTGCATCTTTTCACACCCTTCGATCTGCCTCGCGTCCTCTTATCGTCTTAAGAGAAGGGGGGAGCGCCGATAAAAGGATTCACTGCCTTAATAAAAAATAGTTTACACGTGGCAGCGAATGTTTATGTGTGACGAGACGGGGGCAACATATCGCCGCAGCGAACCCTCGTAAAACCACCTTTGGTGCTTTCTGAGTCTTGATTCACGCACCGAAGCAGCTATTCCTGTCAATACCTCAGCCTTCTGCCTCTTCGGAGTGTTTATCTCCCCTTGAACCTTTACCGCCATGCTGCTTGTGGTTGCCGTGTTCTGCCCGTCAGCAGTCAACCACCTGCTGCCTCTGAGCAGGGCGGGCAGAGGGGCTCGTCCGAGCACGTACCGAGTCTGCCGTGCTCAAGGTGATTGACAGCACAGACAGCCGCTGACAGGATTTAAAAGATACACACACGCACACACACACACACACACGTATCTGTCACACACTAACCTTACAAAATGAAGATATTATGCTCCCTCCATACATCCAGGAGAACAAGAGTGTAAAGAGTGAAATCCCAGACCATCTGGAGGAGCTTTTGTTTCTTTAACCTCCTTCACCCTGAGAGACCTTGTACTGGCACAGGTTGTATTTGTGAGAGAAAGACGGATAACACAATTTCTCAGGCAGTCAAGTGCTGCTAAATGGGGCTGCTGAGGTTTTTGGGCTCCACTTCACTGCAAAAACAGAACTAGAAATTAGTAAAAATGTTCTTAAAATGATTGTATTTGTCCTTGATTTGAGCAGGTAAATAAGACTATTTGCCAATGGAATAAGATTTTTGCACTCAAAATAGGAACAATTCATCTCCATCATCTTATTTCAAGTGCAGGATGTCTAATTATCTTATTTTAGGGGTCAAAATACTCATTCCATTGGCAGATAATCCATTTTACCCACTCATATCAAGGATAAATACACTAACTTTAAGAACATTTTACTTATTTTTAGATTCATTTTGCAGTGTTGGGTTGAAGCCAGTTTATGCCACCTGAAAAGGCTCTGTTTCTGCAGGACTCTTGTAATCTAGAGAATCATGGACAATGTGCAAAAAAAAAAAGTTGTATTATTATCATTTTTGTACAGTGAAATCACAATCTAATTATTTTAAGCAGATTTTCAAACATTCGTGCAACTGCAAAGGTTTGTTCAGTTTTTTTTGTTCAGTTTTTTTTTCATGTCTGTCTGTCTCTGTGGGACATTAATGGATTATTCTATTTTATTCTCTCCAGGAAGACTTAAAAGTTAACTTGATTATTTATTTATTTAAATTATTCCATCATGAAGCTTAGCTTTACTCTCCGCCAAACCGATTTGCTCAGCAACACTGACGTAAACTAAATGTGAACCGTTAGATATCGCCTGACTGAATTATATCTGTATTTAACTTCCACTCGTTGGTAAAAGCCAGCAGGAATTTAAAAACATGGTGCCGGAGTCAGACGTACTCTCTGAGTATGTTGAGCCTCGACCGACCAATCAACTCACAGCTGGCGAGACGAGCGGGAAACGGACACTTCTAAAAAGTTTGGAGCGCCTTTGCAAGTAAGCCGTATCTTGATAAAACGAGTAGCTATTAGAGGTTTACGAAGCTACGTTCTCACTATAAAACTTCTTAAAAGTTCATTTTAGGTCACATAAAGTCCAACATATCAACCTTTGATCAGTTTTTGCCACTTTTCTGCGCCATTGCCGCTTCCACTTGAACAAAGAGCGGCGACCAGCTGTGAATCATGGGATAGGGTGGGCCACGAAGGAGACGTTCAAATCTGGAGATAAGAAGGACATATTTGTCGACCGCATGTGAGGGTTCCTTCGAATTTGGACAGGCTTCATGGTCTCTTTTCTCATGCAATCGGCCAACAAATGCAGCCTTTGAAAGGTGCAGCCCCTGAATTTGGACACAGCTCTTGAGGAGGTAACACCTCAAGAGCTGTGTCCATGTGTGTCGGAGCAGGGCTGCATCTAGAAGCAGCTCTCGAGGACCGGAGCTCCTAGTTTTAAGACTTATTGAGAAAGTTTGAGTTGCAACAATTATTTTTTGTTTGAGATTAATAAAATATATTTAAATTCAATTCAAAAGTTTATACTAAATTTAATTACATTGAACTTTGACCCACCAAAAAAATTTTTAATTAAAAGTTGATCATTTTCAAACAACTTTTTGCATAAGATACACACAACTTTACTGCACTGCAAAAACAGAACTAGAAATAAGTAAAATGTTCTTAAAATGAGTGTATTTGTCCTTGATTTGAGCAGGTAAATAAGACTATTTGCCAATAGAATAAGATTTTTGCACTTAAAATAGGAACAATTCATCTCCTAATTATCTTATTGTAGGGGTCAAGATACTCATTCCATTGGCAGATAATCAATTTTACCTACTCAAATCAAGGATAAATACACTAACTTTAAGAACATTTTACTAATTTTTAGATCCATTTTTGCAGTGTGTTTTTTTTAAGGAAAGTCTGACTCTATATAGGGTTGGAAAGCCTTCGGTAAACATGCATTCCACTTTTCCGTAGGAGGATTTTGCTGCACTAGCAGAGGGCTGCAGTGACAAATACAGCCTAGTGTAAAGGGCAAAAAAAAAAACATTTTATTGTTTGTATAGACGCAGATTTATTGGATCACTTCAAAAAATTATTAAAATCCACAAAATTAAACATTTTCGCATCAGAATCCTTTTTTTCTAGAATCCTCCACAGCTTGTTTCACCAGATCTCTATTCATGGATGGCATTGGATCTTAAGCACGTTTCAGTCTTTAAATCCATTGTACCGAGATTTTCATTGGTTGAGAGCCTCTGTGATCTATTGTTTTTCCTTACAGCCGGTTCATATCTGAATCCACGGCTGTTTTGCAGCTGAAGTTTTAACGAAACAGACAGGACCTGCACCTTGTTAACTTCAACCCCCCCCCCCCCCCCCCCCCACCCCCCCAGTCTCTCCAACTCTCCTTCTACCATTTTGGTCTGAACAAAATTCGAGCACTCAGCTTCAAAAAGCCCTGCTGCCTTCTCAGGCCAATCACTGTCCCCGTGCCGCCGCTGTTTGGTGCTGAGTGCAGAGTTATTTTATCAGAACTTGAGTGGAGAGAGAGAGAGTTTAGGCTTTTAGGAGCACAAAGAGGGAACCAAAACTATCAAAGCACAGCAATAAAATCAGAACAATGAGGCGAAAGCTCCTGAAACACTCAGCAGGACTGAGAGGAGCATCAGTATAAAGTGATAAATTACTATTAGTTTCTCGACACAGGAGGCTCCTCGGTATCATTAATCAGTTTAGCATGTTTATTTTGACGTCCGAAAGTTTAATTTTTTAACATATTTCTTTTTCCGTTCCTAGTTTACTTAAATGTTCATGAAATGGCATATTTACAGAGAGAAAATGTCTCCTGAGGAACAACTGATGACATGCGTTGGAAATGAGGAAGATTTTATGCGGTTTCCTCTGAGTGCTCATTAGTGTGTCTGCCGCAGCCTCACCATGGATGATTCCCTCCAACCCGCGAAGAAACACAACTTTGTTTGAGTCGCAAAGCAAACATTTTAGCGCACCAAAAGTCGGGATTTTCTGAGCAGCACAATCTCCAGCTGTTTTCCCTAGTTGTCCTCGTAATCTCTGTCTCTTCCCCACCTCTCCCTGTCTGTCTCCTGTTTCCTAGCCTCTCTCTCCCGCACCTTCGCTCCTCCGCCATCTGTTAGCGAGGGAGTCCCTCGTCTCCTCGGCTCTTTTTATTGTAATAAGAGCCCCTCGGTGGGAAGTTAAGATGCGGGCACGCCGAGGCACAGCGGTCCACAAAGCGCTTCTTCAGCATGCAACAAACTGGACGAGCAAACAGGAAGAGTTGCGTCAGCACAACCTCCGGTGCCAACGAAAGGCAGCGTTTTTTCTCTTTGCGGCAGCACTCTACCTTTAAGGAGACCATTGTGTGCTTCAGCACTCTACTCTTCTATTTTCAGACCACTATTATCATTATCGTCGCAGGCAATTACGCCATGCAGATAGAACGGTGCACATCATGACGGGCAGGCTGATTCGAATCTTGCTCAAAATGATACTGGATCTCACTCTTTGCCCCCCGCTTTTCCGTAGCCAGACTTAAACACGAGTGATTACAGTCGTATTAATGAGATTTTGGTCTCTGCACGTGTCTTTTTGTGTAACAAATGCCCGACAAAATAATTTCCCCTCTTCCGCACTTTACCTCAGATTTGATTTTGAAGGGCCTCGGAAATCTATCAATACTCCATCCCATCTTGCGTGAGGTCTCCTAGGAACACCTAATTGAGTGTATTTCCATAAAAGTGATTTAGGCTTGTTCACGTGGGCTCCCGAGTGTTTCGGAAAGAGAAGATAAGCAATTTCTACACGACGTGCTACGCGTTTGTTTTCTAATAACACTCAGGCAGACGGCCCCTTGATCACCTTCGCTCTCTGAGCGTCCTCCCGGCCCCGACAGCCACCTCCATTAGTTTTGGGCCGTTAACAGATGGCAGTTGTGCGTCTGTGTGTAAACGGCTAATGTTCCCTCACTGACTACGCGGGAAAGAAATACAGGACGAGCGTTCGCAAACTCGTACAAATATGCCCGCAGACCCGTTCTGACGCTGGTTCATCTGTAATTGGTTTCATTTAGAGGACGAATGCTGCTGGCGGTGGATAATGAAACATTAGAAATTAGCCCCTGGTTTCCCACTGGCCCAGTGACTGCCGACCTTATTTTAGCTACTTTATATCCCGCTAACCAATCCAAACAGATATATAGCAGCCCCGTAGCTGCTCCGGCTCTGCTAGCCTTATTGCTCGAGCCAAAGCTATTAATCTATTTTCCCTTCTCCCCTCTGAGGTGGGCTTCTGTGAACCCCGGTCTTACTGGAAGTCAATTATAGGTCATGGAAATGAATTTATGTTTAATGCAGCTGTAATGGTTTAGTTGATCATCTGACCTTTCTCTCTCTCCAGTGCATTCAGGCTTGTGGGACACACAAATACTCCCTGTTGTCTTCACTGCATTTAATCATTCTGACCTCCACTTGGTTTTTTTATAGAAGCTTGTACTGCATCATGCAATTTTAATGTAAAGTATATCACATGCATAAGTAGCAGGCAACACCATCGTCTTGTATCTGTATCTTTTCTATACTTTGCCTTGCTATTAACAAAGTAGCATGAAGAGGTAGGAAAAGAAATTATAGTTTTCATTTTAATCATAATTGTCATCTTTATTGTCATTGTAACATGCATTCCAATGAAATGCGTCTCCTGCATTTAACCCATCACTTAGAGATCAGTGGGCTGCCACCATGCGGAGCCCGAGGAGAATCCTGGGACTAAGGGTTTTGCTCCGGGACCCAGAGTGGCTGTGGGACTCCCACAGTGGGAGTCAAACCAGGAACTCTGCAGCCTCTCTAGGTTGCAAGTGCCCTGCTCTCCAGCCACTAGGCCACCACTCCCCCAGATAAAAAACTGAAATGTGTGGCATGCATTTGCATTCAGCCAATCAACCTTTTTTCTGAAGCACAATTTCCTGCAGTTACAGCTGCAGGTGCATCGGTTCATGTGTCTGCCATCTTTGGACATCTAGACACTGAAACATTTGCCCATTTATCTTTTCATCATTCCCATAGGGTGAACCTGTCGCCACCATGTCTTACAGTAGGGGCAGTATCAGTTTTTCCACCCCAGGTAGGGCTTTTCTTTGCTAAGAAATTGGAGCACCTTCTTCCACATGCTGCCACTGTCCTCCACGTGGCTTATGGCCATTTTTAGCATGTCTTCTTATCCCTTTCATTTGCCACTCTTCCGAAACCATCTAGATTTGTTACAGTTTCTTTTATTTCACCTTCATTTATACAGGTGTATTGCGTTGAGCCACAAGGTCTCATTTTCAAGAGTGACCTGTTTTAAATATGCATACGAAATATACCTGTCCAATTATCCTTTTGGCCAATTATCCTCGCTGCGCTGTGGATCTTTGCAGCTCCTTTAACAGGGCCCTTGGCTGCTCCTCTGAATAATGTTAACTTGTAGTTGTGCTACAGTCATCCCATTGTTGAATGACAGACTTGACCATGTCACTTAAAATTTTCAAAGCTGTTGTCTTATAATCTAACATTGCTTCAAACCACTCAACGGTACCCCTGGCCTATCTGGTGTGTTCCTTGGTCTTCGTGAAGCAGTTGAACTAATGTTACCCCGTAAATATCTGTGGCCTTAATAGAACAGTCATATGTGGACTCTGTTAAGTAAATAAGCAACTTCTCCAAGCATTGGTTGCCCTGGTTCTTATTTAGGGTTATCTGAGTAAAGGCGGCTGAATACATATGGAAACCACGCTTGTGAGCTTTTCATTTCTACATGTTGAAAGCCATGTCCCATTTTTCTTCCACTTCCCAATTATAGGCTGCTTTGTGTTGATCTATGACATAAAAACTTAATAAAGTACATGGATGTTTGTGGCTGTAACATGTGGTGTGAATATTTTTGTAAGGCAGAGTATTTTTTAGCACCAGAGTCTGGGACGTAAAGCCTCTTATCTCTGTTGGCGTATCGCTTTCCAGCTCTGTGCCACTCTGTTGACATTTCATGGGAGACTGAGTTTGGGCTTTCATACAGTGTTGATCTGAGTGTTTACATGCAAATGAGATCCACATAATTACAGTGCTATCTGTTTAGGACAGGAAGATCTGTGCTTATCGCATCACAATCGCTTTATTTACGGTTGCAGTCACCTTTTTCCGTCTTCTCCAATTTGACGCAGGCAGCAGCTAATGTTAGTTACGCAGACTGAACTGGCCTGAAGCAAGGGAGTCAACGCTCAAATTAAAAAAAAAGAAATGTTCTGTCTTCTAGCTTTAGAGGAGAGAAGCTTGAAAATGGCAATCATCTCACTGTCGCATTTTGACCGTGCAACGTTCTAGTACCCATGCCCTTCGAGCGTTTTGTCATGTTATTGACAAAAACTTCATTGTGTCACTGGGATTTTATTCAATAGATCAACACAAAGCAGTGCAGTTTTGAAGTGTGATTACAACAATAAATGTTTTTTTGTTTTTGTTATTTATTTTTTCAAATAATAATCTAGTGTGCTGTGACTTTGTGTTCATTCCATCTGGGTAAATAACTTGTAGAACCGCCTTTTGTTGCAATTCCTACGACAGGGTTTTTTTTAGGACATCTGTCTACCTGCTTTGAGCATGAAGGTCCTAATGTTTTTGATAATTTTTCCTTGACAAATAATATAAACTCAATCTGATTGGCTGAAGGACGTCTTTGAATAGTCTTGCCACAAGTTCTCGCTTTGATTCACATCTGGACTTTGACTTGGCCATCCTGACTTGTACGTATGCTTTGACCTAAACTTTTGTAGCTCTAATTGTGTGTTTAGGGTTGTCATCCAGCTGCACTGCAAAAATGGACCTAAAATAAGTAAAATGTTCTTAGAACTTGTGTTTTTGTCCTAGATTTGAGCAGGTAAATACAATTATCTGCCAATGGAATGAGTATTTTGACCCCTAAAATAAGATAATTAGACATCCTGCACTTGAAATAAGATGATGGAGATGAATTGTTCCTATTTTAATTGTAAAAATCTTATTCCACTGGCAGATAATCTTATTTACCTGCTCAAATCAAGGACAGATACACTCATTTTACGAAGATTTTACTTATTTTTAGTTCCATTTTTGCAGTGTGGAAGGTGAACCTCAGTGTCAGTCCATCATCTTTTGGAGCCTCCTACAGGTTTTCCTCTGGGACAGCACTGTATTTTGCGCCCTCGGTCTACGACCCGTGACCAGATTCCATGCGTTGTCATGCGTTGATGCTGCCTGTTTTGCAAATTTTGGTCCCACCTGACCAAAGCACCTTTATTGTGTCCCCTATAGCTTGTGGTGAACTGCAAATGAGAATTATTCTGTGTTTTTTTTCTCGCTGCTCCTCCATAAAGCCCAAACTTGTGGAGCGAATTACTAACAGTTTCCCTGCAAAGGTCTCTGCAGCTCCTCCAAAGAACGGGCTTCATGTTCTCCGACAAACATCTGAGGCGTTTACGCGACACTTGTATTCCTACTGATTTACAGTCACAAACAGGTAGATTCTGAAACCGATTTGTTGCCCTAGGATTTATTTAGGGGTGTCAGAATGAAGGTGGCTGAAATCATGTTTCCCCTTTCTTTCACTCCACATTTATATGCCAATTTATTTCAAATCCCAAGTAAATACGGTCAGGTTTATGTTTGTAATTTGGCTAAATTTGAAAGGCGTTAATACTTTTGCAATGCTCTGTAAGCACATGTTTGTATCTTATCTTATATTTGATTTTAAATGAAACTGGTCAATGGGTTTCAGTAAGCTTCAGTAATTGAAAGTGTTTTTTTTTTTTTTTTTTTTTTGTCTTCTCTCATGTAGTCTGTAACTTATTTGTGTTTGTTGTCTTTCAGGGACGCCGGCCGGGCTACTTCTCCTTCCTGGATCCCTTCTCCCCTGGCGTCTGGCTCTTCATGCTTCTGGCCTACTTGGCCGTCAGCTGCGTCCTCTTTCTAGTGGCCAGGTACTGAGAGCTTGATCTTTACAGAGGAGGAGGAGACAAAAGTGCGAGGGGCGAACAAAGGGAGATTAGAGACACACACACAAAAAAACTGTGGTTTGGGAGATACACAGAGCAGGAAACAGGTGTCTGTTCCCCCGCTTCTTTTAAGTTTTTGTGGTTGATCTTCAACGCCACAGGAGAGGGGGGGGGGGGGGGAAACGCTCTCCTCCAAGCGGCAGGTCGTTAGAACCACACTGCCACCTGCTGGCCAGGAAGTGTACCGCAGGCGCTGTAGGCTGAAATATTGCTTGATCACAAGACAAGAGTGCAGCATTTTAAATAAGCTGTAGGATGAATGCACGACCCCAGATCAGCTGGCTTATTAAGCCCTTAGAGAGGTGTCGGTAGGGGAGCTGCATCATGAAAGATAAAAGAAAGAATAAATGCAGAAGTCTTCCTTATAACTTCCTAATACAGTTGTTTAGGGGGCAAGTCACACAGTAGTTCATATTTGAACAAGATATTTGCCAATAGTGTCCCGGTGTTCCACAGCACCGATTTTTCACAGATGTCCCATGTGCAACATTTGCGCATTCAAAACCCACAGCCGATGTCCCTATGATTAAAGTAAGCTGCACTTTGGGGATTGAAAAGAAAGCCGTTTCTCCCTCTGGAAAGCCAAGGTGACTTTGTGCTCGCTTTACTGTGGCACTGGTTTTGCTCCTCGTCAGTCGCTCCTCTTTCTGTCCTGAAATCCGTCTGTCTCTTGGGCCTTTCCTCCCCGATTCTTTCCTCCTGTTTGTATAACCTTCTCTGCCTCCTCATCCTCTGCAGGCTGACGCCATACGAGTGGTACAACCCCCACCCCTGTTTGAAGGGACGCTGCAACTTGTTGATCAACCAGTACTCGCTCGGCAACAGTTTCTGGTTCCCCGTCGGAGGATTCATGCAGCAGGGATCCACCATCGCTCCCAGAGCGTTGTCGACGCGTTGCGTCAGCGGAGTGTGGTTAGTACTGACGACTGTTTTCAGCTTTCAAACCCACCGGTGTAACACACATTCCTTTCTGCTCCGACCTGCTGCTGCTGCAACTTGAAATGCATTTCACCTTTTATTTTTTTTCCCTTGCCACCAGTTCAAGAATAATAATTGTTGACATTTTACAGTTCTTCACTAATAAATATAATGAGCTCATGTCCTTAGGGCACATTTAGGCACCATGTGAGAGTTGTAATGCTTGTTAAGAGGCTAGATCGTTATATATATATATATATATATATATATATATATATATATATATATATATATATATATATATATATATATATATATATGTGTATATATATATGTGTATATATTTATATGTTTATATATGTATATGTGTATATATATATGTATGTACACTGCAAAAAGAGAACTAAAAGTAAGTGAAATTGTTTTTAAATCAATGTATTTTTCTTTAATTAGAGCAAGTAAATAAGACTATTTGCCAATGGAATAAGATTTTTGCACTTAAAATAGGAACAACTCATCTCCATCATCTTATTTCAAGTGATTATCTAATTATCTTATTTTAGGGGTAAAAATACTCATTCCATTGGCAAATAATCTTATTTAGCTCCTCAAATCTAGGAAAAACACATTAATTTCAAGAAACTTTTACTTACTTTTAGTTCCCTTTTTGCAGTGTATATATATATATGTGTATATGTGTGTGTGTGTGTGTGTGTGTGTGTGTGTGTATACATATATATATATATATATGTGTGTGTGTGTGCGTGTTTTGTAAACAAAATCTGAAAAGTGCGGCATGCATTTGTATTTAGCCCACCTATTTTGTAGAACCACCTTTCACTGCAAGTGCTTTGGGGTTGGCTTAGCATAATTAGAGGCTGAAATCCATTCCCATTCTAATTACAAAATAGCTTAAGCCCTACCAGACTGGATGGAGAGTGTCTGTAAACATTCATTTTGAAGTCTTACCTCAGATATTTAGTTGGATTTAGGTCTGAACTGCTCTTGTTGTAACTCTGGCTGTATGTTTAGGATGGATGTCCCGCTATCAGGTGAACCTCCACCACAGCCTCAACTCCTTTGCATTTTCTAACTTCTAACTTTCTCCCACGACTGTCCTGTGTTTAACTTTCCCCCTCTTCCCATCAACTCTAACCAGCTTCCCCCATCCCTGCTGAAGAAAAGCAACTCCACAGCACGATGCTGCCACCACCTTGCTTTACAGGGGGGAATTTGTGTTCACTTTGATGTGCTGTGTTAGCTTTTTTAACAGACATCAGATATTCCACGTAGACTAAAAACTTCCACTTCTGTCTTATCAGACCAGACCATCTTCCTCTGTAAAGTTGCTACGTTCACTACTTTGCTTGTGGCAAACTGCAAGCAGGGGTTCCTTCGCTGATAGCTTTCTTCCTCTACTCTTCCATAAAGGCCAAGTTTATTTAGCGTAACAGTAATAGTTGTCCTTCATACCTTGCTCCCCGTTTATTCGCTGATGTTCTCCAACAAACCTCTGAGGGCTTCATGAAACAGCTGGATTTATGCGAGGATGTAGTTAGACACAGGTGCACATTGATTACTAAGCAGCTGATTTCTGTAAATATGTGGATTATTTATTTGCGTCAGAGTAAAGGAGTTCGATACAAATGCTCACCACACTTTTTATACTTTTTATTTTCTATGTATTTGTTTTTTATTTATTTATATGAAAAACAATAGTTGAATTTTGGGCTTGTAAGGTACCAAAACATGGAAAAAAGTCGTTTGACGTTTGAATAATTTTGAATGTCACCATATAGATGAATAAAATATCATTTACACAAATACATCATAGAAGTGAACCCATAAATCCCCTGAGATAAACTGTGTTTATTTAGACACTTAACGTTTTACTAACTGGTAAAATTGACGTAATACTGATATTTCACTGTTTTATAATAACTGTCATTACAAAAGAATCTGACTATATGTGATTAAATCTTGATCTGTCTATATGAGTGCATTGTATTGTTATGAACTACATATTTATACGCCACTGGATATGAACTGAATCTGTTGGTCTTTTAAACTGGCCATGTAAATACAGTTAATTGAGTTATACTGAATTTGGATGGACTGAAATTAAATTAAATGAATGACAATTAAAATACATGTACAACAAACTTCTCTCCGTTGCTTCCTGATAAATACTCCACTGTTTGCGATGGTCGTCATGCAATTTCACGGATGATAAAAACTAAAACTTCTAAGTAAAACAACTCGTGTTGTTTCTTTTTCTGTTTCAAACTGGGACGGCCCTAGTAACCTTTACTTCAGATTCCTTGGACATTAGATTTAATAAATGTATGATTGCATTTGTGCATGTGTACATTTGAGACATTGTCTGCCTGTGTCTGCTCTTGCAGCTAAAACCCCATCCAAACCAACCATTGCCCCCATTTCTCCATCCATCTCCACCAGCCCCCTCCATCCATCCAGCACATCACCCACTGAAACCTCCTGTCGTGTTTTCTCCTCTCAGGTGTGCAGTTATTTTAATCTTCCTACACTTTCACCGAGACAATCCGTCTTCGTTTAGCGGCCTACTTTTACATAAATTTATGGGTGGATACACATGTGCTTCGTCTCTGCCATCCTCCACAGGTGGGCCTTTACATTAATCATCATCTCCTCGTACACCGCCAACTTGGCCGCCTTCCTGACCGTTCAAAGGATGGATGTGCCGATAGAGTCAGTGGACGACCTGGCCGACCAGACAGCGATTGAGTACGGCACCATGCACGGAGGATCCACCATGACTTTCTTTATGGTGAGAGCTCCCATCACTGTGCTTCACACACCACTGCTTTCCGTTTCAACATGTACTTTTCCAGTCAGGTGGTAACATGGTAATGGGTCTCATATTAATGTTGCTTTTAGCCTTTTTTTTGTAGGAGGCTATTTATACAACTTACAACTTCAAAGATTTTTAAATGCAAAAACTGTGACCGTAACCGTAACATAGGTGCACACATTTGAAATGTTGGTCCACACTGCTTCAAAAATGCCCTACATATACATAAAGGGTTAAATATATACATAAACGTTTAAAAAAACAAGTTGCACCGTGAACACAGGATTTTTACCCATCTTCAGCAAAGTTTCTGGCATAATTCTGGTTGTATGATTGATTTCTTCTTGGCCAAAAATGACAGATTTCCTGGCACAGACTTAGATTTTAAGCACAGTGTAGATATTTTCAGCACGATTGGGCTCAATGAGCTAGAAAGGCCTTGCTAAAGGCTTAAAATGATTTAATCAATGTGTTTTGTATGATCATCATGTTGGAACGCTCAGTTATTTCCAAATTTAAACCAGCTTATCAAAATTGTCATGTATAGATTGAAGGAAATTGGATAGGGCACTTAGGAACCTCCCAGGAACCAACAAGGTTCTGGGCTGCCATGAACCAGAAGAACAGCGGTGTAACCGTCCACAGTGTAGGAGCTTTGCATCGCCATGGACAGAACACTTCCTAAGGTGTATGTGTGTGTTTATTTGTGACTCTGTGTCAGTTTGAGAAAAAACACAAAAAATTCATATTTCAGACCCCGTTTCTTTTTTCTGAAATGCAATTTATTTCTGTGTTGGTTTACCATCAGTCAAAAACAAACAAAAAACATTTGAAATAGATAATTAAAAGTTCCAATTTGATATAAGATGTGATGCACATGATAATAAACTTGCCATCAGTAAGGTGAGCTCGCTTTGACTTCCAGTTCTCTTTGGATCAATTGGTCACGAGTGTCGGGATGCTCGTCATCACCTGCTTGTCTTTCTCCTCTAACCATAAGTTTTATTTCTTTCCTGCCGGTCCGCACCACCATCCAATATCCTCCTCCTCAAGGAGTCGGTCGGCTGTCAAAATCCAATTCTAACCTCTTTCATCTTCTAGGTATTTGACCTCAGAGAAAGACAGAGTGACACTGAAGGATAGTATTGTAGGAGGAGAAAGGAGACATTAGCTCTCCTCTCCTTCATGCTTTTATACCTGTTGAACTCTGAAAGACTCAGGGAAGACTGGGTAGAAGCAAATATAAGACAGGCAGCGGGATCATTTGAAGTCTTTTCGGTCTGAAATCTGTAGATGCTCGAGTTGAAACTGGTATACGGCCTGAGAAAAAAAAAAAAAAAACAGCAGATGAAGCAGAAGCGCTGAATCAGAATCTGAATAAATCCATCAGCCCAGAAAATGAAAAGGGAAAACAAATAAAAACTCATCTCCACATCAGCAAAGGCGCAAAATGTTTATCTGCAGCCAATAAACATCGGCCGCCAGACTTTCTGCAGCCGGCTGTTTGTTCGCTTTGATCCGATCTCGCCCCTCTCGCCGCTGTGCAGAACTCCCGCTACCAGACCTACCAGCGCATGTGGAACTTCATGTACTCGAAGCAGCCCAGCGTGTTCGTGAAGAGCACGGAGGAGGGCATCGCCCGGGTCCTGAACTCCAACTACGCCTACTTGCTGGAGAGCACCATGAACGAGTACTACCGCCAGAGGAACTGCAACCTGACTCAAATCGGAGGGCTGCTCGACACCAAGGGCTACGGCATCGGCATGCCAGTGGGTGAGTGGGGAACAGTGGGAGGCAGAGGGATCTGAAGGGAGAAAAGAAGCTGACATTTATTGGTGGAGTAAAGGGAAAAGGAGGATTGGCGTAAAAATGGTGCCTTTGGAGGCCGACGCTGATAGTTTCGCCTAAATGTGCTGTATAATTCACAGGGAAGCCCAGAAAACGGCAAAGAAGAAAAGGAGCATTAGTTGAAGAATGGATCATAAACGTTGCATCGGAGGGTTAAATTGAAAAGTAAAGACCCTGCATGGCCAAACAATTGGCTCCTATTATTGTACAAAGTGATGCAAGGGAAAAAAAAGTGAGAAACTAGCGAGACGTACAGCCAGGTTTATACAGAGCGCTTTCTTTGCTGGAACGAGACGGGTAGGAAATTCAGAACATCGTTCTGGCTAAATGTTTCCGAGAGTTTAGATGTAATTTTTATTTGCGCTTTGATCTCTTGCAGAATGGGGGGGGGGGGAAATGCATCTTAAGTAAATAAGATTAATTTGAAATCCTTTGATGTCTAAAAAGATAAAAATCCAATTTGTTTGTGGATAATGTTCCCCACCTCACTCTGGACATGTACTCTTCTAGACATGTGAGCTCTTTGATCTCTTTGAACAATTCCTTCATTATAGAGCCTTAATAATTCAACATTTATGTTTCACATTAAGCTTAAGAGACAAGATGATCTGCAACAGATTCACCCACTTGCTCATTTCTAGCTTTAGTCCTCAAACAGCTATAATTAGAATAAATTCAATGTACAAATCAGAACCATGCATCCATCCGTTGTCTATACCCGTTTGTCCGTACAGCGTCCCGGGGGGTATCCACCTCTGGCCTGTCTCCATTAGGCCAGAGGTGGGGTACATCCTGGACAGGTCACCTTAAAACCACACAGGATAAACAACCATAGCCACGCTCACACCTACTGGCGATTTAGACTAACCGAAGAACAACTGTGCCACTGTGCAACCCCAAATCAGAACCATCACAGTGAAATTAAAATAGTACAAGTGCAGAACAAAAATCTTAATGAAAGATTTTCAAGCAGAGATGTGCATGAAAGCTTGCATACCATATAAAAGGTTCTGTTGTCTGCATTAGTTTTCTAAAACCTATTGGCCCTGGCTGTAATTGATATACGTGCAAACAAATAAGGGGATGTAGTATAGGTAGTAAATGAGTCATTATGCATGTATAATGACTCATTTAAATGTGGGTAAACTGAGTCAACGCAGCGAGATGCTGTTTGCTCGATGAAACTACTTGAGGAGCAGATGCATGCACAAACTAAGGGTTGCCCACATTTGGCACCAGCAAAAGGTTTAGCCAAACTTTTTTTAGTCTTTAGTAAACTCATGTCTGGCTCACAAAGTTTTCAGGTGGAGAAGTTTACTAAAACGCTAGGCGAACGACAGCAGGTTTTCTCTCTGTTTTTGGTACAACGTGTTGAAAATGCGGCTTGTAACATGTTTCGTTGCCATTAGAGTTAAATGTGAGAGGATCAAAGATGTTTCCCTGCTTCATAAACGTTGCTTACCGTTGCTTAAGAAAAAGTAAAACCTTTAGATCTGATAATAAGGGTTTCCGTTTTGCTCTGCGCAGCTCTACCGCAAACGGACAGTTGTCCGAGAACAGCTCAGAGAGCAGCACAGGTTGCGTAGAGAGACAGGAAGCTGAGCCAGCGCTAGAGTTTCTCTTTTACTTTGAACGCGCTTGTAAAGGCTGAAAAACCCCACATCTTTCAGATCAGCAAAGTATTCTGCGTGACCTATAGCACAGTCTGATCTAGGTTCACACAGGGGTTAAAAAAATGTTAGCTGTCTTTTTATATAGTGCATGCAAATATCTAGCTTCACCCTGTATCAGCAAAAAAAAAAAAAGAATATTGAAACTATATAGTTATGAGGGAAATGATTTATGTCGATTAAATTTGTCAGGGTTTTCTTAACTAGGAACGGCTTGTCAAAGATGCATCGGGTTCTCCTCGTTGCAATCTCCTTTTGCACCGCTTTATTACTGTTCCAGAAAGGACCTCCTTTACAACCGAAGGAGAAGAGAGAGGTGCAGCATAATGAGCTGATAAAAATCTGAAATTTATGCCACTGGGAGTGCAGTTGCTACAATGAACCTTTACGACAAATGGGGACTGACTCTGGGTTGTTCAGTCAAAAGACCTGCCTCTGATATTATCTTCAAATGAACTGCCAAACCAACCTCTGCCACACAGATCTGCTGTTTTCTTGAAGCTTGTGTGAAGATGTGATTGTGTCCTGTATCAGAGATTAATGCAGAGAAAGTTCTGCAGGTTTCAGAAACTTTTAGACAGACATGTAGAACTTTTTTCCTTTTTACCTCTTCAGGGATCCGTGTACCGCGATGAGTTTGACCTCGCTATACTCAAACTCCAGGAGGACAACCGTTTGGAGATTCTCAAGAGGAAGTGGTGGGATGGTGGCAAGTGTCCAAAGGAGGAGGACCACCGTGCCAAAGGTTGAATTTTTTTTTTTTTTTAAAAGAGCAATCCTCAATGCATTTGATCACCATTTGCGTCTTTATTACCCATTTCTCTAATTTTCTCAGGTCTCGGTATGGAGAACATCGGCGGTATCTTCGTGGTGCTAGTGTGTGGCCTACTGGTGGCTATCTTCATGGCTGTGCTGGAGTTTGTTTGGATGTTAAAACAGGCCCCAGGAAATGAGGTGAGAAAGGGTGATTTGACCTAGATGTGCTTTGTGCCCACTACACCAGAGGAAACATGAGGTTTTGCATCCATTACTCTATAAGTTCCAAGTTTTTTCCATTAATACCAGGCTGTCAGAACAGTTATATGACTTTTTAAAAGTATTTTGAATGCATTTCCAAGTATTTTTTACTGCTACTGTAAACTCTATAGATGATAAATCATGAGCATGCCTATAACCTTAGAACATAATTAAATTAACAGTTTAATCTGGAAAGAAGTGTTGAAAGCATTTTGTGATAGTCAGGAACTCTGCTATAAGATAAATCCAAGGCACAACGATTTTTAGAAATGTTGGTGTGTGTGCCAAAATCGTTTTTTTATGTTAGTTCTTAAGGATACATTTTTTTCTTATTGATTTTTTTCTACATACTGGAATTTTAATACAGTAAACTTTACATGTACAGATGCTGGTCATATAGGAATATTATAAAAAAGTTGATTTTTCTTCAGTAATTCCATTCAAAAAGTGAAATTGTATATTATATTAATTCATTACACACATACTGATATATTTCAAGTGTTTATTTAATTTTATTTTGATGATTATAGCTGACAACCAATGAAAACCTTAAATGCAGTATCTCAGAAAATTAGAATATTGTGAAAAGGCTCCTGGTGCCACACTCTCATCAGCTAATTAACTTAAAACACCTGCAAAGACCATTAAATTGTCTCTCAATCTAGTTCTTTAGCTACACAATCATGGGGAGGATTGCTGAATTCGACAGTTGTCCAAAAGACGACCATTGACACCTTGCACAAGGAGGGCAAGATATAAGATAAAATGATATAAGATCATTGATAAAGAGGCTGGCTGTTCACAGAGCACTGTGTCCAAGCACTTTAAAAGTAGAATCTGCAATTTTTTTAAAAAGTTTCCATAAGTCCCTTTTTGAATAACAGGCATGTGCATGCGCAAGACCGTCTTACCTGCTCTTCCGCTCCTCAGGGGAATCGCATGAAAAAAATCTCCCAAATCCACTCTGGTCTTAGTTCTTTCTACTGAGACCTTCCTGTCAGAAACGTGTACGCGGTTCACTTCCTGCGACTGTCAGCCATTGTAGCAGAGGAGCTACAATGAACGGCTAACACCGAAGCTAACCGCTAAGCTAATCGCTAAGCTGACCGGATACATAAACACTAGAAGTGCGCAGCCGGCAAGCGAAAACAAACAAGGAACGTGTGCACGCACACTGGCGCTACGTGAGCGCATGTGGGTCAACCAATAAATAAGGCAATTCCCCCAGAACTTGAGTGACAGAGGGGGGTGAGAGCAGGACCAAAACTCTGACTAACTCCTGCCCTTCTGACTGAACGGCAGTGATAGGTTAGAGTAGTATAAGGTGAGTAGGATTACCAACTATAGCTTTAATAGAGAGGCTGGAGTCAGATATTCAAGAACCACCATACACAGACGTATAAGACATGGGTTTCAGTTGTCGCATTCCTTGCGTCAAGCCACTCTTGAACAATAGACACTGTCAAAAGCATCTTCACCTGGACAAAAAGGACTGGACTGTTGCTGAGTGGTCCAAAGTTATGTTCTCTGATGAAAGTAAATTCTGAATTTTATTTAGAAAACAAGGTCTCAGAGTCTGGAGGTAGAGAGGAGGGGCAGATAATCCACGTTGCTGGAGGTCCTGTGTAAAGTTTACACAGTCAGTGATGGTTTGGGGTGCCATGTCATCTGCTGGTGTTGGTCCTTTGTGTTTTCTGAGGTCCAAGGCCAACACAGCCGTCTACCAGGAAGTTCTAGAGCACTTCATGCTCCCTTCTGCTGACCAACTTTATGGAGATGCAGATTTCATTTTCCAACAGGACTTGACATCTGCACACAGTGTCAAAGCTATCAGTACCTGGTTTAAGGACCCTGGTATCCCTGTTCTTAATTGGCCAGAAAACCTGCCTGACCATAACCCCATAGAAAATCCACGGGGTATTGTGAAGAGAAAGATGTGATATGCGAGACCTAACAATGCAGAAGAGCTAAAGGCCACTATCAGAGCAACCTGGGCTTTCATAACACCTGAGCAGTGCCACAGACTGATCGCCTCCATGCCACGCCGCATTGCTGCAGTAATTCAGGGAAAAGGAGCCCCAACTAAATACTGAGTGCTGTAATTTCAGCAATTTCCCTCTGGGATTATTAAAGTATGTTTGATTCTGATTCTGAGTCTGTATATGAACATACTTTTCATGTTCATACTTTTCAGTTGGCCAACATTTCTGGAAATCCTTTTTTTATGATCTTAAGTAATATTCTAATTTGCTGAGATACTGAATTTGGGGTTTTCATTAGCTGTCAGTTATAATCATCAAAATTAAAAGAAATAAACACCTCAAATATATCAGTTTGTGTGTAATGAATAAATATAATAATATACAAGTTTCACTTTTTGAATGGAAGTACTGAAAAAAATCTACTTTTTCATATTCTGATTATATGACCAGCACCTGTAAAAGCCCATAGAAACACATGTTTTACTCAGAAACACATTTTGTGTGATTCATGTGAATTGTATATACAATGTTTGCACGTATCAGACTTTATGGAGTCATATCTGTTTGCAGTTTTAGAGTTGTTCCTTTCCCTCTGAGCAGCAGCATCTGACCTATACAGACCCTTGCAAATTACTTTATACGGTACTGCCTTAAACCTTTGCAAAAAAAAAATTAAGATGCAACCACAAGCTCCAGTGTATTTAATTTGGGTTTAATGGGACAGAGCAACACAAAGAAGCACATAATTGTGAAGTGGAAATAAATTGATTAAAGTAAAATTAAAGCAAAAAATCCTTTGCATATTAAAATATAAAAATATTTGGTGGATTTAGATTTAGTCCCTCTGGGTCAATACTTTGTAAAATACCCTTTTTGCTGCAGTAGCAGCTGCAGGTCTTTTGGGGCGATGTCTTTTTCAGATTTGCACATCTAAAAACTATTTGTTCTATTCCTCCACTACAGTGTTTTGGGCTTCTAACAGGTTTTCTTCTATTCTTGCCTTGTATTTAGTTATATCCATATATTCCCATAAACTTCAACCAGCTTTTCGTTCTCTTCTGAATAAATCCACCCTCGCAGCATAAGAAGAAGAAAAAGAAATCTTTATTTTAATTGTACAAATTTTATTTGTACACATTACAACATTTGGAATGTGCCCCCAGGGAGCAATCTGGGGTTGAGGGTCTTTCTCTAAACATTAGGCTACCACTCCCCCATAAAGCTGCTACCCTAATGTTTCACCATGTGGATAGCGTATTGTAGGTAATGTGTGTGCATATCATTTTGCATGTAGGGGACATTTTGGTCCACACCGTGGCACTTCTTTCACATATTAGCAATTACCCCCCCACATTAATGACACACAAGAGGACTATAATCTCTAATTGCTCTGGGTTTCACTTGGGGGTATCACGAGTAAAGGGGGCTGACTACCAGTGCACACTTTTCTATAAAAATAATTTACAACAATGTACAATTTTCCTTCTGATTCATAGTTATGCTTTACTTTTTTGTTCATAAATCCTGATAAAATGCATAGAAGTTTGAGTTTGTAGGTTGAAAAAAAAGAGGGAGGGGGTTCACGGGGTCTCTTCCAATCTCTTGGAGAAGAGATGAGCAGAAAACTATTATTCATGTGGCTACATGTGTGCATGTTAGAAGTAATATTAACATATTAATATGTCACATAAATGTGTTGTGATTCTACTTTTTTCTTGTTAACCAATCACGAAGATAACCATGAAACCTGTATGTGTTGTGTGTGTCCGTGGCGTCCGTCAGTCTGTCCTGATCGAGTCAGTCAGTCAGTGACTTGTCTGGCCTCTCTCCATTTTTCTCCCTCTCTTATCCCCCCTCTATCCTTTTCTCTCTTTTTCCCCCCCATACCTGTGTGTGCACGCAGCAGTCAGTGTGCGAGGAGATGCTGCGGGAGCTCCACGGGATCGTGCTGTGTCGGGACGGCCTGCAGGTGAGGCGCCGGCGGACGGCGACCATGCTGCGGCCGCGACCTTTACCCCTGGAGGAGCGTCGAGCGAGAGCCGCCGCCGTCAGCCTCAGCAACGGCAAACTGTGCGCAGGCACCGGCCTGCCTGAGCCGCTCTCCCACAGACTGGCGCAGGAGGCCGCCCTGGTCGCCAGGGGGTGCAGCCACATCCGGATTTGCCCCGAGTGCAGACGCTTCCAGGGACTCAGAATGCGTCCCCCGGGGGCAGGTGGGCCCCTTCCGTCTCCCACGCACAGCGAGGAGAGCATAGAGTGGGACAAGACCACGAATAGCAGTGAACCCGAATAACACTTGGGGAAACCCAGAAGGACCGACTTTTCCAGCAGACACCTCTCTTTTTGTCCAGGGATCAAAGACCACGCTGTATTTTTATTCAGCCATTCTGAGCTGGTTCTTGAAAAGCAGGACGGTGCTGTGGACTTTGTTTTGCCCGACAAGCAACAGCCGAAAGTCAGATTTTGAAATGTTTTTGGACTTTTTTTTTTTTTCTTCCTTGTCAGAGGAAAAAGAACTGATGAGGCTGTCTCATTGCGGTCTGTCCCTGTTGGTCCTTTGTACCCTATGAAGCAGGACAGACAAAAACAGCTATGGGGCATTTGTACTATGCAGTATTTTAAGTCATTCATCATTGTGCTGTTCATTTTTTTTATATTTTTGTCCTCTGTTTGATAATTATACCTAAATATTGTTATTCTATTCTTAAAAAGAAAATTAAACCACTACTGTTTCTTTTATTTTGACAATTACCTGTACGAAGATGTACTGCAATCTAATGTGCTGCGGAGGAGGGAAGATTAAAGCAAAGTCATCCTTTAAACCTTTTTTATTTTAAAAGTGCCAAAAACCAAGAGTGTTACCTTGTGGCTGAAGAAAGCACCGCAGCCTTCACAAAACAAACAAATTTAAACCAAGAAAATAAACATACAGGCACACAGAGCCTCGTTTTGTAGTAACATTATTCTTTAAAAAAAAAAAAAAACTTTTTAACTGTCGCTATCTGTGAAAGATGGTGTTGGTGTGTGATCAAATCAATCAAATTATGATTCTCAACAAAAGGCAAGGTGGTGACTCAGTTTCAAAGTAATTTAAAAGATTATTTCTAAAATATGTTCCTTTATTTCAATCTTCCTAAAGCTGCTTACATTTGTTGCCGTAAATGTTGGTGTCTCTACAAGTACGAGTTTTTTTTGCAGGGAAACAAACATGAAGAAAGGTTGTGCTCATGTATTGGGTTACAGGTTTATTTCTATACAGCACATTACAAAACATATCTGCTTTTTATCAACTTTAAATGTTTCAGATCAAGAAATTATAATATCTGACAGAGATAACCCGAGGTAATAAAATAATGAGTTTTAAAATAATTGTTTTGTCACTTTGAACAATATCAACCTAGCCTTATTTGAAAGTATAAATGTCACCCTTGTGAAATCATGAAATTAGTTTTCATTTCACCTGCTATATCCAGGTCTGATTGCTACTCGGCATGTAGAATAAAATAAATCCCATTATTAGTACTTGTCAAACATCATGAAGTGGACTAAATGATCTGAAAGCCAACTCACCATCTGCTGATCTAAACTAATTCAAGAACAAATGAGAAACAAAGTAATTAATCCCCCCTCAGTCTGGAAAGTGTTATAAAGTCATGCCTAGGGATTTGGGACTCCAGTGCACCATAACCAGAGCAATTATCCTCTTATAGAGAAAACTTGATTCAACAGTGAACTCTTCCGAGGAATGGCCAATTTAGTAAAATAACTGCAAAAGTGCATCAACAACTCAGTCGGTTGTGCAGAAAGAACCCAAAGTAATATCTAAAGAACTGCAGGTCTCATTTGCTTCACCTGAGCTCAGTGTTCATGAACAAACGAGAGAGTCTGGGGAAAACTGGCATCCGTTGGGAAGGTGCCAAGACCACACCTACTCTAGACGTGAAAGACCCCAAAGGACTGCCTCACATTTACTGAAAAAAAAAACATATTAATAATTACCTTAATACTTTTTGGAAAATGTTCTGGGGAGTAACAAAACAAAGGGGAAGGCTTTTAGATTTAAAACCTAACAGCATTTCATAAAGGAACATCATATCGACAGTCAAACATGGCCGTGGCGTCTGGAGAGGGTTTGCTGTTGCAGGACCTGGATACCTTGCTGTAGTTGATGGAACCATGAAATCAAAGTCAAACAGAAAAAAATCTGAAGGAGAATGTCAGGTCATGAGTTTATAAAGTACGTTCAAACACTTCGGTTGTACAGCATGACCAGTCTACATCGAAATGGCTTTTTAAAAAATAAAGTTTTTACGTTTTTTTATACGTTTATGTGAGCTAGTCTAATTACACCTGGACTGAAAACTGCTTGAGATGCTGTGGCTTGATCTAAACAAACTGTCCAATGTAGCTGAATTAAAAACAATTCTGCAAAGAATAGGCCAATATTCATCTACCATGATTTAAATAGGTCTTCAGTTATAGGAAACACTTGATGACAGTTGTTCCCCCCAAGGAGTGGTGGCAAAGCCAGTTATTGGGTTTACAGGGCAAGGAGTTTCTCACATTGGGCAAGGTCTGTTTGAAAAGCGGTTTCCCTTCATAATTAAATAATTTGAAAACAACCTGTGTATCTTCACAAAGTCTGAAACTTTATCAGTGCATACACAGTGTCTTCCATGCGATTCAGTAATGCTATTATTGGGTCAATGCTATAATATTTTTTCAGGATTTATGTACATTTTGTAGCAGTAGAACCTATTTCCAGTTTGTTTAGCGTCTCTGAGTTGTAACATGAATGATTTTTTTTTTTAAAAAAGGACAGAGGCAACTTGGCTTAGCTGGAGATCATCGTATGTAGACTGCAGTATCAGATGCATAGAATAGCAGTGTTGGGGTGTTATATGCTTATAAATGCATAGTCTTTGTACAACATGGAATTGCAATGCAAAAATGCAAATAAGTCATGGGGGTAACCTCTCTGGAAGTTTGTCCCAGAAAATGGCTCTGATAGGGAGGTACTTAGAGTCACTGTTTGGATTATCCAGAACCAAACGTATGCTACTGTTCTGAAAACAAGGCATTTGGCGATTTGTATGGGAATAATATTCTCTGCTTTTTTTTTTTCTGTCATCCCAGTTTAAACTTTTTCTTAGACTTTTTTTATGTAAGAATATTTACCATAATTTATGCCCTGAGCCATAAAGAAAAACAACCACCCCGGAACATGTATTGTTAATGCATTTTAAGTATACCCAAATTAGACACAATGCTCTGTGAGTAGGCAGTTTCTTGCAGAATTGAATTGGGCATAGTTCATTAAGTTGGGTGGCAGTTAAGGACAGGGTCCTTGGCATGCTAATTCCTGGCAGCATGGTCTAGCTTTAGGGGTGTGGTCTGACACCTTACATGTGGGTAAGGTAAAAGCTTTTTGTGTGCTGTTGAGCTGTACCGACTATAAGTTTTTGGAGTCACCAATATGTACAGCTTGGGCTCTGTAAATTAGGGCTGTACTCTCTCTTACTTGGTTGCCTAGATTTTGAAGTTTTCCCAGTGATTGAAAGGGTTTTGCAAACTCAGGTTACAAGACAGAAGGGTCTAATGGTTGTCAATCCTTATGTACCAAACAACAGCTGAGATTGCCTGGCCTTGTTGGAGTCTTTGGGTGGTGTCAATGAGAGATTTTGCAAATGTATTTTTTAGACCAGGAGTGTACCTCCATCACAAATGCAGTTTCCATTAGCTGTAGCCTGAAGGTTATCAGTGCCTGTCACGGTGGCAACCACATCACCTGCTGGTGAATACCTGTGGTGATAGAAGCTGTCAAGCTGAAGAAGGAGGCATTTAGGGCTTGGTTATCCTTAGAGACTCCTGAAGCAGCTGACCAGACAGCCAGAAGAACTGCATCTTCTGTGGTCATGGAAGCTAAACTCGGGCATGGAATGAATTTGGGGAGACTATGGAGAGAGACTTTTGGTTGGCCTTAAGAAAGTTCTGGAATGGAAAACTGTTCAGCAACCCAGAAGAGGGGAAGAGGGACCATCTCAAGCTGTGTATGCTTTGGGAGGGGAACTGAAGACTCACACTAAGGACATTGTTGGCTGGTTTGAAGTAGCACTTTGAGAAACTGATCAGTCTGGTCACTGATCAGTCTGGCCTGAAGATCACAAAAGCAGAGGTCCATGAGGCAATTAAAAAGCTCCCTGGCAGCAGGGTGCCAGGGTGGAGTAGACTTGTCATGGGTTTCTGAAGGCTTTGGACATTGTTGGGCTGTCATGGTTCACAAGCCTCTTCAATGTCTCATGGAAGACATGAAAGCACTACTGTGGTGGGACACTGTGGTGGTGGTCTGGATAGTGTGTTCTGAATATTGAGGGATCACACTTCTTAGCCTCCCAGGGAAAGCTTACTTTAAAGAGTTGGTGGGCGACTTCACCTGATTGTTGAACCTTGGATTTAGGAGGAGCAATTCAGCTTTTGTCCTGGCCATGGAACAGTGGACCAGATCTTTATTTTCGTGACATAGCTGAGGGGGTCTAGGAAGTGTGCTTCTCTGGTCTGTGTGTTTTTTTATGGATGTGGAAAAGGCCTAGAACCGTGTCTGCAGGAGTATGGGGTATCTGGGCAATCTAATTTTTGCATACCCAAAACATGAGCTATGGCACATTCTAGGCACAAAGTCAAGCCTGTTCCCAGTGCACGATGGACTTGACTATAGCTGCGCTCTGTCACTGATCCTGTTGTTCATGGAAAGGATTTCAAGGTGTGGTCATGCAGAGGAGGGTGTCTAGGTTGGCATTCTCAGTATCTCATCTTTACCTTTTTGCGGATGTTATGGTCCTGTTGGCTTCTTCTGGCCATGACCTCCTGCACGCATTGGAGTGGTTTACTGCTGAGTGTGAAGCAATCAGGATGAAAGTCAACTCTTCTAAGTCTGAGGCCATGGTAATTGAATGGAAAAAGGTGGATTGCTCCATCTGGATTGGGGTTCAGTCTCAGCCTCAAGTGGAGGAATCTGTCTTGGTGTCTTGTTCACAACTTATGGTAAGATGGGTTGGGAGATGGACTGGGGCTGCATATGCGCTGCACCGGTGTGATGTGTTGAAGAAAGAGCTGATTCAAAAATTAAAGCTCTCGATTTATGTTCTGACCCTCACCAATGGTTATTCTTGTTTTTTGACCAAAAGAACAAGATTCTACATACAAGCAACTGAAAACAGCTTCTGTTTGGTAGTTTTCCAAGCACATCCGACTGGGACGAAACCCCGGGGAAGACTCGGAACCTGCTGGAGGGACTATATAGCCTGTCTAGCTAGAGAAGCCCTTGGTACCCCCCAAAATTAGCCACTGAGGAGAATGGTATCTGGGGCTCCCTTCACAACCAGTTGCCCCTATGACCGGATCTCAGATAAGCAGAAGAGGGTGGATGGATGCAGATTTAATTTAATATCAATAAAAGCAACAAAACAATTTTTTCTTACTATAAAAATATTTTTTAATTTATGTTACTCCTTTGCAAAAGGTAATAGAATGAAGATGTTATAAAAGAATCAGACTTTTAATTTACGCAATTCTTTGTAGGAAATTGTTTGTTTATTTACTTTTACTTATCTCTCTATGGACTTCCTGAGGAGCAAGTTGAGCAACTCTTTCAGGATCAGTGGATGTAATTTACATAAATAGCACTCAGGTGGAAACAGAGATCTAATAGCCCAGCGGAGATTAAGGGTTGAGAGTTATGTTTCAGAAAAAAGTTTTCATGATGAAAACACACCTTTAGTGACACAACATTTTTCACACATTCATTATTATTATTATTTGTTTGTCTTGTGTTTGTTTGTTTTTGCAACAGTTGTTGCACGTTTCTCCAAAAATCAGAACTGATTTGGTTTATTTAGCCTTCATTTGAATCAAACCGTGTGTGCACTAGAGCCAAAAATAAATAAATACCCGTTATTAAACAACATTTTTCATCAGCAGCTTACTTGAGTTCTTTTAAATCTCAAAACACTTTTATTGAATGTGGGGGTTTACATGCCCCTTAGATAATCATTTTGCTTCAGATGTGTTTTGACAGTGTTTATACTTGATTTCACCAATAGCTCCAGTCAGAGTAATTTGCTCTTGGGTGACTAAATGACTTGGGAAATATAAACAATGATTCACTCAGTTTTATTTCCCTCTCCAAAGACTTTGATGGCAGAAACAAAAACTAATCCATTAAGGTAACAATTTACCGAGTTATTGTCCAAATCGCAATTTGGAAATTATTAATAATTTGCCTTTGTTGAAAGACCATTTGCCTATTTGAATTTAATTACAAATTAATCTAGAATCAGGACCCTTTAGGCATGAGTCATTGTGATGACTGCCGATATAGAGCTGTCCTTATAGGTGTGAACGTCACTTTAAATCTGCACCTCTCCATCTGTCATTCACCATCCTTTAGGTGTACACAGTGCTCTAAGAAGTTTTTTTTTCCCCCTTTACAGATTTTTTCCTGTTTTTTCTTGCTGTCTTAAATAATTTAGATGATCAAAAAAAAAAAGAACCATCAAACAAAGATAACCTACCTGATTGAATACAAAAAGCTGTTTTCAAATGCCTTTGTAACTAAAGAAAAAAACCTATCCAAACCAAACTTTGCCTGTGTATAAAAGTAATTCCCTTTGTTAAATCAGGGATTAACTGTGATTACATTTTTTAGAAAGCTTAATTCAATATAGTTACTCTGGTCCAAGCCTGGTGCCTGTCGGATCTGTGGAACCAAGAAATCCCTTAGTTGGAACCCTATATTACGACATGAGGAAGGCAATAAGATCAAGGAAGCAACACATCATGTCATAATCTGAACAAATACAATAACAAATGAGAAAAACAATGATTGACATCTAACAGTCTAGACAGACCCGATTATTTACAGAGAAAACATGGAACAGGGGTGAAACTTTCCAGGAGTGGCCGGCCTACAAAATGACTGATAAGGCACATTAAGAACTCCTCCCAGGAGGTCAGAAAAGAGACCAAAATAAAGTCAATTATTAAGTTATGGAGTGACCTAATCACAGTATGGGCTTAAATCTGATTGAAATGCTGTGACATGACCTCCAACTGGCAATTCAGGCTTGAATCAACCCCCCAGTTCGGCTGAATTGAAACAATTTGAACAATTTAAAGAAGAGCTAGTTATTCTAAATGCTTGATGTATACCGATGGTGCAACTATTTATTATGTTTAGAGGGTTATTACTTTACTTCAAACAGTGGGCTTGTTTGGATGGCTTTTTTTTTTTTTTTACTTTGTAAAAATATTTTTATTTATTCAGGTTATCTTTGTCTGATAAAATAGTTAGATAAAGTACATATTTAGGGGTGTAAGGGTACTAATGTTTTTACACCTCTGTAAACTGCCTTTCATGGCAGCCTTACATTAAGGTTTTCAAAATTAGCGGCAAAATTTACACTTCTCTCACTGTATGCCTCCATATTGTCAGGGTTTCCTCTTTTAGAGCAAGAAATTTCAAATGGGAAGTGTTTCATTTAAGGAAATATTTGTCAGGTTTAAATGTGCTTATGTATTTTTCTTGCATATTATCTGTCCATAATCTGCTCCAGTGTTTTTCATTCGAACAAGCTGACTCATAAAAGTGATGTAAATACAGTGTAATCAGTGAAATTCCTGTTGTGGTATTTTGTTTTTGACGTTTATTGTGTTTATGGAGCAGAATTGTGCGCACTCCAATGTTATTTTCTGTTGGTTTGTTTTTTTTTTTACTGGAATCCTTTCACTAAACAGAGTCATATTAATTAGGGTAATGTAGGGAAAAACAAGTCTGCGGAGACATCTACTGTAAATTCTGTACATTTTTTAACCATTTAAATTAACGAGTCAATACGAGAGGGGGGGAGAAAAAAGATCTGAATTTTATAACTGTCTTATAAAAGCAGCTTTCATCCATTTGCTGAATGTTACTAAGAAGCAGATGAGAGTGTGAAGGCTCTTTCTGCTCTCAATGCAAACTTCTTAAACGCTGAAAACATTTACAGAGGTGCTAAATCAAGCATAGTGGGAACGAGATTGCCAATTACCTTGAAGGCACAGAGAGCAGTGGAGTACGAATTAAAACAAATCCCACCGAGACTCTGGGCGACCTTCTCCGGGAGAGAGCTGGCACTGTTTGTGCTTCTATATTTTATATGCTTTATTTTTTTATGTTGACATTTTATTTGATTATAAATACATTTCTAGAACTAACGTCCATTCTCTGGGCTTCTGGTTTTGTCTTGTTTGTGCTCTGATGGATTTGACCTTAGCAGCTGTTTAGATCTGTCATGCTGACAACCCCCTGAGTACACTTCTTTTTTTTTTTTTTGTAACAGTGCCTTTTTAAATGTATTCATGCCTATTGGACCTTTTCACATTTTGTCACAATACAACCGCAAACTTTAATGTGTTTTTGCTGTGGATTTTATATGATAGACCAATGAAAGTAGCGCTTAATTGCGAAGCGGAGGAACAATTATACTCTATATTTTTTTATCTTAAAAATCTGAAAATGTAGCTTTCACATGCGCTCACCCCCCCCCCTGTTTGCTGATATTCCCAAATAAAATCCGCTGCAACCTGTTGCCTTTAGAAATCACCTACAATTGCAAAATAGCTCAAGCTCAGTCAGATTACAAAGAGCATGTGTGAAACATCAGATTTTCACATGATCGTGCCTTGATGTAAACCTTTCCATTACAGCTATGAATGGATGTTCGTGGTTCATGCTGAGAGATGAACACATGCCCCAGTCTCAAATATTCATCTCTGAAAGCTTTTCTTCCAGGATTGCTATGCATTTAGCTCCATCCATCCTCCTACCAAATGTGACAAGCTTCTATCACCCAGCTGAAAAAAAAAAACTTTCCTCCCAGCATAAGGCTCTCACCGCCATGCTTCACCAAGTAACTTTTCCAATACATATAATAACATTGTGCATATTTGCAAAAAATAATATGTTTGGGCTCATCTAGCCTGAGGGACTTATTGCACATGTTTAGCTTATGGCCACCTGTAAATTGCTTTCTTACAATAATGGTTTTCTTCCTGCCACTCTTCCGTAAAATGAACATTTGCGGAGTGCATGACTAATATTTGGTCTGTCAACAGACGGCGGTGGATCTCTGCAGCTCCTTGGGTGTTATCATGAACCCTTTGGTTGGTTCTCTGATTGCCCTGCCTGTCGGTCTAGGTGGATGGCCCTGCCTTGTAATAGAGCCATTCTCTCTCTGTTTTTTCAGATGATGCATTGAACAGCGACTGATGAGATGTTGACAGCCTAGGATATAGTTTGAGAACCTAATCGTGCTTTCAACTCCTCCACAGCGTAATCTCGGACCGGTGTGCCGGGTCCCTCGGTCTTTGCGACGCTGTTTGTTGATTGACGAAACTACAGACAGGCGCACGCTTCCAAAGACAATCGGTTGCACCAAAGTTTGTTCAGAGTAAAAGGGGGTTGAATAGAAATGCATGCACCGCTTTTCAGATTTTTATTGGGTTGTTAAAAACCAAGTGCCGTTTTCCTTTCACATGACAATGAAATACTCTGTCTAAAACAAAAATCCCCATTTGAAATCCTTCAGACTTCGTGGTTGTAAGGTGGCAAAATGCGGAACGGCGCATGAATACTTTAGCAGATGCTGTGTACACAAGCAGGGAATCCGTGTTACGATGTATGGATTGTCGGCTGTGTGAACCGACCGCACCCTGAACCATCTACCTCTCACCGCTAACATCTGCACACTTGAGGATCCTTTAAGCAGCTGAGAATTTGTGTGGGCCGACAGTCCTAACAGAAGCTAATGAGTTTAACTACTTACGTGTGATTTAGGCATCCGCTGACTCGCAGTCCATCTATCACTGTGATTTTCAGCGGGCATTATGGTCTTCTCCGGATGCTAGATTGAACAGCCCACGTCAGATTTACAGTTCAATTGGGGTCGCTCCTCTTGTCTCCCCCAGTCTCTCCATTCCGGCATTACAGATGAGAAAGTTGTGTCCAGTGCATCACCGGCCTGTCCCGTTGCTTATCTACAGCGCGCACACGCCAGCAAGAATCCTAATGCGCCGACACACACAAATACTCACCTCTTCCTGTATGTCACTGCCACGTCAGGTTTATATCACTGTGCTTCACCTTCTGCCTCTGGTGCTTTAGCTCCATAAATAAAGTGCATCTATTTGCTCACTCCTTCCCGGCTGCTGCTGTCGGATTTATGGAGCCCATGATGGGCGCTGAGAGCCTGCAGACGTGTGTGAAAAGCTACTTCGCTCCTCAAGCCTACTGCTTATAGCCCATCTGCACCAGTCACCCCACAATCTAACAGTTATTGTGCAAGGACTTTAAGAGTGCACCAAGTTTAATGTATTTTATCATGCTTGACATGCCCTGCGCAAATATGGGCACCTCCGGTGAGGAGATGTGTCGAGTGTAAACCTGTCCAACCTTGTTTCTCAAAGATCCAGTTGTTTCTGGCTTTTTCAATGTTGTGCAGACTGTAGATGTGGTCAGGTTTAGCTATATCCTGGCTTATAAAGGACAGCACACGTCTGCTTTACTCAAATGAAATGTTTTCTTGTCTTACCCATTGTGAAGAGAGGCTAACAGAAAAAAAAAAGACCGTCTGTGTCACATCGTATTTACAGACCCAGTTGAATTTGTTGCCATCTTTTTTATTTTTTTTGGTGAAGATGGATCAGAATCATCTTTACTGTGCAATCCAATCTTATTGTCCTCCGGTCGGTGCATCAGATGTGGAAGTAAAGAGGCTTGTAAATATTTTTTGTCTTGCATTGCAGCAGCATAATCTCAACCTGGAAAATTTGGGGGAAATCCAAACCTTTAATCTGAGTAGATTTACATCATGCAGAGGAAAAAATGCCATGATAAGAAATGTATTTTTGACCAAGTCACTGGTTGCATGATTATTATTATTAGTCTTGCTTTTAATAATTGTTTTGTCACTTTTCAAGAGTTCATGGTGCCACATGCTACATCAAGGTTCCCTGAAAGTTTGAAAGAGAGACAAGGCTTCAAAATCACAGGCCCTACTTTTTTTTTTACAGAGGCCATGGGAACATTTTCCCACTAATCAATATTTCGTGTGAAACAAGACCCACCTTGAGTGTTTGTTACAGAATGTCTCAACCTCCGATCAGTAGAGTTTACCATATGCTCATGTTTGTAATGTTTGGAGAGAAAATGCTTTTTTTTTTTGCTGACATGTCTCCTTAACAGCTGGTTGGCATATAGATTGCCTCTAATGTTTGTCGTTGGAGGCTTGCTGACCTTGAGATGCCGCTTTTTTGCCGCAGTTCTCCAACAGTGAGCTTTGCAGATTTTTCTTCCCTTCTTTTATCCTCCTCTGGCTATATGAATATGGCTCCTCGTCTAGCTTTGTGAGAAGAAAGTAAAAGAAATGAGTGTATTTTTGTGTCACGTTTAAACCCTAGTGAAACAGGAAGTAATTGATTTCGGTTAAAAGGTTCATGGACACGCTGATGAAATTTAAAGTACAATTTACAAAAAAAAAAAAAATGCTCCATCTATTTTAGAGGCACTGCTTGGAAGAAAAATTAAGCTGCTGCAATAAAAGATGTGTTTATTTAAAGTCTTTTCACACAAACTCCAAGGTATGCCAATGCAAAACGTGCTGTAGATCCCACAAAAGAACCTCTGTTTCCAGAGATAGGGAGCCAAACCATAAAGCCTTTGTTTTTAATACTTTAGTATACTTTACTTTTTAATACTTTAATACTTTTGCATTCATTACGATTACGTTATAATGGCAGCTGTTGACTTAAATTTTTGATTTGTTTTCTCCAGTCTGACAGCAGAGAGTGGAAGGGTTAAGACATAGTGAATACAGTCACACCACAAAGGTCCCAAATGAGCGATAACACTTTATCAGAGCGAACAACCAACTTCACAACAGCTCTGGTGCAAATGTAAAGCAACCTCTTCCACTTTTGGGTTTGCAGTCTTCTCCTTGTGCTTGTTTGTGTGCGCTGAAGCGGGGTTATTTAGACTGAACGAATTCTCCACAAGGCTGTTCAGCAGCAGTCTTTTTGTTGTTGAAACATATTGACCAAAGCATCTTGACATTGCTTGTCTTTCAGAGAAATAAATAAAAAAAAAGGGAGCTCCGTTTACTTCGCTTTGTTCCCCCTCTTTTTCATTCCCGCTTGGATCGATGGGAGCCGCAGATGACGAAGCATGGCTTACAGCGTAGCCCTGTGTATGTGTAAGTACGCGGCGGGGTGGGTGGGATGAAACGTTTCTGTTTATGAGTGTTTTTTTTTTTATTGCATTTCTCGTATGCACTGGTCTCCATGGAACAATCACAGTGTGGGCATCCTGATTCATCACCTGGAGGCTCTCTCTCTCTCTCTTGCTCTCTCGCTCTTGTTCTGCATCGTTGCCCAAAAAAGCTGGCCAAACGCTACAGATGGCCCTGTCAAATTGAAGGGTAAATAAAGCAGCTGGCTTTTCACAAAGATATGAAGGCAATTGAGTACTAATCATATCAATTCCTGACAGAAAAAAAAAACTCAGAAAAGTTGTCAATACTAGAAACAGTCCCTTGTAGAATAGGTCTTAGCCGTGACACGTTGTCAGGCAAAGAATGTTAGATGAGTTTTATGCGATGAACAAACATAGTTTGCATGACATAGTTATGAAGTTGGTGGTAAACAATAAATATTCAGATCCCTTCACTCCAATATTCTTGAATAAAATCCAGTGGTTGCATCATGCTCAGATAACGTATTTCTCCAGCAAGCACATGGAAGCTTGTTGTTGGAAAGATGGACGGAGCCAATCAAAGGCTAAAGTGGTAAAAAAAAAAAAAACAGTCAAGAGGCAAAACATTGCTGATCTTTTTTTACATTAAATTTGAGTTCATGAAATTATATTAAACACAATGGCAATCTTCCCCCATCAATTATCTTCATGAAGCACTTTTTCTAGAGTTTCAATCAAGAGTAAATCACTTTTCACTTCCCTCACCAGCAGGTGCATCCTGCTCATCTCATGTTAATTACTCAGATGGCTGCAGTCGGTCCTCTTAAATTCCTAACAAAGAGAAGCACGCGCCCTCTGAAGACAGCAGCTCCTTGTGGTTTTTAGGAGAAAAAAATATTGGTTTTCACAACAAGGCCTCTTGAGTTAATGTTTTAATTGGTCGTTAGAGCCCAGATTTATCCTAATCCCTGTGTAAATGAGCCATTACCCCGCAGACCAGAGAGACTAACAGCACAGCTCTGGAGTCAAGAGAAATATGCACAAATGGCAGCCTCAGAAGTTAAATCTGTTCATCTTACTGCAGGGAGGGACGGTTTTATCAGTGCTGGGCAGCTGAATCACTTTTCCTGCATCTTTAACTGCTATTTTGGCCTTTCTCTTGCTGCCATTTTCTCTGTACCACATTTTAATTCTTTATATAAGTACTTTTTATATACGTTTAAGTTCGCTTCTCCCTCTGCTTTTTTCCTTTATCGTCAGCAGTACTGTTTTAGTATTACTGAATACAATCCCTGACCAACAACTTCACACACCAATGCATAAAACTGAAGGGTAGATCATGCTGATCATGGCACTTACAGCTGCAAGCCTTTTGGGGAAATACGTTCACCTGCTTTGCAAATCAATAGACTGAAAGTTTTGCTGAAAATTCAAACTCAGACATTTTTCTGGTTGATGCTCTCTTGCCCAGCCCATTGGTTTAAGGGTGAACTTACTTAGATAGATTTCTCCCACTCTCTTTCCATTTTCACAAGATAGATTGATCGGGCTCTGTGCAAAGCTCGAGCTGACGTTTTTTTTTTTTTTTTTAACCTAACCCAGGTTTAAACGTCTGCACAGCTTTATCCCTCCTTTGTCTGCTGTGTTTCTTGGTTTCGGGATTCTGTTTGCTCACTACTGTTTTCTAACAACCCTTACAAATTAGAGGACCACTTTTGAAATTCTTCTGTCACTATTTTATTGGTTTGAAGCAAAATAAGGGAGGGGGGGTATAATTTCCAGATCCTTATTTGCAATAAAAAACTAAGTTCTACAGACTCCAACAGCCTCCATCACCTCGATTACAGGCAGTCATCTGCTACATCTAGTGGACATTGGGATGTATTACAGACAACCTGCGATACACTGCTGAATACACAGATAACAGAAAAGGCTTATTTTTGAAAAATATGTTGATGTTAGCTGAACTACAGATTGATGACTGCTGATCTTGTGTTTGTGTGTGATCAGGTTACTGATAGATCTAAACTATCACTGCGTTCAGTGCATTCAGGCCTAATTCATCCGCAAATATTTCGTATTCTAATTTAACGCCATGCTCTTTGCCATCTGATCTGTATCAAATGCTTCCAGCTGTGAAGGCAAGACTTAACGGGTTTAATTTTACGGCACTACCCACATACAAGGAAACTGTAAGTGCTTCAATGAAACAAGGAGGAAAATGACCATGAATAAGCTCTACCAGTGAATAACTGAAAGTGGTTGTTTGAAATTAAAAATGTAGGCAAACACTTTTTCTTAAATCTGCTCAAATAGTTAAATTGTTAAGGACATTTTGATTAAAGATGATTTTCACCTCATCCAACCTTGATTATTGTCCCTGTTTTGTGTGTTGGTGTTAGCCAGGCCTGTCAGTCACAACTTCAGACTGAGAGCAAATCCCTCCTGTACTTGCTGCACTTCACTGGCTCTCTATAAAGATATCAGTAGACAAACCTGACTTTCTACAGCCATGTGTGTCCTCAGACTTCAGAGATACTGCAGTAAAAAAAATATGACTTGATACAAAGGTAGATTTCTCATAGAAACTCATGAAAATGGGAAAGACAAGAGAAAATGACAATCAAGTAAAACAAATTTGAGTCGAAGTCAGCAAGTGGTTGCAAGAAACTACCTATTGGCTTAATATGGTCTGTGTCTCCAGAAGGAATAAAACATTGACCAACTGGAACTGTGATGAATGAGGCTGGATAAGGACTTATTTTACTAACACACACACTGAGTTGGATGGTAAGGGAGGTAAATAAAAAAATGAATTTGGGAGGCACTGTACATGGCCAATATGCAACACTTTGGTGCAAAGCTGTTCTTTACCATGTGGGTTTTAAATCATCTGTGTTACTAATTAAACTCAAAACCATTAAAATAAACTTTTTCAAAACGGAAAATGTTTTGAGTTGAGAATCCATCTCTGCTCGCCTCGGGTTCTCAGAGAGTTGGTTCCCAGGCTGAGGAGCCGTGAGCTTATGACCTGAAGGGTCTGGACCTGACAAGCAACTCTGCAATGTTTTTAAGGCCATGACCATTTAGTGCCTTATGGACCAGTACCGAGATTTAAAATCTATCCTTTTACAAACATGGACCCAGGGCAGCGATTGAAGGATTAATGTAATATAGCGAGCTCTCCAGCATCTCCTGCAGAAATCATCAGGAAAATAGATGGCAGCTGAGTTTTTTGTCTAATCAGATCTTCCTCCCCCTTAAAGACCTTTATCCATTGAGTTTTACGACTGGGCTGACGTTAATTAGATTCAGTGTCTTGCTGGGGAGGAGAGAATTGATTATAATTGCATATTAAAACCCTATCTATACAATCACAGACTGAACCCTCTCACAGCTCTGGGCTGACCACTTACCTTTGAAGATCTAAGCCCAGGGAAATTTGCATGTCTGCGCTTAGCCACTCAGGCCAACAATGACTCAATTTCTCCCCTCCATTACAGTTTAATGAAAATATTCTGTTTTACATGAATGTTGTTCACCTAATCTATTCTGACAGCTTGGAATAACATTATATGGTTACATTTGTAATTTACATTTATTATAAACAGGATTATAAGGGCAACCCCTGTGGAAAGATGTTGCCAATTTATAGCAATTTCACAACTGCAATAACCTGACTTTCTTTTCCCAATTTCAAAACGGAGAGGAGGCAAACAGCAGTGTCCTGCAGCTCTATTCTGTTAAATAATACAAATAGTAAAGCGCTAAATTAAATCTTTCTCCAATGCTCAGGTCTCAAACTTTCTTCTGACACCAGGGTTTGTTGTCACATTTATATAAATATGTTGTGTAGAAAATAACTTAATTTAAACTGGATCTATTGGTGCTTTCTGCAGAAGCCATAAACAAAATATTTCCACCATGCCTGTATACACAAATGGTATCTCAAGGCAATATAAACAGGCCCAATTCATATTCATCCATACAGAATCCATTCAGTAAGTACGTAAAACTTTATTTATATAGCACCTCTCAAGATATAAAAACACAAAGTGCTTTACAACAGAAGATAAAAACACACAAGACAAAAAGAAACCTGCTGATTCTGCTGACCTGTTCTGTTAGAATCAATACCATCAACTCCAGTACAGCGTTACCATGTAGTCGGATTCAGATTATTATATTGCATACAGTCCAATCTGATCCAATGAATAACATGATTTAGTCAAATTCAGTTGATCAAATGATGCCAGTTGACAAAAAGCTTTCTTTCTAACATTCCCAGCTGCTTGCATTTTAGTCATTGCCTTGCCGAGCATCCCTCGCCAGGAGCAAGCCCGGAGTCAGCAGTACTTTCTATAGGTACTCCTAACTCTCTTGTGTAAAGACATTTAGTGGCAGCAATAGCTTTTTCAATGGTGCTTTTCCAACTTAATGACAGCAATAGCTCTGTTGATGACACCGCACAAGAAAAAAGAGACATGGTAAAGCAAAACTGCCGAAGCATTATTTTCTATGACAAGGCAAATGCATATAAGTACTATCATGACTAGTTCTTTTGACGAACCTGCCCTGCAAAGAAACAAAGGCTAAATACATAAGCTCTGAGCCATCAGTACTTTTGGTGGGAAAAGCAAAAATAGGGCGAGTACTCAAAGGTAGCAGTGACCACAGCTTGTTCAATGGGTTGATGCAAGAAAGGGGCATAGTTAAACACAGAATCAGTGAGCCAGGAGTACCTTCTATGGGGGTGGAAAAACAAGAGCCGAGAAAATACAATTACAGTTAATGGGGGGGGGAAAAGTTTTATTCAGTGGAACCATCCAAGAAAAAGACAGCTAAACACAAGCACTGAGTCCAGTGTACTTTCTATGAAAAGAAGCTCTGTTATTATAATGTAATTACTTTTTTTTAATTACAATTAAACAATACCAGATCATTCAGAAACAGATGTTTCCTACCAACAGGTTTATCTAAAAAGGTCTTGTCCTGTTTCTTTGTTGGATTCAATTCTATTTCTTTATGACATGACTTTCATATGACAATGAAACTCTTTGTCTGCCTCAGATTCTTTTTGTGCTTATCTCTATAATAACAACCCCCAGTGGTTTAGTTGCATTTAAATTTGAAACAAACATATCACATCATATTTTGCATGATATCAAGAAGGGGTTATAGCCTTCTCCCCTTTCAGACCGAATAACTGACACATCCTTCAATCTTTGCAGACTGCTAGAGTCATAAGCCTGGCTGCCGCTCACGGGAAAGAGTTTAGACAAGCTTAGTCTCATTGCACTGCTGTTTGACAGTCAAACATTGTTCCGCGTTAATCCTCGCACATCAGATCTGTTGGTGAAAAACATGGATCAACTTCACGAAATGTTAATCTAACAGAACACACAAGAAGAAATCCCAAACCACAGGACGCCACAGAGGAAAAGCTAGACGAGGGCATTGTTGTCTACAGATGTCTGCTCGAACCCTCAGAGGGATGTTACTGCTCTCTTCAAGTCCCTTCATATTAGCTTCTGTTGGGAATTCCTTGCATTTCAACACACATATACAAACCTAGCAGTCAGTTTCCATGTTCTCTTGTGTTAGATGTTTGCTTTGATGGCATCTTCATCTTCCCCCACGTGCTCACATATCCAATTCTTGTTAATCAGCTCTTCCAGATTTGACTGTAGAACGATATAAATGCACGACATCACTTTTAAACCCCTGCTGTGACGTGTTTCTTGTTATCTCCGCACCGTTTTTTGGAAAGTTCTGGTGCTCCTCTCCTTAGGACTACAATGATGATTGTGTCATCCGCAGTATGTGAAACTTAATTGCCCTCATTGTTGAAAGCAAAACAGCAGTCATCGTATGCACCGGGCTAATTAGGCTTCCTCTTGCTCAAAAACTGTCTTAACCTTGGTCGACATGGCTCTGGTCTCAAGCCCCAGAGGAACTGACATGTTGCTTGGGTTCTTAATGAGAGGACACGTTTTTTTATTCATGCTCCGTCTGAAGGTACAAGTGTGTGGACCTTTTCCTCCTCCTCAAGTGTGCTCTACTAGCGAGCGTCTTTATTAATGTATCACACAATGAAGCTGTGTTGAAGGATAAAAATACACCCCCAATAAGCATAAATGTAAAAAGATTTATGTTTTTCCAGAGACAAGCCATTATTAACTTATTATTATTATTATGAAAAGGCAAACTACAGAGCTGGAAATCTCAAAAATTTTAAGAAAACCAGAGATGTTGCATACCATATACCTTGTAGACGTATTTATACCACTTGAACTTTTTCACGTTATTTTTACGTTACAAACACAAACGTCTGCATAAAGTGTAGGCATTTTTGCACAAATGAGCCTACAATTGTGGAGTGGAAGGAAAGAGAGTTACTAGTTGTTTTAGTTATTAAAGGCATACTATGCAACATTTTTCAGTTAATTAATGTGTTCCATACCGTTTTGGATGAATAAATGAGTCATTTCAGGTCGAACAAAGGTTTTCTCGGCCGCCCTGGTGGTCTGTGGGGGAAATACCGCACTTGCAGGAGTCCTCAGCCCGCACACACAGGCTCAGAAGTCTCGTGCAAGACCGCGAGAGTCTGTCTTGCTTTACGGCGAGAACTCCATGTGTTTTTGCCCTGCCATTCACTATATGCACGCGCGAAAGCAACAACAAAGAACCGCGTGTTAACGTCAAATAAACATGCAAGCATATCAAGTTTTTTTTCATTATTATTATTATTATTATCATTAATATTATTATTTTTTTAAAAAAAATTTTTTTGAATGTTGGCGAGGCGGTAGCGTGAGTTTGGCGAGGCGGCTGCCTCGCCAAGATAGCGCTGCGGGAAGCTTGATGTTCATACCTTCACTGTGTTAGTCATTGTTTGTACTGGCGTTTTTTCCACTTTTCGTTGCGTTCGCCTGTCTGCTAAGCTCAAAACAACCGCGCCTGGCTTGTCGGAGAAACCAGAACAGCTGAGCATCTTTATGACAGTGCACTTTTACTCTCGCCCTCTGGGGGGAGCCTCGCTGAAAAATCAACCCCGGTTGCATAGTATACCTTTAAAGGAGCGTTGCGTAAATGCCAGGATTTTTGCTAACGTCTGCCCCCTCTGGCTACAAGTTGAAATAACACCAGTGTTGCGCACGTGCATGGGAAAAGCATCTGCTGCTCAGACTGCACACAGGTCTTTTGTTTATAGGCGTAATGTCTTCGGAGGTAAGAAAGCTATACAAACATTGAAGTTAGCCCATGAAAATCAGCAATTGTAATAAACTCTGTACAGCGCATCCTTTTCACTGTGTCTCTGCCAGCAGACAGGTCAGATTATGGGACGTTCAAAGAAGTGTTAGGTTCTAAACCAATATTCCAGAGAAGCAGAGGAGAGGCCGGTGGTAACGAAGCTGAACAGATCCACACACCTACAGTGGTACAATCTGTCTTTAGATAACTGTTTGCGGCAAATTTGTCCTTTATGGAAGTCTGCGGAAGATCAGCTGATTGGTAAAACCATCGTTGAAAACCTCCCTCAAGAAGTCCCTGCCGCAGTTTGTCACAAGTCATGTTGCTGAGACGGCAAACGTGTGGCAGGAGCTGCAGAAATCAGCTGACACCAAAATTGAGGCTTTTCAGTTATGTGAAAAAAATGCTGTGTGGGAATTGCTGAATACACCTCCTGCAAAATGAAACATGGTAGCGGCAACATCGGTCTCTCACTCATCCGCTTTGCTTTGGTATGGGGAGGAAACCTTGTCACGGCTGATGGGAATATGGATGAAGACAAATACAAAGGAATCTTGGAAGAACATTTCCCAAAGGAGCAAACGTCTTCAATGTGAGATGGAGGTCCACGTTCCCACAGGACAGCACTTCTAAGCCAGAGCGACAGTGGAAGCATGTTAATGCGTTAAAATGTCAAACACTAGACCCAAATGCAAATCCGACTCAGGACTTGGAAATTGCCCTTAAACGGATGTCCAGCCAGTCTGGCACAGGTTGGGCTGTTTTGCATGGAAAAAGAAGTAAAATTTTAAGCTTCTAGTTGTGCAGAGCTGGTAGATATAAACCCTCTAAAGACTTGCAGCTGTAGTGTGAAAAAGGTGTGTTTACCTATAAGATAATAACAGCAGGGCTGAATATAAATCTACTCTTTTTTTCCCCAGCTATTGAAAATAAATTGCTTCCCCTTGACAATTATGCAAAAAAAAAAGGTCAATAAAAGTTCAGTAGAACAAAAGTTTTCCTTCCTTATGCATTTTAGCCATGTAGGTTAATATTACAGTCATTACATCCTTCCAACCAATCACAAACACAGATCCAGGAACGCTCCTTCACCAAGCTCCGCCCCCTTCAAAGAGCTCAGAGAGCAAGCGTTCTGTTTCCTTTTTTAAAAACTTGCAGTTTTGGTAAAATGTTGGTTGAATAAAGGTTTGAATTTGCACTCATTGTTTGTGTGTTCTGTACCTAAAAATAAGTCGCTAAACAACAGCATAAAATGGCCAGGGCTGCACTGAAGATATATGTTTTGAATTTGTTGATAATTATCGATCAAACTGCGTTTTATTTTATCGACATGCTTTTTTTTTCTATAAGAAGTGCGAAAGGGGGGGGGGGGGGTTATGAATGCTTTCGGAACATCTATCCTCTCATATTCACCTGCAACCAGACAATATTACCAGTGATAAATTTGACACCACAAAATCAATTTGTGGTTAAATTATTTTTCTAAAATGCCATGTGTGGGTATTTCCTCTCTGCTCCTGCTGCAGAGGAAGCAGTCGTAGCATGTACAGTGTACGCCCTGGACTCCCTGGAGGGGGTCCGGAGCCGCGTTCATCCAAACGCATCTACAGCTTTTCATTAATGCCTTTGTACAGTCGGAGGCTCGCGCCCGCCTGTCGCGGACGCGCGGCGAGAGAAGGCGTGGAAAAGGAGGCAGGGTGGGCGGGGGCGTTGCACGGAAGAGAGGACGAAACAGGAAAAAGAGAGGGCCGCACACACACGTCACTTGGGGAAGCTGAACACGTTGGGCAATGTTTAATTCCCACAATTATCTATTCACCCCGGTTCCCGTTTATGACCGCGGAGCCGTCACGGCTCGAAGTGCGACTTCCTCTCGGGTGCGCGTCACCCCCGTCGCCCGCAGGGGAGCGCTGACACTGTCACACCGCCGCTGAACTTCCCGTCAAGACGCGGCGCGGCGCGGCGCGAGAAGACCTGCTTCTGCAGAGGGAGAAAAGCGGAACGACACAGCGGGGGCTTGCGACGAGGAGAGGACACGCTTGAGTCCTCAAGGCGTCTGGCCACAGAAAGGGTGCCATTGTCCTCCAGCTGGGGGGCGGGCGGGCGAGCAGAGGCGGTTGCTGCTACTCTGCTAATTAGCCTGCCTTGGGTCCCTGCAGAGAGGAGAGCAGGGCTGCTAGCTTGCAACGAGCAGGGTCCGAGAAGGAGCCGCTCTGCACATTCCCTCCACGATCGGGACGTCTCTCCTGTTGACTTGTTTGACTGCTAATGATGGGGTCCTTCAGCGGATAAGCGCCCCCTCCCACTCTTCCGCCTATAACCCCGCCGTCGCACCCTGGCTCGGATTCGCCCCTCGGGCGCTGTCCTCGCAGGGGGGTAACGGGTTCTGCATCGCCCCGGCGGGAGCTCACTACAGGCGGCGTTTTTATTTTTTATTTTTTTTTGGTCCGTGTGACCCTCGGCCCGCCCCGTCCTCGCGCCTCTCGGGACCCTCTCTGTCCCTAACCCGAGTGGGAACATGGCAGGGAACCTGAAGAAAGGTGGGGGGATCATTGGAATGATGAAGGATGCCTTCCAGCCACACCATCACCACCTCCACTCCCATCACCAGCCCGGGGCCGTGGACAAGAAGACCGTGGAGAAATGCTGGAAGCTGATGGACAAGGTTAGCAGACACCCGCATCGGCGGCAGGGGGGGGAAATGTTTTTACGCGTTTTGTGCCCAAAACCACCCTTAGCTAACGGTAGCTAGCTAGCTAGCTAATCTCCACAGCTAACGTGAGGTTAGCTAGTCAGCTGGGGGAGAGGCGTTATAGTTGATCAGTTCAGCTAACCTAACCACCTACAAGCTGATGTTTTTATCCTCTTATCAGTCGCTAAAACTAAATAAAGAGGCTGTGTTTAAAAACTGGAGTTTCGATTCTAGCTTCCGGACATGGCAAACAGAGCTGCTCCTCCTTACATCAGTTTAAACTCTGAGCTAACCACGGTAGCTCTCGTCATCTGTTTCCCCCCAGTGCTCAAATATAAAGATGTTTTACTAACTTAAAACAACAAAAAAACTAAAGAAAATAGATTAAAATGTGTGACAGAGGAGCCGGACATTGCAGCGTTGTGAAGCCTGCACTGCTTCCCCTTTGGAAACTCCTGTGCGTTCAGTCAGCTGTCTGTGCCAGCCTTAGAAAACTGCAGTAAATCGCAGGGAAATAGGAAAAGTGTTGATAAGTGGGGCAATTGTGCTTTTTCCCCCCTTTCTTTTCTTTTCTTTTCTTTTTTTTTTTTTTTTACTAGGAAGACTCATCTCACAACTTGCTTCTCGGAAAACAGTCAGAAGCAGCTCGACCCCCAGTTTCCTGTGTAATTCACTCAGCTTTTTTTTTTCTTTTTTTTTTTGTTTCTTGTTCCTTTTTGATCCGTCGACTGTTTAGCTGGGAAGTTAAGAGGCTGCTACCTTACCAAAGTTTTCCCCTTTCATTTATTCCAGCAGCCTGTGGTTGAAAGCATCTGTAATCGTCTCTGCCACGCTTTTCCTTCAGAAGCGATACCACACAAGGCAGCGAGATGCAAACCTTTGCATGGGCAGCCATGAGATTCTTGCAGTGTCCAGTTTTACTGTATCATGATTTTTACGCAACGTTGTGTGACATGACCAAGTTGCTTTCCTTTTTTAAACCGAAAGCATTATTCTTATTGCTTCTATAGTAATATATTTGATGTCATAGTTGCTATAATTTTATATTTTAACATTTGTTTGTTTATACATAGAATTTGGCAGATATTTAGTATTAACACCAACTGAGTTCAAAAGTAGTTTTCAACTGCCTCCTGGGTTGAATGTTACACCTTGTTGGCGTTAATTAGCCATTGATCGGCTCAAGTACAACCTGCAGCCAGTTGCCAAGGTTCATGGCACTTGTAGTTTTTGGTTGCACCGTAGCTCACTCCTTATGATCGCTGGGGATGGGAGCCTGCAAGGAAAAACATAGAACGAATAGATGGCCCTTACCTTAATACAACCAATCCCATTTAAAATAATTTTATTATTAGAATAATAGTAATGATAAAATAAATGATACAACTATATTTATTATAATGTTCTGATGCATGTTTCTGTTATTTTTGATGCATCAACTTAAAAAAAATATAAACTACCAGTATAAAGTTTGGACTCACCTTTGTCATTCAATGGCTATTCCATATTTTTTATGACTTTCTACATTGCAGGTACATAATGAAGACACCAAAACTATGACTTGAAAGTATATAGAATTATTTATTAAACACAAAATTGTGAAATTATTCAAAATATCTTGCAGGCCTGCCTGTATTATAACTTATTCTAAATGCCCCCCCCCCCCCCCCTTCCCCCCTTTTTGTTTTGCTTACTGCTTTGGTCACTTTTGGCCTTCCCTCAATTATTTTCACGAGGTTAGTCATCTGAAAAAGCTTTCCAACTATCTACCAGAGGTAGTAGTAAAAAGAAAGTGAGTCCAAACCTTTGACTGCTACTGTAGAGTTAGCAGATGCTAACTATATAGAGTAACACGTATAACAGCTGTATATTAACTGGTTAGTCAGGCGATCTGCTAGGGTGTAGTCTGATTCGGACTGCTTGACAAACACGCTACTTGATGCTTGCCAACTGCGGTTAAAAAACAGCTTTACTTTAACTACAAAAACCCCTGAGGAAGTTTTGATGGTGCCTCTCATTTAGTATGTAAGGCCTCGACGCATAATGAGGGTTTTGTTGGCGAGTTAGGCTCCAAATTTGTAGTCCATAGCTTTGGACTTTTAAGGCACTTTAGGAATATTTAACCTATATTTGTTTTAATTGAACCATGAAGAGTTTAATTTGGCTAATGTGAACGTCACTAAACACGGCAGCAAGTGGCTATCATTAACGTGTCATAAGCTATGCTAAAGTTAGGTTGGTACGCTTCCATTATTAGCTAATATCTAACATGAGCTAACAAGCTACACCATGTTAGCTAATAGTAGCTAAAGCTGTCTGCGAACTTCAGCTTGTTTACTATCATTAGCTAAAATGCTAACTATAGCATGTCGAATGTTATCTGTGGAGGTTGTGATGGATTTTTATACAGAAGTTGCATATTACCCAACTTTAGCAATATGCTCATGGCGTTCCTTTAGTTTTTCACTACATTGCGGTGGGAGTTTTTTAGGATTTTTTTTCTCTTGTCTCATTAAAAGAACTTTAAATCTTTGGAAGAGAACATCTTGCAAGTTTTAAAACTGTAAGATTTTAAAACCTTGGTGAACCGTGGTGACGTTGGCTAGGTCAGGCCAGCTGCATACGTTAGCTGTCCCTGAAGTATTCAGATTTCTGTTCACTAACGTTCATATTTTGAAATGTATCTGCGGTTCTCTCATTGAAGAAATACATGTATAATTATAGTTTTTAAATTAAATTGATATCCAGTTCTTTAAATTTTAAAACATTTTAATTACATTTCTTTTTTTAGTTGTTTAACGTTCCTTAAAATGCTTTACATCTCTAGCCAAAACAAATTTTTCACATTTAAACCAGCCAAACTAATTTATAACAAAATGGTCCTGTACGCCTCAGTTAAGATAAATATTTGTTATACTTTGTACGCATATTATACGCACTGGTTCCTCTGCTTCGTGCAGTATTTGATATCTGACATTTGAAATCTTTCCAAATAAAAATTAAAGCACCATGAGTTTCAAATATTTACATACATGGTGCTGTATTTCAGGTTAGGTAATAATTATTCTAAATTACACGCTGCAATTTCCACATATAATGTCCAGTAAATTATAACGTCATACAAAGTAAAAGTGTATCGCATATTGGTTCATAGATTCACTTTTGTATGTGTTAATTTTTAAAAAAAATAATCCCAGCGTATGCTGAAATGGTTTAACCAAATATGCCAACTGCTTTTTATTTGCCACAGCAAGTATTTTAAGATCATTGTTGAGCATATATTTTAATCTCTGCTTAAACAATACGCTGTGAGGCAAGTGCATTCATTATTTGTACAATTAAAAAAAAAAAAAAAAAAGTTCAAGGAATGTAAATCGGGGCTCCCTCTCTTTGCTGGACAAGAAATATATATTAGGAGAAACAAGGAGAAACCTACATTTTTGTTTTATGTTTTCCAATCTGGAAAAAAAAAAAGATTCCTGCTACTATTCTGCTAACAGGTTACCATTTAGTTATCATAAACCTGCCACGTCTGCAGCAGGTGTAGAACTGCCTTTTGAAGAGTTAAACAGAGAGAGGTGGGATGCATTTTTGCTCCGAGGCAGTCAAGCTTTCACTTAAAGACAGAAGCTTTAATAAAGGCTGACATTAAAGGGCCCCCAGATGTTGCAGCTTCATACAGTCGGGCGTGCGATAACGTGTTTTTCGACAGAGTGCTCGGGTGCAAATGCATCTCTGGCAGGTGTTGATGAACAAAGCCAGCGGTGCAACCCTTATCTCCAGTTAGATGTTAACGAGTGTCTGTGTTTGTAGGCGTAAAGAAAAGTTTAAACGAGGTTATTGACCCGTGCTGAATCCTTGGTGATTAGATTAAAATCAATTTTACTAAAAGTTCGTAAAAGTGGCTAAAGTTTCCAAATCTATTAAAAAAAATATATCCCATTGTAATGTAAAATGGTAAATTTAATATCGCAGTTAATTTGTTGTTTTATTTTTGATTTTTCAATGCTTAATCTATTGCCTCTCCTGATTGGAGTGATTGTTGAAGTGTAGGACTGCAACACAACTGCCTGTCCCGCCATGAGCACATTTATGAGCCGCCGTCTTGCTTTTCTCTGTTTCGGGACTAAGAACCCCTCCAGGTGAAGGACATGCCAAGTTAGGAAACTCTGCCGGCCCTAATGATTATTTGATTATGTAATATTTTCCTGTTTACTTCGTGAAACTGTTAATCTGGTTTCCTCGTGGCACGGCCGAAGCGGAGTTGGTTACTCATCAGAAGGCTGTTGGTTCGCTCGGTTAGTTATAAAGCAAATCTTGGTTCTTTGAGCTGGAACTCTAAATTTAACTCTGTTTTATTTGTGGCTTAAACTGTGAAGGCCCTGTGCGGTTTAGAAAAATGACACCATGTAGATGTGGCAAATTAAATGCTAAAATAAAAAAAATATATATATATGTTGTACATTTAAGGTATTCCCCTAAAGCAACGCCTAACGGGCAGTAAATATTAGACATACTCAGGTTTCTATTGTAAGTGCTGTGACAGATTTTTGGTGAACAGTTTCAAAGAGAAAAGATTAAAAGTAAAAAAAAAACAGCGTTTCGTTCCCACATACAGCTGAGGAAAATTACTCCCATGCCAGCGCTTTCTCTGACATCTTGTTACTTCGACTTTAAACTGCTGTAAAACTCCTAGCGGTTTTAAAACTGTAATTTAATACCTTGACGCTGGTAATCGGGCCAATACCAAATGTTTTATAGACTTTTCAATCTCTCCAGGTTTTCTGAAGTCTGATTATTCTTTCCCTCCCTTATCGCAGACTGTTGACTCATCATTGTGTTTCTGCCTTCTTTTTTTTATTCTTTTTTTCTTGTGCTGCTGCATGATTGGTATATCTTCAGGCCTGGCTTACCAAAACTGAGCCATGTCCTGTTGCTGCCATGTTGGTTGTCTTGGTTGAGAGCTGACAGCCGAGCTCCTTAAAGCCCAGGTTCAGATCTGTGAATTAAAGCTTCCTTTTTTTTTTTTTTTTTTTTTTTTTTGGCATGCCTCTGCAACTAAACAAATAATTTTGTGTGCTTGTCGGCTGCAGTCGTGTCGTTACCCAGCTTCATGACAGAGTGTTCCAGGCTTTATGCCAGTGTGGGTTTTTTTTTTCTTTTTTTTTTTTTCTTCTTCTTTGTAATGGTCAACGAAGTGAGTCAGTTACAGAGCAGGAGTCACATTGAGATGGAAGATTGAACATTGCTGTAGATCAGACATGTACCCGTCCACCGTTTATTTGATTCCATCTGGTCTTGACCGCATGCGTTTTGAAATTTAAATCAGTAATTTATAATTCATTCATAATAACTATGACAAACTAAGGATGAACTTTTTTTTTTGTATTCTTTTTTTGTATTTATTTTTTTGGAGGCAAGTAATTGAGGATGCACAGACTGAAATGGCCTCTCCAAACCCCCAACTGTGTTGAAGGACACATTTGGGGGAAGGGTGGGGTGGGGGTTTAAGGCATGATTACCATGTACGAAGCCCTGGTATTATTGATTATGTTAAAGTGGAGAAAAAATGGGAAAGATCATTGACGTGCCAGGGAGAACAGATAAACCCCAATGGCTTGCAAGAGTATTTGTTCTTTTCGGGGATTTTTTTCACTTTAGAAACCACAAATGTCTATGCGTTTTTTTGTGTGTAAAGTAATTCGTAATTCTGGGATAAAAAAGAATGGATATAAGGTTTAAAAATATTTCAAACAAAATAAATGTGAAAAGCATGGCCTGCATATGTAGGCCAGACCAGGCTTTCATCGCATGTTTTAGGGCACATCTCTACCAGGTTTGCATACATAGAGGCTGCATTTTTTTTCTTCTTCTTCTTTCTTTTTTTTTTTTCTTGTCGATTCTTCTTTGCAACCAGCTCAAGCTCAGTCAGACTGGCTAGAGATGGGTTGCTATCAATCATCAAGTCTAACAAAGATTTGATTTGATGCTATTATAGCTTTTTCTGCATGGTCAAGATTGTCGTCCTGATGGAAGGTGAAGCTTCACAGCAGTCTTAGAGAGGTCTTCTTCCAATCAGGCACCGCATTAAGCTCCATCCATCTTCTCATTAAAGGGGCCTAGTCGCGTATTTTGACCATAAAAAGAAAACGCACAAAAACATATATTTATCTTCAAATAAAACTATATACACAAAGCGGTTGTCCTGATAGTGTTTACTTACACTGCAAAAAACAAAACTAAAAAACAAGTCAAATTTTGATTGCCTTTGCCCATGATTTGAGCAGGTAAATAAGATCACCTGCCAATGGAATAAGATTTATGCACTTAAAATAGGAACAACTCATCTCCATCTTATTTCAAATGCAGTATATGTTATTATCTTATTTTAGGGGTAAATATACTCATATCATTGGCAGATAAGATTATTTACCTGCTCAAATCAAGGACAAAGGCAATAATTTCAAGAAAATATGACTTTTATTTTTCTGTTTTTGCAATGTAGTCTGTTTTTGAGCCTGAAAAGAATTTCGTACCGGGCGCCGTCAGCAGACATAAACGTTGTTGCGCCTTATGCCAGCAGTACCGCGGAGCAATCAGAAAGCAAGATGGCGACATTTGACACAGCTACTGTAAGAGCAACCCGATATACAGGGTTAGGGTTACTTCACCTCCATCGCACCTTCGCTGGACGTTGCTGACTCGTTCTCCTTGTTTACTCGTTGTACACATGCGCAATATCGAACTTCTGATTACGCGGTATTGTCGTGGTAAAAATACACAAGTGTCTCGTTTACTAACAGAGTAAAACAAAATGTAAAACACAGACATAAAACACAATAAGCCAACAGGGCAAGATCATTTTAATCGGGGAAAACGTTAGCTTATGCAACCAGCGAGCTACTGCCGTAGAAATTTGTAAAATCATAGTTAACGATTAGGCCTCTGCTAACACCACCACCTTTCACTTGGGGGAGCTGGTTTGTTCAGGCCGGGGGGAGCAGTGTTGTTTTTGATGCCACAAGCAAACATGGAAGCCGAAAATTAGGCCTTCTGGGTCAAGAGCACCTGTTTCCTATGTCCACGCCATACCTGGCAACAGTGTTTTGGACTGCTTTTGCAGAACCCTGTACATGGATGCACTCCGCTTTCGTTTCAGGCCAATTCATGTTATGAAGGAAGTGCGAGGCTTGGATAATAATTAATGATGCCACACAGTGAAGGGTTGAATGTTCAGTGTATTACATAATGGATAGCTTGCTGGTTTCTAAAAGGCCCCAGCTCTTAGGGAACCTTTCTCTCGGCCTTTGTTGCCATGTTCTGTTCTGCATGTCTGCCGTTTGGTCTCCCTGGAAATATTTTGAGTGCATTAATGTCAGCAGGGAGCCACACTATTAAACATGTGTTTTTAATCATTTATAAACTCTGCATTTTTGATGTACAGACAAAAAAGTCTTTGTGACAGATATCGGTCTTTCTACCTTTTCTCTTGTTACCCCTTTGTTAACCTCTCCCTTTTTTCGACTTCTTCTTTTAACATAACCTGCTAAAACCCGTTTCTTATCTCCTAACCATGTCTCTTTGCTCCCCCTTACACCCTCCGGTCTCTGCAGGTGGTGCGGCTGTGCCAAAACCCCAAACTGGCTCTGAAAAACAGCCCCCCTTACATCCTCGACCTGCTGCCAGACACCTACCAGCACCTGCGCACCATCCTGTCTCGCTACGACGGCAAAATGGAGACCCTGGGAGACAACGAGTACTTCCGGGTCTTCATGGAGAACCTGACCAAGAAGACCAAGCAGACCATCAGCTTGTTCAAGGAGGGCAAGGAGCGCATGTACGAGGAGAATTCGCAACCCAGGTCAGTAAAATGTTATTCGTGTTAGGCTCTTGATCTGATCCCGCCGTGCCATCACGTTTCTTTAATCAACGCGACTTTAATGAGTAAATGTGATGCATGATGAAATTTGCGTTTCATTCAGAGTCATTTTGAGAACAATGGCAGCCGTACCCTCCCCCCCTCCCCCCGTCCCGGGGTAGTTGTAGTTTAAGATGTATCAAAACAAGAGAGGAGCGATGTTGTGGTTTGAGCATGTGAGGGTGTGTGGTTAAGAAGGGCGCTCATTCTACAGCTGCCTGTCACTTTGTTTCAGAACATCCCTATCTTTACCATCTATTCACCCTCTTCTTTAGCTGCTACAGTTGTTAGCTCTTTGATGTACTTAGCAGTTCCAAAGGAGGCGCAAAAGCATGCTTCTTATGCTGAAAAGACGTGGTTATTCTTTAAAAAAAACAAAAAAAACAGGTATGTTGAAATTGGTTGACAGAACCACAGATAGCAGAAGTAATGCTAAGTTCGACACTGAATTTCATATAGCCGGGGAATTTTAATTTCAATTCAAGTGTGTTGCACATTTTTTTTTTTAGTTTAACGTCTGCTGATGTCTGAGATTAGTGCAGCAGAAATACAAATGCTTAGTACCACGCGGATAGCAGATCTCTATCGTACTGTGGGACCCAGCATGCTGTAAAAGCTTAGATCAACTTTATTGAACAGGACGTTTGTCAATTCTGAAAACAAACAAAAAAAGAGCTTAAATATGATTAAGAGAATAGGTAGAAAAAGGCAAAATGCTTCTTGGTGCCTTTCGGGACAGTAAATCTAGACCTCAGTGTATTTGTTTGTCAAGCACCAAAAGGAAGAGTAAACAGACTTAGCACTGAAGAGGACGGAAAGGTTTCTCAGATGGGTAATAATGGTCTGGAGAATTAAGTCTTCGGGATTGCTAATTTGGTGATCCCTGCTGTAGGGGATGAAGTAAAACCGTGGTAGATCGGTTAGCTCTATCCAAATCTATTTTAAAGTTTAGGTTAGAATGACAACAAGGGGGGAACCAATGTTTCTCTTTAATTGCATTAATTATTATGACCTGCAATGTGATTGGAGCAAACAGGCATGTTAATGTCTTCAAAGATTAACATATTGTGCAATGAATTGTTCTTTTTTTATATTCACTGTAAAAAAGGCAATGGTTTTATCTTTCAAGTACAAAGAGATACATCCTCATCTTGCTACATGGTTCCTCAGCTGCCACGACCATAATCTTGCAGACAAAACCCCAAAAAGGCAACCAAAGAGAAGAGGAAGTTTTAGGCTCTTCTCTTTTTTTTTTTAACACAAACAGACAAAGTTGGTTGCTGCCTTTTTTTAACAACTTGTCAGTGTGAAATTAATTTCCATTCTCACTTGACTGCACTGTGAGGCTGTGCAGAAAGAAATTCCTGCTGAAAGCAGAGGAAATGTACACATACACTCAGCAACCGGGCGTTGCACACAAAGATGACTGTTGTTTGAATGAAGAAGGCAGCGGATGTGGCGCCAACCAATGGGTATCAGCGCACTTAAGAACGCTATAAAATTAACCAATGATGTGCCGAGGAGAGACCGGTGTTTTTAGGGCTGCACCAGCAGTTACACGGACCTTAAACTCCGAAGTCCAGAACTGCAGAAAGGACTTTTAAATTTCTTCTCTTTTTTTCAGCTTCAGAAGAACTATTACGGCTTATTTTCTGGCCTTATTTCATATCAGAATAAAATTATCACTTAGCTTTGGATAAACAGTCTACAGTTTTACATATCAGAATATAGAAATAAGCTGGTATTTATCAGGCATTTAATTATTTTAACTCAAGTCATATAACGTAGATTTGCATGTTATCTAAGCCATTACAAGGCCTTTGTTTGGCAGTAGTATAAAGCTTGTTACTCCAAACTTTTTGAATTGAGAAAGGTTCATGGAGAGGAAGCGAAACGTCTTCAACTACGAAACATCTTGAACTACGAAAAACAAGTCCAGTTGCTTTGTTTTTTACTTTTTTTTTGAATGACCATGACCTGGATAACTGAGAATCTTCACCAGCATATAACGTATTTCACAAGAAATTACCTTAGCAAAACAATGCTAGCTACAATTTTAGCTAGCAGGGTCCTCGCCAACGCATTTCAGCGTAATGGACGGCTATGCTGAATGTCTTCAAATTTGAGATGACATTAGACCCGTATGCTCATAAGCGTAACGGTCAGTATGACACGGATGTTTGAGAGCAAGATAGTAACGTAAGCAAAGCTTTTGAACGTGCATCAGCGTAGCTATAAACCTTCCGAACCACATTAGCTAACGCTAGCTTTCACCAGCGCATGCACACTCGCCAGCTGCCCACCGTTAGGCTGGGAAAAAAAATCCTGGTAAGGATAGCTCTTGTTGGCAGTTACCTGGGAAGGGTTTAAAGGCCATTTCCTAACAATCATCATACTAGAGTGAGAGATTATATATATACACACTAGTGGCCAATTGGCTACAGTTGCCAGCTGTCCCTGGAGTACACTTCTTGGCAAATTCACCCTGAGGTCAGACTGTACACTACTCAAACTAATTGCAAAAAACTTCAAAGAGCTACTACTTAGGCTTTAGTAAATAGTATGGTAAATGACGATATAATTAAAACAATATTCAGCTTGTTTGGATGGGTAGGAAAGATTGACTTCAATATGCAAAGATTGATCTGGTGAAGACCGTTGCAACACCGACCTTGGGACAGATGGGACCTAAGTAGAGCTGTCTGCTCATAACGCTCAGCACCATATTTGGGGAAAACTACATGCAGTTCATCAACGCAGACCCCTCATACTAGCTGTTGGGCACGGTGGTGGAGGTGTCATGATTTAAGCTTGTTTTGCAGCCACAAGGCATATGTCAAGGTATTCTGGTGTCAAGAATTTTTCCATCTGTGTGACAGCTAAGCTCAGTAATGACCCAGTCAAGTTTCCATTTTGCCTTAACTTTCTTTTAATTATAATTAACAGTGCTTAATGCATTTCCCTTTTTGTATGGTTTGAAGTTACATTTAAATGCATTTAGAACCCGTTTAGCCTGAGAGGCCATTTAGAGGCTCAGGAGACCTTTGCATGAGATTTGAGTTAATTTGCTGAATACAGTGGGACACCTTGAGTTTCCAATATTTAACTTTTTTCACGTTTTGGTACTCTAATTTTCAAGACATCAAATTTTTTGGCTTTTCATTATCGGTAAGCCATAATCATCCACATTACAAGAAATTAAGGCTTGGAAGTGTTTCACTCTGTAATGGATCTACTGTATAAAATATGAGCTCGGAGAAAAGGGTTCACTGTTGTTCACAGCAGAGAAGAAGTGAGTCTGTCTGTAAGACTTAATCATTAACATCAACTTACCATATTCAGAGGGAGTCGACATAACACAGTCAGCACTTCCTCCTTGGTGGCTTCACTTACTTCCTCTACTAACCTTGTGCAGCACAACCCAGACAGTTTAGTCCTCTATCTGAGGAAAGTTCACATAGATGCGTATTAAAGTTAAAACAATTTGTGTTTTGTTTATGGAATGCGGACAAAGCATCTCAATCTGTCCACACGTAAAATGTGTCAATTTTCGATGGCAAGAAACGCATGTCGGGTAGGATATTTAAGAAATGTTTAGGAAGTCGGGCCCTTCCACTCTTGCTCGTTCTCCTTCAGTGCATCCTGACCAGCGCTGATAGATCCAGCTGGTTACAGGAAGTGGTGAGCTTATGAGCTGCAGGGTGACGCAGCTGCACCCAGGGCCAGACTGTAGAAAGTGATAGAGCTGAAGGAAAATGATGTATAAGCTGACGGATGTTTTTTGAATTTTCAATGAATCCGGAACAAAAAGGTCTACCAAGGTGGTTTCAGTATGAGTGAAGCTCTACAAACGCGTTCACTTAAGTTAAAGTACTGTTAATCAGCCTTTTTGTGGAATGGAAAAAAAGCCTGGGAACGCTTTAAAGAAAATGAATTTAGCGTTTTCATACTAATCAGATTAAGATTTTTGTTGCGGTTTTCAGAACTAACTTGGGTATGCTCCGGTATTTTGATCAGAGTCTTCATTCTGGGGGACCCCAAGGCGTTCCCAGGCCAGACCAGATGTATATTCCCTCCAAGCGAGTTCTGGGTCTTCCCCGGGGTCTCCGATCAGATGCCTAAACCACCTCAGCTCACTCCTTTCGACGTGGAGAAGCAGCGGCTCTACTTTGAGCTCCTCCCAGATAACAGAGCTCCTCAGCCGAACTCTAAGGTCGAGGCCGACCGCTGCCCGGAGGAAGCTCATTTCAGCCGCTTATATCCAGCATCTCGTTCTTTCGGTCGTGATGCCTCATGACCACAGGCGAAGGCTGGAATGTAGACGGACCGGTAAATCGAGACATTGGCTTTTTGGCCGAGCTCCTCCTTCACCACAACAGAGCATTACTGCATATAAGATTGGCTTGACTGGTTATTTGTTCAATGAGAAGTTTAATTTACAGCTCAGTTACTAATGAAACAATTATCGATATACCAAGTATAACATCGAATAAAGCCATTATGTCTTATGCTACCTTAAGTTGGTCTCAGAAATCTCCGATCGGGGAATGACTCGAGTTGAGCTTATTGCGTGTCCCTAAACCAGCAATTGTTGTGATGTTACCCACCTGTTATTTGTAAAATTTACCTACAATGTTTCTGTGGATTCAAAAACCAAAGCATTATGTTCAAAGATAGACTTTGTATAGTATTCTGTACGCCAGTGCTTCAATGTAGTACACGCTCTTGGACTTTTTTTTTTTTACACCCACTCACCATTATTTTGTGTGTTGATCTCAGGGAAACTCGAATTCTGAAATCCTGTGAATGCTCTACCTGAAGTCGACTGCACCATTACACCTGAGACCCCCGTGCCCCACCACCGCTATGTTTCTTTTTAAATCTTTCTTCAAACTTCACCGCCTTCCTTTTCTAACACCATTTAGATTAGTTTCTTGACACAATAGAAACGTGCATTCCTCACATACCTGGGTGATATTGTTACAATGGTCAGCAGCACCGACTTCCTCAAGCTTTTAGCCATTCAGCCTTTCCCCGCAGCTGGACCATTGTCGAGGATTTCATTCAGTAACAATTAGGACCCGGTTTTTCGTTCTTATCTTAATAGCTGTCCGTAGTTTTTGTGAGAACCAGTAGCAGCTCCGTAGGAAGAGAACAAGTTGAGCAAAAAACGTTATTTATGGTATTACATTTGTTCTTTTGTCATTCCTCTCCAGCTTTTTGAACAAATGTAGTTTTCTAAGACTGATTTAAGTGGTAGATTCAAACTTTAATCTATCAGCGTTTCCTATTAAATGCTTTAATTTCAAGTTCTGTTTTAGGAAAGGTGCTGTTTTCATATGTTCATGTGACACACATGGGTAGGGTGTTATACATGAGACTTGGTCCTTCTGTGGCTTAGTGCTCTTGCTGCTGTTCCCGTTGTCTTTAATTTAGTATTTTTTTTTTTTTAATTCAGTGTGTCAAAGATTTTATCTTGGAAGCGTTATAAATGCATCACATCATGAAATCTGCTTCACCCTTTTCCAATAAAGTGGAACAACAAAAGAGTCATGTTTTGGTTTTGTGACTGTTATTTTTTTTGTATTTTTTTTTATCGCTTCGGGGAAGGACCTATGTGCTAAAGTATGACTTCCTATTTTTGTGAATGTACTTCACACCCGTGAGGAGCAAAGGTCTGCCTCAGAGTGCACAGGCGTGCAATTTGACTGCAATCTGTAGAGCCCATCTTATCGCCACTGCAGTAACATTGTAGGGAATCTGTGCGTATTATTGGATGGAATCATGATGGGTGCATCAGTGCATTACAGGGCTGATAAAGTCGATTTTAAACGTGAAGGTTTGCATAAATGTCTTTCACCCGTGCATTTTTCAGCAGCTGTTGCCGTAAGTTTAGCTTTGTTTTTTTTAGCCTTACGGTTTATAGTGCTGTTGAAGTTTGTTGTTTCCAGTGGAGGTGAAACACAAACTACTTATTGTGAATGATAAGCCTCAAGTTTTACTCAGAGGAACAGGGCACCAATGAAAACCTCTGTTCTGAGATCTGTCGTAAACTATTTTAAAAAAAAAAACTTACCCTTATTTTTTATTTTATTTTATTTATTTTTTTGCATCTCAAACAAATCCTAGACAAATTTTAAGGGGAATTTAAGTTGCATTAAATTTTGCTTCAAAATGACATCAACCAGTCAAGTTTTCCTATATGCAAAAGCCAGCGGTTTCACACCTCAGTGCTCACTTCTGAGTTGTACATATATGTTTAGGCTCTTTTTCTTCTTCTTTTTTTCCCTGCACTACCCAGAGGGGCTCTGTATTTTGCTATTTAGGCCTATAAATAGCTGTGAGTAAAGTAAGACTTTTTTGTGGTTGGTCTAACAGGCAAATTGATACCAATACCTGGAACGGAAGACACGGTTCACACTTAAGCAGCTGAGGATATTTCACCTTCAGTCAGACTTTCCTCCTCAAAGCTTGAGATATATATATATATATATATATATATATATATATATATATATATATATATATATATATATATATATATATATATATATATTATATATATATATATATATATATATATATATATATATATATATATTATATAATATATATCAGTAGCATCTTAAGCAGCCTGCTCATGTCGGCCTTACAATATTAGATTATTGTGATTAGGATGATACTACTGACTAGGGCTGCAACAACAAATCGATAAAATAGCTAAAAATCGACAATTAAAAGCCTTGGCAACGAATTTTATCATCGATCCTTTGTGTTGCGCGATTAATGCATTGCTCGCCATGTCGCAGGGCCGTTTACATCACCTGCAGGCGGTCGTCAGTGCTGCCTAACTGGCTACAGAGCAATGTACACGCAGCAAGGCGGATGCAGAGCAAAGGCGGCATTTTCAAATACTTTATTGTAGTAAATTCTACAAATGATGACACAGAGAACACGGCTCTCCTCAAAAGATAGGGAGCACTTCACGTTTTACAAAAGCAAAAAATAAGTAGCATGCGATATTTGACATGGCATGAGCACCACAGTGATGATACAGGACCTGAAACAACATGGAGTTAATGATGAGGGTGATTTGAGCTCAACAGCAGGGTAAATCATTACGATTTCTGACATTTGTTCCGTTTTAAAGTGAGGAAACCCCGACAGCCCGTAGTCATGCTTCAGGGTGCTGCATTAATGTCGATCTGGTAGCTCGTAATGCGGCTGTTGGCTGGTTAATGACAGGAGTTTGTTTACATTCGCAACATTCCCTGATTGGATTTAATCGTGTTTAGATTAAAAGGGAAAAAAAAGTACTCAGAACACACCGTCTATATGGGCTCAAAGTCAAATATTCCCACGATGACGTGCATTTTTTGCATCAAGCTTCATTCAAAGTAGAACCTCTGACATTAGCAGGGTTTTTGAATTTCCATAAAACAACCGCAGAAGTTTTGTACTTCTTCATGCGGAAAAAAAACAGCAGTAAACGCAGAGGTGTGTTGGTTCTGACTGTTCTGAGCGCACAGAATGGACCCAGCACCAGGTTCTGTGAGATGGTTGAGAACTCGTTCCGTTGCTGTTGAGACAAAGGGAGGAAATTATGATCAACCCAAAATGTTCTGTGGCGCTGCGGCCCCATCCTCCACATGTAGGTTCACGAGTTAACCGGAACAAGTGTTTAGATGGGCGCTGATTGGATTATGGGTCATAAACCAGCCCTCTCATCAAAATACAATTTTATTCTGATGGTGATAATTTGTTGATTTAAGCTTTAAGTTGTAATTTTCTGACAAAGTCTGAGTGAAGGTACTGTATGGGAGAGAGGAGAAGGACTCTAACTTTTCAAGAGTCTTTATTGTTGTTATGTAACCATAATGAAATCTTGTTGAGACACTCAGAATGATAAGAGGCAGACCCGAATTATAAACACTTACAGAAAAACAAAACATAAACATCCCTAAAGAACACCCTCAAAAAATGTAAAACCCCCAGAAGAAATATCTAACATGCTTTTTGACTCTTCAAAGAATAATTAGAAAACTTATAGAATAAACATCATTGGAAGTAATATTTGTTCAGGGACAAACAAAGCATGTGGTATTTATATAAAATGCAGCTTGTGCTGAAGCAGTCTATGAATTGGGCTGGTGGGTTTTTTTTCATTTTCAGAAGTGATGTTTTTGCTCTGGTTGCATTGTTACGCCCTATTATTATTATTATTATTATTATTATTATTAGTATTATTTATTTATTTATTTTTTCCCCCTAGGTGCACTAGAACAAAGTTGAGATTCAACCAAACCACATTTGACATCCCAGTTTTACAGCTTCACTTTTGTTGTGTTAAATCACTGTTCATATAGAAAACATCGACTACAACATAAACTTTATTTGAAGCAAAAATATTTATTACCTAATATTGTAACAGAACACCTAAGTAGCAAATTGTGTTCTTTGTGTGCTTATTTGCTCTCAGTCCAAATGTTCTATTTTGAAAAAAGAAATGGAAATAAAACAGCTTTATTTGTCCAATTCATTGATTAATTATAAAACTGAACAATTGATTAATTATTTAAATAACCGTTCAGCTCTACAACTTACTATCATCTCTGCTTCTTACGAGTGCTAGGTATTAAGCACGTGGAGATGAGGGATCTCTAGGATACGGCAAGTTAGTCAATTAAGCCAGAATATAATTGTCACCTTTTTAAATGTATATTTTTTGAGGAATTCTTACTTCATTGCTGTAATTGATAGTTTTGAGAATTGTGTGAATAAGAATGAAAAATATTAAGAAAGTTGCTTTATACAGTTCCTCATGACAGTGTTACTTACATCTTAAACTACTTTACATTTTGAAGATAAATATTGTCATTACACAAGAAGTATGATAAAACACTATTTGACATCTCTTAAAAAGGATAAAGACAAAACCAACTGGAATTGTAAAGAAAAATATATTGGCAGGAGCTAACCTGCCTACCTGCTTTTAAGGGACAGGGTCCTGTAAGCTATTTAATATAGTTGTATTCAGAGCATGGGGGTTATGGCTGCTACTCACAGGTGCTGCTATCCTCACAACTCTGGGGGCATTTAACAAAACACAGGGTTGTTGAATGGCTCGGACGCCTCTCCAATATAACGACAGGGGAAACACTGCTTCTGCAGAGGTTCAGGGGTAGTTTTGGTGCTAGGTTGGCCTGTTTCGGTTTCCTCAAGAAGAAGAGTTTCTGCTGCGGTTTCCTGACCAGTTGCGAGTGTTGCTGGTTTGTCAGTGTCATTACCAAGAAAGATCGGGCTTTACACCATCAGACCGTAGCCCTTCAGAGGTCGACGATCATCTCCTTAGCTTTGACGGTGAGATGAGGTCATTGTCGGCACACCTGTCCTGGGTGAGGTGAGACGCTTCACTTCTGTGCGTTTCTCCCTGTGTGTGAATGGATGGCTGCTATGATGTCGTCCGGTTTGTCCAGGTCTGGTGGGATGATAGTTTTTTCACGCGTGCTAGTACCAGCCTCTTGAAGCATGTTAGTTCAACTGGTGTCTGGCCTACAGGTTGTTGGTCAAGCACGTCACAGCAGAGGTTCTGGGCTCCAGCATGATGGTGGAAATTTGGGCCCTACTGGCACAGCCACCTGTAACAAGAGCTTTAATGAATCAGTCAACACCTCAGAGAGCTGGTGGCCACATTCTTCCAGAACAACCCACCCACCCAGGCACTCCCATCTTGGCCAGCTGCTTTGTTCACATCCTCCTCAGAATGGATCTCACCTGGAGCTGCTCCAGTACCAGCAAGCGGGTTAGGGTGTGAGAAGAGGTGTCACTTTCTCACTCAGGGTGTCGAAGAGGACAAATAACTTCTTTAAGGACATCGGGGAGTGAGGCGTCCTCATCAGGCAGCAGGTCAGTGTTTTTATAATCCATCGGGACATTGATGCCATTCCACAAATGCTGCGGGAGTGGTTTGTGTTTAAATTCAATTTTATTTATATAGCGCCAATTCACGAAGCATGTCATCTCGAGGCACTTTACAAAGTCAAAGTCAATCATATTATACAGATTGGTCAAAAGAATTTCCTATATAAGGGAACCAGTTGATTGCATCAAAGTCCCGACAAGCAGCATTCACTCCTGGAGAAGCGTAGAGCCACAGGGAGAGTCGTCTGCATTATCCATGGCTTTGCAGCAATCCCTCATACTGAGCAAGCATGAAGCGACAGTGGAAAGAAAAACTCCCCATTAACGGGAAGGAAAAACCTCCAGCAGAACCGGGCTCAGTATGAACGGTCATCTGCCTCGATCGACTGGGGTTACAGAAGACAGAGCAGAGACACAACAAGAGAGACAAAAAAGCACAGAAGCACACATTGATCCAGTAATCTGTTCTACATTAGATGGTAATAGCTGGTGATCTGCTCCTCAGTGCGCTGTTTTCATTGGGTTTATTGGTTTTGCCTCCTCGATGCTTCTGCAGAGGTTCCCTCCTTGCTGTGCTGTAAGTCTGCTTGTCTCCAGATCTGAAAGCCGCATCCCGCTCCAGCAGCAGAGACCTCACGCTGTCGGTGAACTTTTGGGTCCGGCAATACCGTTATTTGCTTCTGTGCTGTGACATGTTCTGTGAAAATTTTACCACGGCCCAGCTCAGAACCAGCATATCAACCAAGATCTGCGCCCTGATCAGAGAACCGTCCCCAGTCTTAGTTTGTAAAACAATCCTATAGCGTCCTCTGTATCCGTACTGTCCTGAAAACAGGACTTATCGTGTAGATCCGTGGCTTGTATTCTGGTGTGAAGATAAGAGAAACGTGCTCTGATTGTCCTGAACGTGCCGCTGCGGTTGCTTTGAAAGCTCCTGGCACGTTTGGTGTGAACCTGATGTAGTAAGTTGTTTCTTTTTGGGGTAAAGATTACATTTTGAAATAATTTGGCCATGACCAGTTTCAAGGTCCAGATGATCACACCGTCTGGATGTACTGTGAGTTTTTTCATGCAGCTTTTCCAGAGCTAACCTAGCTTTAGCATGGGGACGCACGTACAACCATCATGATTGTTATTGTTTTAAACTTTCTAACCTAAAATAAATGTCTGCGCTTTAACACAAGGAGGATCAGGGTGACGGACATTGTCGAGAAGACACTATTTGTTGTTTCCAAAAACGCACATTGTCCCCCGTGGCTCTTACCAGAGTTGTTGTTGTTTTTGAATGCATTAAGTCTGCTTATATGGAATGCTAATTCTTTTTTGCATTGAACATACACAGCTTTTTTTCTGTTAAGTGTAAAGGGATCCTACATTTTGACACTTTCTGTTTTCTCTGCGACTTCCTTTTGCCCCTTGCTTTCTCTCACTATAGCTGAAAAACACTCTTGGCATCCATGTGTCAAGCGTAGCTGTCCTTAGCAGAATTGAGAACACTGTGCTGAATAGTTAAACAGAATTTTAACAAAGAATGTATTGGTTTTTGGAGAACAAATCATTATTATAACAATTTCATCATTTACATCACGTCTTCCCCTTTTAATCTTTACCCTGTTCTATGTTAAACAGTGAGCAAATGGCACTGGGGTTACCTAATAACTTTAAATACAATGCCAGTGTTGAATTCTGAAAGGCATCCTTATTTCCGCTTTCATCATCATCGCAACAAATACAGCAAAACGGTGCAGGGATGATATCCTGAGGGCATAACCTGCTAAAGTGGAAACGTACGTAACGAAACACCAGTATTTCACAACTCCTTGTTGTATAGGACTGACGTAATATCCTATTCCATCCGTTGAAATAAGCAAGTTTAGCAAGCTATGAAAAACTGATGAGTTTCTGATCGAATACATGACTAAGATTAAGTGTGCTGTTATGTAAACATGACACATGCTTTGTGTCATTCCTCAGAAGAGGAATGACACAGAAGAGGAAGTTAAACTTATAAACTTGAATCCACTTGGAAGAGTGTTGATTGCAATTTTTTTTCCTTAAACATTAAATAATTAACTCCTGCTCTCTTCCTGTTTTTATATGGATTTCTGCCTTAGTGTTGAGCAGCAAAAGCTTATAGAGCTGCGTGAAAACGTTGCAGCTACCAGTCCAGACAGGCTCTGTTTCTGAGAGCCTGACCTGTGCTGGCTGCGTTGCCTTGTTGTTAGCGCACTGCAGTGCTGGATGGCTGGCTAGATGCGCTTCTTTATCACAGCCAGCAGGAAACAGGAAGGGAGAAGCCAGCTGCGAGGTCAGAGGTCGCTATATAGCATGAGGGGGAAGGAGGACAAAAACGTTGTGTTCTGAAAAGGTTTGTCTTTGCTCCGCAGTGGTTGTGGTGAGGGGTTGCAGCGAGAAAGAGAGAAAAGTACTGTAAACACACATGGCAGGCTGGAGTAGGTCCCCAGACCTTTCCGTGGGGTGGTAGCCCACGCAATTTGCATCGTCACTGCTGGCACTGCGGCTTAAATGGCAGCGACCGTTGTAGTGGTTCGCTGTTGAAGTGTTGGCCACTACCCAGAGTACACACAGCACAGAACTGCTATTGTGGAATGGAGAAGTGCAAGGATAGAGAGGGCTGAGACAGGCTGTAACAGATGTAAGCCCGTCCTGCATAAACTCCAACTTTCATTACCATTAGAAGTGATATTTTGCTCATGCAGTCTGTTTTAATGGTTAAGTTTGCATAGAAATCGTCTTTTACATGTTTGATGTGTGCATTTGCTCTCTGTGCTCCTTCCAAAGGAGAGAACTTACTCTGCTGTGTTTTTTTTTAGTTGGCTGGGACCTTTTAAAGTTCCAGGGGTGAATAGCTTCGCTAAATGCAGTATACCCTTGTTGGTTGAAATGAAGATTTCTGGCTCAAAGGAAGTCAGATTGGACTCAAAACATGTCTCTCCTAGATTTGCAAGCTAATAATTATCCTTTCGTTTTGTTGAAGTTCTGTCATAAAGACAAGATTCAAAGCAGAGTCTCGTTGACTGTGCAGATCTGGTGCAAGAGAACAGCTGGAACACGCTGTGTACTTGATACTGGACTGTTGTTTGCTTTCACATGCCCTTTGTCTCAGTCCAGCTCAATGTAACCATGTACGCTGTTCCACCAAATGTAATGCAAATCCATTTCGGTTAAATTACGTGACCGTTTTGGGTTCGTCTGTCTGAAATATGTCAACCCACACTCAGGTCTAATTGTGGACACCCACGCTGAACTAGTAAATGAACAGAAAGGCTTTTTTTGACTGAGCTGTTCTATGGTTCTACTTCCTTTTCAAGCTTCCTGTGCTTCTGTTTGTATGGTAACTTCACTGAATTTTTAATAACAGCGCCCACTGTGTGTACCACTTAGGGAAACTCTGTGCCAGTGTTGCTGTTGTGTTTGGCACACCGAGATTTGAGGTTTTAAACTGAAAACTAAGGAATTAAAATATACAATGGTTTGTACATTTCAGTGGTGTGTGTGTATATGTGTGTGTATATATATATATATATATATATATATATATATATATATATATATATATATATATATATATATATATATATATATATATATATATAATATAAAAAAAAAACACTCGTCAATCCTGCGTTGCGTCACTATCAGTCACCAACCCCTTGGCACCCTCCAAAAATTCCAAAATCTACACACAGACAACAACAACATAGAAATTAACATTGGTTCGTATTTTCAGCCCAGTTTTACTTATCGGACCGATACTGATGTTAAAATAGGACTGACAATCGATATTGCTACTATTTAGTGCTGGGCAAACATTTTGAAATCGGAAGAATCACCCAGCCAAGCAAAAGCTACAAAGGGATAACATGATTTAAATCATATTGATTGACCAGGATCCAATGGAGGATCCGTGGTAAGACTTCAAGATTAACGGCATTGTTGTCTCCATCCAATCTGACTTAGTTTGAGCTATTTATTAAAGAAGTTGGATTTTCTAAGTTGGTAGAGAGAAAAATCCTGTAATTGCAATGAACAATTTTATGTAGTATTTGCACAGAGGCCAAATGCATAGCAGACCTTTATTTCTAGCTATGAAAATCCTTAATTTCCACCCACTTCATTACTAAGCATTACTGGCTATGAAATAAAGTTACATCAGACTGAATACCTTTTGCAGGAAGATGTATTAGCCTGTGCTTAAATTACTATATCTCAGTCCAGACTGTGCGCATCAACCATGTGAGAGTCTGATGAATAAGAAATGAAATCAAACGGAGGGTTCCTAATCCTTAGTAGCCGCCACAAATGTTTCAACCTCAGAGATGGCAGTGAGCGGATAAGTACACTTCCAAGGAACGAATAGTACATCTGTAACCGAGGTGTGACTACTTCCTAACACGTTTTTGTGTGTGATTATGTTTCAGAAGAAGGCAGATCATAGTGGGAGATTGTTGTAGCTTAGATAAAAACACCCAGAGGCTGAATGGACGAGAGAGCAGCGTTGAGGCTCAGTAGGGCCCTTGCAGCCAGGGAGCAGAAGAAATGGAGGGTGACCTCATGCTGAGGTTATACTACTGAAGACGCAGTCGCCTTTTATGAGTTAACTCTCCAAGGTAAAGAAGCTCAAGCCGGAAGCATCGCTAGTTCATCAAAGAATCGCTGAGTAGCTGATGGTCTAATTTGTCTTTCAGCATTACAGATGAATATAATGCTCACTTCAAAGGCAGCTACTGTTGCTCCATCCAGCTAAAACTCTTTCCTGTAGATTCTGAGTGGAAAAAGCACTTTGAAATGTTAGACACCGAACTGAACGAGTGTTCACTGTTCTGAAAATCATTTTCTACTGAGATGGCATGAGTGTCAAATGCAGTTTTATATCCTTTTCCTTCCTGAAATAAACTTCTGACTAGCACCGTACTTTTTTTTTTGGCCTGGTTTCAACTCGCGCTAATCTTGATCCATTTTTGTTTGCTGTCCTTCCTCATTCACTCTTTCCACCCCCCACCTCCCCTTCACTCGCTGGGTGTGTGCTGCGGTGTGGGGCAGCTGCAGCGTAGCAGCGCTTTTCAACAGCGACCGTCGGTGCATGTCAATTCAGCGTGCCGGCTCAGTCTCCCTCCATGCTGCCCTTTTTAAATCATCCCTTTTTCAGCACAACGCACTGAACGCAGCTCTGGGGTGTGGTTCTCATCATCAGGATGGGCTCTACTTTCAAATTCTCCTCTTCCATTTTTCTTACAGTCCCCTCTTACTTTTCTTCTTGTTGTTTGCTCTCGTCTCAGCTTCCTTGTTGTGTCATGTTTTCTTTCCACTCCAGCTCATCAGTCATTTCCTCCTCTCTGCGCTCGCCGACCAGCCCTTTGCAACTGAGTCAGAACTGAAACATGCTGTAAGGCCTCGATTTCTAATTCGTCCTGTGAACTACCCCGTCTGTCTATGGAAGCACAGCAACGTTTTGTATGGGAACATGTGACTGTGAGGGAAGCTTTAAACGACAATTATTGGTGGATGAACTCCAAGAAGAAACTAAGCATGTAGTTTGATGTGATTATTTCTTGCTTGAGTTTTTCAAATCTTATTCTCTCTGCATTTCCTGTCATTTGTTCACTCATTTGAGTATTGGTAGCTTGTGCAAATACAGTACCACATGCAGATATAAAAAGTCTTTACACACTGGTAAAATGTTTGGTTTTGACCTCTGAAAGGTGCTTTATAAATACTTTACATTATTTTATTGATATAAAAAAATTGGACCATAATAAAAAAAGTTAAAATCTTTTCTCTCATAATTCGACGTGGGAGTTATGTCTCATCTGACAAATGGAAATCCTTCAGGGTAAGAAATGAAAACAAAAAGAAACTTTGGTAATACGGTTGCTTAAGTGATCAAAAACTGGGTCTGTGACTTTGTTCAAAATAAACCACAAAATTTAAACTCATGTTAAGTAGGAGTCAGTATACATCTGCTTCCGCATAAAAAGTGCTTAATTTTTTGCATCTCACAGCAAAGTCCATGTCCTACAAAGAGGTTTTTTACAGCATATGAAGGATTGCTTTGTCAAAAGGTATCAGTCAGGGGAAGGCTACAGAAGAATTTCCAAAGTACAAGATAAACCATTGAACACAGTGTAAAGTCACACATCAAGTGAAGAACATTTGGTGCAACGGAGACATCACCAAGAACTGGACATTGCTAAAAAAAATGATTAGAAAAGTGGCCAGAGAGGCTTCCATGAATCTACAGCTACATTAAACGAGTTGGGAAGTACTGGCTTTGTAGTACAGATGACAACAATCTCCAATATTATTTGTATGTCTAGGCTATAGGGAGGGGTGACATATATAAAGAAAACATTTAAGGTTTGCAAACACATATTTAAAGTCACCCAGAAGCCTGTTCAGGTTTGAATTGAAGGTTGGACCCTTTGTCTCTAATTTCTAAAAGGTATGTTCAGAAACACCATTCCCATTGTGAAGTATGGTGGTTATAATGTTTTTCTAGCTGTAACTGGGGGCCTTACCCAGGGCGGAGGGGTTTATGAAGAGTTGCATGTCCCAGTAAGTGTTGTCAGGAAAACCTTCAGGTTTCAGTTAGGAAGATGAAGAGGAACTTCCTGTTTCAGCGGGACAACACCTAAAGCCGGGCGTACACTGTACGAGTTTTTCAGTCGTGGTACTTATATACATCTCAAACTGTGCGAGGGAACCGCGGGGTTTAAAAGTTCACCGCTCACGATCTGTGTGGCGCGACGCTCGGACGAGACCGGACTGCTCACACTGTACGTCTTGTCCCCTCTGGGACCGCTCGCTGTGGTGGCAGAGGCAGGCGAGCGACGGTAGGTGACAGGGACCCAGAGCAGGGGTTCGAGCCCAGCTCTGGCGAGGCCCGCAGGAAGCACCGGGCGTCAGGGGAACGGAGGGGAGAGAGAGGAGAGACGAGACGCATCGGTGGCCGCGCGGCACGGCAGGTCGCCCCCCCCCCCCCCCGCGAGCGGAGGAGTGCCGAAACAGGCGGCGGACCGCGGAGGAGTGCCGAAACAGGCGGCCAGCGCGTTGCCGCCCTCCCCAACGCCCCCGCGAGCGGGCCGGGCGGAGGTCGCTTCAGGGATGCCCGCTTCCCTCCCTCCGCTGGCGGGGACGGAGAGGAGGGGAGGGCGCCCCCTCGTAGCTCTGCTTGAACAGCTGGATGCGCTCACGAAAACCTCACGACAGCCGACTGAATTTCAAACATGTTTGATTTTCACCGATCGTCCGATTCCTGATCGGGAGGTAGTCGTGAGAAGCCAGTCCCCCCTCCTCCCCCCCTCTACGATCAAGCTGAAATTCGGCCGATTCAAAAAATGCCTGCACGACTGAAGAATCGGCCCGAATAGGGCAAAAACTCGTACAGTGTACGCCCGGCTTAAGAGCAAACATCCAGATCAAGAAAAGAATGGCTTTGTCAGAAAAAGTTTTGGAATGGCCCAGCCGGAACCCAGACCTGGGCCAATAAATAATCTGTGGTATGATTTAAAGAGAGCTGCGTGCAGATGTTCTCACAATCTGACAAATCTGGAGCATTTTGGCAAATAAGCAAAAATTACCAAGTCAAGATGTTCTTATTTGCATATAGAGTCATGCTTTTGAGGTTGTAGATAACATCAAAGGGGAAAAATCCCTCTTCTCACGACAAAGACAACCCACCATCGTAGTTGTTCTTGTGGCCTTGCTGTACAAAGATGCTGAGTTTGCCTCTTATAATTAAAAGAGCACGTGACTAACAGGGATGATTCAAATATACCTTGCTTTAATGAATATTGGGGTTTCCCCCAGAAAACTGGCTAAGCCGTAGGTGTCGCTAGGGTGGCCCACTGTGTTTTTATTTAATTGTGCTACTATAAGACATTATTGAAAATACTTAAACACCAACTAGAGTCTTAACAAAAGACACACTCTTGAAATACTGTTTCAACAAACGCAAATACAAACAAAATAAATATCAGTTGTTGGCACTTAAGTCCAATCCCAATTAAGTAATCATCCAGTGAATCTTAAAACAAGCAATGTGATGCTGGTCACGTTTAAAAGTGAAATAAATAAACACAAATAAAGTACCACCAAGGAATCAATAAAATGATCCCTTCAAGGCCAAGAAATAAAAAAAAACAGGGAACTTAAGAGGAGGTATGCCACAGTGTACCATTTTGACCTCTTCTACTATTTCTGTCAAAGGCTGCATTGTTGGATCATTACATGCAGTCCGCCTGGGTTTTTCAAAGAACTGTTCCACAGCCTTCTGGTGGTCTATCTCAGCCACAGAAGGTCCATTTATTTAATTGTATTGTTTACTTTTGCGTGCTGCCATCTTGATGCTAGTGCGATGGTGAAGAGAGGGCGCGAAATGTGCACTTAGCACATCTTGCCTATTAGTCATAAAAGGAACTTCAATGAAGACTCTTGTTTAGATCCTTGTGTTGCCCAGGGGCGCCGGTGGTTGCGACACAACCGGCAAAATATACCAAAGAGCGGCACAATTATAAAACAAAGCGTATCTAATGTTGATTGTCGAATTTGATAACTTTACTGACAACATAGAATTAGCTTGCATGATATTAATATTTTCATATTGCCATATACAAAATATGCTTAACATACTTGGTCTTGTAGAGCATTCCTCTAAATTTAGGGTCAAGTAAACATTTTAAGTTAAACACGCGAGTTCAGTGTTTACCACCGAGGCTAGCAGAAGGTGGCGCGGATGACATGCAAGCGACCATGCTAACTGGCTCTGCCTCATCTAGCCACAGCTCGGCTAATGTTAATGAAGTCGGCTTGGTGACAGTGCAGTCCCCTTGGAGGCAGGTAAACGAGCTGCCTCCTCCACTACTCCTCCGACTTCAGAAAAAGAAAGTGCCCAATGTTTATTGACGCTTTCTCCATGACATGTCGCGTTATTCGCAAAAGTTGTCGTTACTGACCCAATCTGAGTCCTGGTCGCACCATCTGAAAAACAAACTTGTGTGGTTGTTGGAAGAAAACAGCCATCTTTATAAAGCTGTCAGTGGAACATTATTGAACTGAGATAGCTGCTACAACTGTGTTAATTTCTTTTTACCGACAGTCAGCCAAACGCCATCAGTAGGACCTTTTGGTTTTGAGCCAACAAATGGCAAACATTTATAGGAAATTCAATTCAGCAGGTTCTCAGTTTCTTTGTATCTGAATTATTTTCTTTCTTTTCTTTTTTTCTGGAAATATTGAGAAGTTCTCAGTTGAGTCACATCGTGGCCTGAAAAAGTATTCGTCCACTTCTAATAATTTCTTCTGTTTTTGTCCGAATGTAAAAATCAGACATAGATGGCGTGAATAAACACAAAATTTCGTTTTAAAACACAACATATCTCACTGACTTTCTCATCAGTCTCTTTAAATCAAGGCATGATGTGTTACTCTTTTAGAGGTTCTAGCTTCTAATTAAATGATTTCTTTCTTCAACAGGCCTCAGTGTGACTGATGGAAAATTCACCACAAAAAAAAAAAACGGTGGTTATTTACAGTTAATTGTAATGGTGTGTAAATGCTTTCTGTTTTTTACAGTGTGATGATACTTAAGAGCATGCTCCTGGAGTTGGTAAGGATCTTGTATTCAGTATGCTAAAGGGTAAATTTTATGACCCTTGCAGGCGGAACCTGACCAAGCTGTCGTTGATCTTCAGTCACATGCTAGCGGAGCTGAAAGCCATCTTCCCCAATGGCTTGTTTCAGGGTGACAACTTCCGCATAACCAAAGCTGATGCTGCAGAGTTCTGGAGGCGCGCCTTCGGGGACAAGTAAGCATGATTATGTTTGTCTTTTCCGTGTAGACTACCATACTATAGGGATGGGCCATATGGACCTCACTCCCATTTATTGCAGTAATAAAGTTATACAATTCTGGGAATTCAACGTACTCTTACTGCATTCAGCCTAAATCCTCACAAACCAAAATATTGTTATGGGAAATATGTTCCCACAAGCAGATATGTTACATCATAAACATTGCATTAAGGAGAAGTGGGAAAATGGTTATCAGAGAATAAAGAACGACTTCAGACTTACAGTCAGTTTTTGCAAACCAGCTCAGCCGGTTTGAGGTAATTATCGCAGTATGACAACTTATATTGTAGCTAAACTGTTTTGCTCAACCTTGCTTTAAGTTGCCTGTCTCCAATCTGGTTGTTTAGAAAGAGGGTGACTCTAGACGTTTTTAAAAAGAGGAAGGCACAACAGACCCCGGCCTTAAAATTTGCACCTATTAATTGAATGAGACAGGTTTTATAACAGGACATTTTTAGCAAATGTTCAGTGTAACCATGTGAATTTCAATAATTCAGTTAGTGTTCACACCTGTCTTACCATGTAACGTTATTTAGTCCTTCCTCTATTGAAACAGTAGTTTAGTTTATCAAGAATGAACCGGGCAGGTTGTCTTGTATAAACTGGTGGATCCTGGTCAGCGAGATTAATTCAGTTCATTTCAGTAAACTTATACAGCACTAATTCACAACCTATAACTTAGGTCGTTTTCACACCTGATAGTCCAGTAGACCAAATTGCACATGTTCAGTTGGTGCGGTTAGCTTTCACACTGCACATTGTCAAATGAACCAAACCTTTTGGCCAACCTGTTCAACCCCTCGTCCCGTGGTGATGCTGCACTAAGAATCACAGAAGGAAAGAGGTTTGTTCCACAGAACAGCACAACCTCCAGATTTAAGACGTGTTATTGCCGTTTTGTCTTTGGCAAGCGTGCCAGACAAGGTAAATTCAACATGGGGCTCAGCATGAGCATAGAACAAGGCAGAGGACCACAGAGATTGTTATATTTCACACAAGGTCGGTAAGATGGCTCCGTATGAGGCGGCGGCGAGCAAGTATGGGCCACAAGCTTTACTGAACTGCTGTTAATGAAGCCGTTTGCTCAGAAAATGGCAACTTTCTACTCTGTGCTAGAGATTTTACCTGATGACTGTAAACAGCTTTTTTTTTTTTTAAAGCTTTCAATAGAGTTTAATATTTGATTTGATGCCTTGTGTTCCAGAACCATTGTGCCTTGGAAGGTGTTCCGTCAATCTCTCCACGAGTTTCATAACATCAGCTCCGGCCTGGAGGCCATGGCCCTCAAATCCACCATAGACCTCACCTGCAACGACTATATCTCGGTGTTTGAGTTCGACATCTTCACCCGGTTATTCCAGGTAGAAACGCCACACAAACACATTTCATTTGATTTATCATTTCCTCGTTAAAGACGAGACACAAACGAGAGCGGCAGAGAAGTCAAACAAAGACGCAACAATTTTAACAGCCGGCATTCAAGCCATACAATTTAAACTTCATTCATGTGGCATTATCTGTTTTCCACTTCTTGTCAGTTCTCTATTGAAATAAAAGAAAGTATAAAAAAAAATACCTACTGTATTGTGACAAAACTCCCTTCAGACTTTGAGTTTCTCTTCTCAACTCTGTTAATCTAGTTAAGTTAATATATAAACGGATCTAAAGCGGCTGCAGCTTACAAACGTGCTGCACATTAACTTTTTTGTCGCACTTACAAGCAGAACAATAAATCTTACTGTTCAAAAATTCTCTAAAGTAATAGATGTACATCATAATATTGGGTTTGTAAACAAATTACTCAAGTTATTAATTTAATTCAGAATTGTCTTTTATCTTCTGTTGCAAAAGTGTTTTTTAATAAACAAAGTTGTTTATTTGGCAGTGCTTTTGTCTTGAGAACATTATTGTTTTTATTTAGTTTTGTATTGTTTTTATTAATTAGGTTTTATAATTTTGTTCCTTTTAAAAAAAAAAAAAAAAAAAAAAAAAAAAAAATCATATCAGAAAAAGGTACCAATAGGGTATTTTCACCTTTTTGTTACAGACAGTAGATGGAGTTCATTGTTTTTGCATGTTTATATTTTGCATGTATGAATTACAGATGCTGAACAGCAGATATTAAGATTCTCTCTTCGGTATTAAATGAATTTATGGTACCGAGAAGAGCCAAATATTAGGAAACATAGTTAGAAAAGGTCCTAGTGTTTAGCAATTTTTAGCTTTCTAAGTTGCACAAGCTTTTTGCAAGTCTTTTTGTGTCTGAAACTTCTTCTATGCTGCAGGGTCATTTATTCCCTGGGTGACATTATTCCTTGGAACTTGTGTGCGTGGCTCCGGCAGGCTTAATGAAGCCTAAACAGATTACAGACATTTCCTCCCCCAAACGACAAAGTACTCCTACTAATATTCTCAAACTCAAAGAGGAAGTAACTCTGAGACCATTTTTAAGGGCTGCGCTTGATATGCTGCTGTGTAAAAGTGTAATATTATTATTATTACACATTAATGTAGAGTCACCTAAAAGCTTATACAGGAAAAACAAACTGAAAATGAAATGTATAGCTGGTTATGAAAGTTGATTATTTTGAGCATGGAAGTCTGTAATTAGGTTAGTATGAGGCCTAAAAGTAGAAATGAGGCTCGCTCTCTATAACTGAGAAAGGCAGTTTAAACTTGTCACTTCCTTTGTGGGATATATCTGTCCAAACTAGTCAAACATGGCTGTAGCTTGTGCAGTCTTACAGTGATGAGGTTTAATAGTGAAATTTCTCACTGGTGAAGCTTTGTCAAAAAGTGGTGAAATCGTTGAGAAGATGGGGGAAGATTGTTCCAGTCATAAATAGACGTTTTCGTTGTAGATTGGCAGAATCCAAATGTGTAGAAATAGATTTATAAGCCTTCACAGTTTAATTTGCAGAGGAAATTACCTTTCTAATGTCAGCGCTGATGCCTTTTTCTGCCTCGTACACTGCCAAAAAAAAATTCACATCAGATCTCAATTGGGAAAAATATCATCCTGGATATATATATATATATATATATATATATATATATATATATATATATATATATATATATATATATATATATATATATATATATATATATATATATATATGGGAAAGGATGCCACATTCTTTGAGGAAAATGAAAGTTATCAACCCACAGAGGGCTTAATCTAAAGTCAGAGGGAAAGTGAAACTGAAAAACTGATGCAGCAGGCTGGTCCAATTTGCTAAAATGTCATTACATTAACTCAAAATGCTGCTCAGTAGTTTGTGTGGGCCCCGCATGCTTGTATGCATGCTTGAAAACTTTAAAGAAGACTGTTTTTTTCCCAGCTCTGCTCAGGACGATACGTAGCATCATCATGGGAATGCATGTCCTATCGTTTCTTTAGTGTTAATAATGCATTGCAAATCTTTTTTCATAGATAGAATAATTCTAACGCAAAGAGCTTCAATATATTTTTTCCAAGTAAGAGTTTTTGTTTTTTATTGCTTTTGTGGATTATTTTTCAGTCCACAAAGTCAAAATGTGCCTTAATACACATTACAGCCTCAAACATGCATATACCTCCACTGATTTGTGGACAAATGTCCCTGTGTTTTTTTTTTTTTTAACGACGTTTAACAATGGTGAACATATGACTTAATTCTAGATGGACATTTTAACCATTTGGGATAATTAGTGGAGTTTATTTAAATAAGTTGGTTTCCTGGCACAGACCCAGCTTTATAGTACTTGAAATTTTACTGGGACTGAGAGCGGTCAGTCGGGAAGGTCGTTCCAAAATATTCCTTCATTTATCAGAACTAGCCATTCTGTCGTAGTTTAGACCATTTGATCTACACCGTCACCTTCATATAAAAGTTTACTTTTCATGGTTTTCAAGAACAACTTAGGAGCCACCAAGGTTCAAACCAAAAATAAAATGGTAACTATTGGAAGACCTGTGTCCCTGCTATTAAGAAGAAAGTTTAACATCAAGATAGACAAAGGATTTGAACCAATGAAGATGCCTTGGCTCCAAAATTAACTCCTTCAAGCACAACTAGAATTTGCAGATGCCCAAGTTAAGTTCAGATAAGACAAAAATCAAGCTATATGGCCACAACAGCAGGAAGTATGTCTGAAGGAGTCAGGGTGAGGCTTCAAGAACATTTCAAATGTTAAGCATGGTGTTACAGGTCTGTTTGACTGGCAGGGGTACTGGTGCATTGCAATAAGTGGATTAAAAAAACTATAATAAGTTCTTCAGTTTAAATCAGCAGTTAATTTAAGGTTGGGATCCAGCAGGACTAAAAACCCAGACATGAATAAAAACTGGATTCAAACAGGATAAAGCACATTTTCCATCCAAATATAACAGATGTGTATGTATACATCTGAGCCTGAATGTATAACTTTAATCATGTCTGGTTAGAGAAAATACACAGTAAGTTTAAACTTTTGTTTTTAGCTTAATAATCTTGTATAATCATTTCACCCTGAAAAGGAACCATTTAAATCCATAAAAGGCCTAAATTGATCTGACATTGATACCAATAATGAGTACATAATCTCTGATCAGAACTGTGAATAGTTTGGATTTTTGAACAGAATGGAAAGTGTCATTCTCTGGCCTCACATTGCGACAGTGAAAATATGCACATGTATCTACCATTAATCACCAACTGAGACCGACTGAATCATCCTGTAAATTTCGCTGATGTTCACTCAGTTGTTTAAACACGATTTGTAAATGTTGCAGTATACAGTATTTCTCTTCACTCAGTTTTTGCTCTCAGTACCGTGTCCATTCACTGACACATCATGACTCACTGTGCCTTTCTCTCATGCCTGTTCTCTGTGTGTGTGTCTGTGCGGGGGTAGCCTTGGTCATCCCTGCTGCGAAACTGGAACAGCTTGGCTGTTACTCACCCAGGGTACATGGCCTTCCTCACATACGATGAGGTCAAAGCTCGGCTGCAGAAATTCATCCACAAGCCTGGCAGGTGAGAAGCAATCAGAACACAGAAATATCTACGCTTTCCAAAAGTCATGGAACATTTCCCGTGTTGGCTTTCGTTTCTTCAGTTGCACCATAATGTTCATGTGGTTTGTTTTTTTTATGTTTTTAATACAACTGATGGAATGGGCCATGCTTGTTTAGTATCAAAGATTGAATCCTGGCAAGGCAAGGCAAATTTATTTATATAGCACAATTCAGTATAGAGACAATGCAAAGTGCTTTACATGATTAAAATATAGGAAAATAAAACAGAATAAAAGCAAGTAGGAGGAAAATGTAGAAACAAAATAGAACATTAAAAACAGTTAGACTAAAAAAGTTGAACTAATGATGTTTCAGTAGAACAGTTTAACTAGAACAGTCAAAGGCAATCCTAAACAGATGTGTTTTTAATCTTGATTTAAAGGAACTCAGGCTTTCAGCACTTTTACAGTTTTCTGGAAGTTTGTTCCAGATAAGTGGAGCATAGGAACTGAATGCTGCTTCTCCATGTTTGGTTCTGGTTCTAGGTATGCAGAGAAGGCTGGAGCCAGAAGACCTGAGTGGTCTGGAGGGTTGATACACTGATAACAAGTCTGTGATGTATTTAGGTGCTAAGCCATTCAGGGATTTATAAACTAACAGAAGTATTTTAAAGTCTATTCTCTGAGATACAGGGAGCCAGTGTAAGGACTTTAGAACTGGGGTGATGTGCTCTACTTTCTTAGTCTTAGTGAGGACGCGGGCAGCAGCGTTCTGGATCAGCTGCAGCTGTCTGATCCACTTTTTAGGCAGACCTGTGAAAACACCGTTGCGATAATCAATTCTACTAAAAATGAATGCATTGATTGGTTTTTCCAGATCCTACTGAGACATCAGTCCTTTGGATTCTTATGCCATGTATGCTGTAGTTTGTGTGGGCGCGTGTGGGGAGCTGAGTCCAAAGAGCCTAGGGCGGCGTGGCACTGGTACCTTACATCAATGGGCTGATTGTGCATTTTGGAGTTGATGTCACTCTTCAGCCCTGGCCTGCTTAAGGCCGGATCAACAGCAGAGCGCTTAATGGTTGATGTAAAAGCAGCTTTTTAACACTGATCTATAGCTTCCTAAATGTTTTGTACTCCCCCCCCCCTTCTTTTTTTAAACTCGGGTGTTGAACTTGGTTGCTAATCTGTTATTACCCTGTTATTTAGATGTTGGTGGAGATAATCCCAATTTAACCCCCGGCCCTTTTTACAAGCTAAAACATTTCAAGCTTACTGACTCAGCTGAAGCTCCTCTTTCACTTTATTTTATTGTTAGATTTCCTGTTTCTGTTTTCGTGTCACTGTTTCTATATAGTTTCTTACTGTTAAAAACGTTTAAACAAAGTGTAGCAGAGAATAGCCAAGACCCCCTTTTCCTCAGCATTAATCACATTTTATAATGTTTGGTTTATATAAAATGAACTTGAAATAAATATTTTTGCCACAGGGGATGCTCTCTCCAGAGAACATTGCGATCCATCTCTAGGGAACGATCCACTGAAAACAGGATTATTCTCCCCGTTTCTATTAACATCTACATGATGTTTTAATTACGATCTTTGTACACGAAACACTAGTAGAAACGTTAAAAGCTGTGTAATTTCCCTGCCACGCCACTAGTTGGCAGCGTGTTCTTTGAAACTCTAAAACATATGCTTACCTACAAACAATCGTAGGCTGTTTCAGTGGAAATGTGTCATTGTGTCTGTACATGAACAGTACAGACAACTAAACTTCTTAGTTCTCAACAAAAAACGTTGTGAGCACAGGGGCCTGTAAATTAATCTTGTTTCTGCGCTAGCTGATGTCATCACATTAAATCTAGAGCTTTTTTGTTACTTTAAACAGGCCATGTTATTGGGTTCATTTTAACTATGTTGAATTGAACAATACTTTTTAATTTGGACTGTTGTGCATTTTACCTGGACAACAAACAAATCTGTTTTTAAAGGGAAAATAATGAGTTAACTAGCTGCTGTAACCTGGTTGCATAAGTGTGCACACCATTCAAGGAATTCCTTGTTGAACCGTCTTTTGATTCAGTTTAAGCATTTAGTCTTCTTTAGTAGTTCTCTATCAGCATTATACATCTTGACTTTGAAAATACTGCAGAAATTATCCTAATCTTACAGATCCAAGGCATCTATTTCTCCAGAGCGTATTAGTTGTTTAGCTAACCTCTCTGGTAATCTGTTGGATTTTGTTTCTGACTCTGGCAGAGCCAACACTTAAAACTTTCCTGTCATTAAGTTAATTTAAATATAGAGAAATGAAATTGCTTTGTGTTTAGCTTAGAGATTTTCAGGTTTTAGTGGGATACTGGCCTGTTTTTCATTATTTCATCCACCTAGACAAAAGCCTTGAATTAACCTAAAGTATTAAGCTTTATGGTTGCAGTGAAACACTCTTAGTGAAGGAATGGTGCTCATTTGGAAATACACAATGTTTCTGTGCCCAAATTATGTTTTGAAATTATGGCTGAAATATTCTACTAGAGTAGCATATTTTAATCATGAAGGTTTCAGATATCTTAGTCTGGTTTGGATGTTTTCCTTGAAAGACTTATGGCGAATACAAGAGATTGCTGTCACATGTAGAACAAGATGTACTAACCTAAAATTCCTGCAGTGCCTTAACTGTTCCTGTCAGGCTCTTATCAATCTTCCCTTTATTTCTTGTCTTTTAATTATCAACTATGGAGAAACATCCAGATTTAGTTTAGTCAATATTTTTTTCCTTGTTCTCCAGGTATTAATGAAGGCCTTTACTGTATCGTAGCGTAAATGTAATGCTTTTGACATCTCAACATTGTTTTGGTTCTACTTTAATCGGTGGCTTTAGCTAAAGGATAAAATAGTCAAAAAAAATCCAGTTAGGATTGTTCAGCTTTAATTCAAGTTGATTAGCTTCTCTTTAATCGATAGCAGGTGTGCAGCGGCAAAGGACGATGCTGAAATTAATCAAAAGATAAGTGTGTGCAACATACTGGTTATTGTTGTTTGTTTGTTTTTTCCCCTTAGTAAAATAGTTTTTACTGTTCATTTCTACAAGATATTTGTTAGATACGTGGAAAAAAATATTTAAACTGATTTAACAAATTGTCCTTCATCACAGAAACCTGGCATTTTAACAGGATTGTGCACGCTTTCACTAGCCGCTGGACTAAAAGTCCTCCATAAAATGTTAGTGAGGTTCACTGAAAGAAAATGTGTGTTTTTAAAAAAAAAAAAGTCAGTAATTTCTCTAAATTTATTGACTTGACGCTACATTGCGTTTTTCTCAGTTTAGATTCAAGTCTGTGTGATTCTTCGACTAGTGCAGTTTTGTTGGTTACCTCTGCATCTCAGAGTTTACTGTTCGCCCATGTTTCTGCGTATTTTCTTCACTAATCCGCGGTATTTTTCACAGATTTTGGTTTTGTTTCTGTTTCTTTGCCGGCTGGTTGTTAATGCAGAGACAGCCAGCTTATGGGTCCTTTCAATAAAGGCAGCGAGTAACGAGCTAGGAAACCCGCACTACATTAAAAAGGATTACCACCAATGTGAGAGAACGTGCAGTTGAACAAAAAAAAAAAATAAATCTAACTTTTACCACAGATCTGGATCTCGACCACAATCCACAAATTGCTGTAATCAGTAGATTGACTTTTAAAGCTTTTCAGATTTTAGTTTCTTGAAGGTCATAAAAGCTGGGGTTACTTAAACATTCATGTTTACCCATATTACTGGTCTTCAGTTTCTAAGACTTGATCTTTTTTTTAGGTGACTTGATACACTTTTAACAGATCTGCTCATCTCTCCCCAGTTATATCTTCCGACTGAGCTGCACTCGACTGGGCCAGTGGGCCATCGGCTACGTGACAGCCGACGGGAATATTCTCCAAACCATCCCCCATAATAAACCCCTCTTCCAGGCCCTAATAGATGGTTTCAGAGAAGGCTTGTAAGTTCCCTTTTTGTTTGACTAATGTATATCTGTAGTGGTTTTTCATCTGTTTCTGAGCTTTGTCTGTATTCAGTTTGTGCTCTACAGATATTTTCTTGTTTTTTTGTTCTGTTCTTCTAAGTGTGCTTGTCTGTGTGAACTTGGTTACCCCCTTTCTCTGGATCCTTCAACTGAATGTGCTTCTCTGCTTCAAATGAAAGCATGTATATTATCTAAGCCCCCCCACCCCAACCACACTGTTATAACCAGAGCAGAACCATTGATTTCTACTGCGGACCTCAGTCAGTGGTTTACCCGGCTGGCTTGAAGCTCGTCTTTTCCTGCCAGTGGTGATTCCTGTGTTTTAATGAAGACTGTGTTTGGCCTGTCCCAACCTGTAATCAAACGCTGATTTGAACTAGGAAAGCCCGTGAAGTGTACGGCCCCGTGTCTACAAAACATTTATCAGATGGTAATTACAGCGTCCGACCCATTTGTAAAATTGTCGTGTACTGTACATGCATCGGCTCGAAACGGGAGCACAAGAACTCGACAGCTGTTTTTATCTGCACAGCTTGTTGGGTGCACAAGCGCTGTAATCACTCTAATAACAATGATTACTGTTAAATGAAACCGCACGTGGGTTTAACCAGAGGTTTTTGTGTGGGTACGTTTTCATTTTGTTTCCTGCTGTATCTCCAGCTATCTGTTTCCTGACGGCCGGACTCAAAACCCCGACCTGACGGGACTGTGTGAACCTTCACCTCAAGACCACATTAAAGTCACACAGGTCAGAGCAATGCATCTACCAGACACTGCACCAAGGATACTTGCTTGTTAAATTCTACTTTCTCTCACTGTATTGAAAATATAACTTTTTTTTTCCCCCACACTACTTTGACAAAGTACCAGAGTGAATCATTTATTTATGTAATAATTTAAATAAAACTAATAAATTGGGTAAAATGAATGTCAATAATGAAATTAATACAGGAGTAAGTATTTGAATGTTAAAATAGAGCCTTTGATTGGTTATAACTTCAGGGCATGCTGCAACACAAGACTAGAAAATAAATCTATGATTACAAATTGTAATTATTTTTTACATTTTGTTACTTAATTATGTTGTATTTTGATGTTGGGCAATGCATCTGTTTGTTGAATGTATGCACTTCCAGTTTTATTTCTGTATCATTGTGTACAAATGTTTATTTAACAGCTTGTCTTAAATTGAGCCACTTCTGTGTATTTTATTTAATACATGAACTTTTGAGGTCGTGACATTTTCATTGTGAAAGATGCTTCGTTAAAATTGTGTAAAAAGCGCTTTCTGTTAAAGTTCAGCGCCGGTCTGAAACTAGAACCCCGCCACCACTAACCGAACAGTCCTCATCCTCCCAGGCTCTGATCAGAAGGATCTCAGGTGGTGTCACTTCTCTGTAATGTTACCGTCTTCTCATTATGTTTCTGCCCCCCCATCCCCACCCACCCCCACCCCGCCCACAGGAGCAATATGAGCTGTACTGTGAAATGGGCTCCACTTTCCAGCTCTGCAAAATCTGCGCTGAGAATGACAAAGATGTGAAGATTGAGCCCTGTGGTCATCTCATGTGCACCTCCTGCCTCACTGCCTGGCAGGTACGGTTTTGGGTTGGTGGGTTTGTATTCTGTAAGTCATAAATGGGGCTCTAATGTATTCTGGGAAAGTATAGCATTTGAGTATGAATAGTTATGGAAGAAAGAAACTGGTGTTCGACAAAATCTTGCACACTTTTTATTCCTTTTATGTTTTATAATTCATTTGTAGCATTTTAAAAATGTACTTGTTTTTTCATAAATGTATGCGTAATTGTCTTCCTTTACCTTTTGATTCCACTAATTAAAACTTAGGTGTTTGCTCAACTCATTAAATGTTTTGGTTTTTGAGTTACAGACAGAACCCACAGGAAAATGCAGACTGTCAAAAAGAGCTACTTCACAGCTCCTTTTGGCCTCATCTCAACTCTCTTAGACGAGCGTTTTTAGCTGGATCTGATTTATGAAATTATCTGCTGTAGATGCCATACAAGGCATAGGCACTTCTTTATTTTTTTTAGTCTGCATTTGAAAAAAGATGAGGTCCAGATTTGTTTAGTGTTTATAAATACTAAAATAAAGCTGAACTAAGTTTGCTGATGCGGGAAAAGGGGAAATCCACTGCATAATCTGAAGCTAACTTCTGCATTGTGTCATTTCACGATTTGTGCAACATCCAGATACTAGACTTGGTCTTAGAAGAACTTTATTGTCATTTTATATGTACAGAGTGCATACAAAACGAAATTTTGTTGCATACAGCTTAGAAAAATGTAATGAGATTGCAATTGAAATAAGATATTACATTATAGAGTGTAATGAGGATGTTTCTTCCGATGGGCTCACCACCTGTCGGAGGGGCCAAAGGGGTCGGGTGCAATGTGTAACGGGTAGCAGTGGAGGGCGGGGACCTTGGCGTTCCGATCCTCGGCTGCAGAAGCTGGCTCTTGGGACGTGGAATGTCACCTCTCTGGTGGGGAAGGAGCCTGAGCTTGTGCGCGAGGTTGAGAGGTTCCGACTAGAGATAGTCGGACTTACCTCGACGCACCGCTCTGGCTCCGGAACCTGTCTCCTTGAGAGGGGCTGGACATTCTTCCACTCTGGAGTTGCCCATGGTGAGAGGCGCCGAGCTGGGGTTGGCATACTTGTTGCCCCCCATCTCGGTGCCTGCACGTTGGGGTTTTCCCCGGTGAACGAGAGGGTGGCCTCCCTCCGCATCCGTGTGGGGGGACGGGTTCTGACTGTTGTTTGCGCTTATGCGCCAAACAGCAGTTCAGATTACCCACCCTTTTTGGAGTCCTTGGAAGGGGTACTGGAGAGTGCCCCTCCTGGGGACTCCCTCGTTTTGCTGGGGGACTTCAACGCTCACGTGGGCAATGACAGTGGGACCTGGAGGGGCGTGGTTGGGAGGAATGGCCCACCTGATCTGAACTCGAGTGGTGTTTTGTTGTTGGACTTCTGTGCTCGTCATGGATTGTCCATCACAAACACCATGTTCAAGCATAAGGGTGTCCATATGTGCTCTTGGCACCAGGACACCCTAGGTCGCAGTTCAATGATCGACTTTGTTGTCGTTTCATCTGACCTGCGGCCGCATGTCTTGGACACTCGGGTGAAGAGAGGGGCGGAGCTCTCCACCGACCACTACCTGGTGGTGAGTTGGCTCCGATGGCGGGGGAGGAAGCCGGTCCGACCGGGCAGGCCCAAACGTACTGTGAGGGTTTGCTGGGAACGTCTGGCGGAGTCCCCTGTGAGGCGGAGCTTTAACTCCCACCTCCGGGAGAACTTTAAACACGTCCCGAGGGAGGCGGGGGACATTGAGTCTGAATGGACCATGTTCCACGCCTCTATTGCTGAGGCGGCTAGTCGGAGCTGTGGCCGCAAGGTTGTCGGTGCATGTCGTGGCGGCAACCCTCGAACCCGCTGGTGGACACCAGCGGTGAGGGAAGCCGTCAAGCTGAAGAAGGAGTCCTACCGGGCTTTTTTTGGCCTGTGGGACTCCGGAAGCAGCTGATGTGTACCGGCAGTCGAAGCGGCGGGCGGCTCGGCTGGTCGCCGAGGCAAAAACTCGGGCGTGGGAAGAGTTCGGAGAGGCCATGGAGAAAGACTTCCGTACGGCTTCGAAGCGATTCTGGTCCACCATCCGGCGTCTCAGGAGGGGGAAGCAGTGCAGTACCAACACTGTTTACAGTGGGGGTGGTGTGCTGCTGACCTCGACTCGGGACGTCGTGCGTCGGTGGGCGGAATACTTCGAAGACCTCCTTAATCCCACCAACACGTCTTCCATTGAGGAAGCAGAGCCTGAGGACTCTGGGTCGGGTTCTCCCATCTCTGGTGCTGAGGTTGCCGAGGTTGTTAAAAAGCTCCTCGGTGGCAAGGCTCCGGGGGTGGATGAGATTCGCCCTGAGTACCTTAAGGCTCTGGATGTTGTGGGGCTGTGTTGGTTAACGCGGCTCTGCAACATTGCGTGGACATCGGGGGCAGTTCCCCTGGATTGGCAGACTGGGGTGGTGGTCCCCCTATTTAAAAAGGGGGACCGGAGGGTGTGTTCCAACTACAGAGGAATCACACTCTTAAGCCTCCCTGGTAAGGTCTATTCAGGGGTTCTGGAAAGGAGGGTCCGTCGGATAGTCGAATCTCGGATTCAGGAAGAGCAGTGTGGTTTTCGTCCTGGCCGTGGAACACTGGACCAGCTCTACACCCTCAGCAGGATTCTTGAGGGGGCATGGGAGTTTGCCCAACCAGTCTACATGTGCTTTGTGGATCTGGAGAAGGCATTCGACCGTGTCCCCCGGGGGATCCTGTGGGGGGTACTCCGGGAGTATGGAGTACCGGACCCTTTAATAAGGGCTGTCAGGTCTCTGTACGACCGGTGTCAGAGTCTGGTCCGCATTGCCGGCAGTAAGTCGGACTCGTTTCCGGTGAGAGTTGGACTCCGCCAAGGCTGCCCTTTGTCACCGATTCTGTTCATAACTTTTATGGACAGAATTTCTAGGCGCAGCCAAGGTGTTGAGGGGATCCGCTTTGGTGGCCTTAGGATTGCGTCTCTGCTATTCGCGGATGACGTGGTCCTATTGGCTTCATCAGGGCGTGATCTACAGCTCTCACTGGAGCGGTTCGCAGCCGAGTGCGACGCGACCGGGATGAAAATCAGTGCCTCCAAATCCGAGACCATGGTCTTGAACCGGAAAAGGGTAGAGTGCCTTCTCCGGGTTGGGGAGGATGTCCTGCCCCTAGTGGAGGAGTTCAAGTATCTTGGGGTCTTGTTCACGAATGAGGGGAAGATGGAGCGGGAGATCGACAGGCGGATTGGTGCAGCGTCTGCTGTGAAGCGGGCGCTGTACCGATCCGTTGTGGTGAAGAGAGAGCTGAGCCAAAAGGCGAAGCTCTCGATTTACCGGTCGATCTACGTTCCTACCCTCATCTATGGTCACGAGCTTTGGGTCGTGACCGAAAGAACGAGATCCCGGATAAAAGCGGCTGAAATGAGTTTTCTCCGTAGTGTGTCTGGGCTCTCCCTTAGAGATAGGGTGAGGAGCTCAGTCATCCGGGGAGGACTCAGAGTAGAGCCGCTGCTCCTCCACGTCGAGAGGAGCCAGTTGAGGTGGCTCGGGCATCTGGTCAGGATGCCTCCTGGACGCCTCCCTGGAGAGGTGTTCCGGGCACGTCCCACCGGGAGGAGACCCAGGGGAAGACCCAGGACACGCTGGAGGGACTATGTCTCCCGGCTGGCCTGGGAACGCCTTGGGATTCCTCCTGAGGAGCTGGCCCAAGTGGCTGGGGAGAGGGACGTCTGGGCCTCCCTACTGAAGCTGCTACCCCCGCGACCCGACCCCGGATAAGCGGAAGACAACGGACGGACGGACGGACGGATTATAGAGTGCAGCAGTGATAAGAATGTAACAGTTTTTATAAAAGTGTGCAGAAGAATGTGCAACAATGTTTGTAGTGCAAAAAAGGCATTAATTTGAAAAGTTCAATGTTGGCAGTGCAAAATAATGGTGCAAAAATGCAGTAAACATTCAGTTGTGTACTTTTAGATTTTAAATGGATTGTAAAAGTTAAGCAACGTTGGCAGTGCAAAATAATGATGCAAAAAGGCCATAAAGTTCAGTTCTATGCGTGTGTGATGCAGAGACCAGTTTAGAGTTCAACAGTTCAACAATCTGATGGCAACAGGGAAAAAGCTGTTGCAGCAGATGCTGCGAAACCTCTTCCCAGAGGACAGCAGGGAGAACAGTCCATGGTGGGGGTGTGAGGGGTCACTGATGATGTTACTAAAAAAACTATTAAATGTTTGTATTCAACTTTCCAGAATGTTTGCTGTGGGAAAAAAACTAGAAATCCATGTCTGGAAAAGTTTTTAAATGGAAACTTTAGGAACCCATGGTAGTAATTAAGAGGTGGATTTACAGACCAGCTGTGAAGTTGAGTTTCTTGTCAGCACGCCTTTAATCCTGCCTTTCTACCTTTGCTCCAGGAGTCGGAGGGTCAGGGAACGGGATGCCCCTTCTGTCGTTGTGAGATTAAAGGTACAGAACCGATTGTTGTAGATCCTTTCGACCCCAAAGACAACAGCGGGGGCTCCAGTCGGGGCACCATGGGGGCAGAGGGAGCTCCGTCACCAAGCTATGATGACGACGATGATGACAGACTTGAAGACCCCCACCTGGTGATGAGCAAGCTTGCTGGCTCAAAGGTAAGATTGTGGAGAAAGTTTGAGTTAATTGAAACAGAATTTATTTAGCATGGGCTCCTCTGTTATGTAGCAACGCACAGGGGACACTTCACACCAGCCTCTGTGTAGATAAAACACGCTCTCACCTGTCATGTCTTCCTCTTCTGAGCTGCAAGCTCACATCCTGTTACGCAGGTCTTTCATCTCCATCTTTCCTGTTGCCAGAGAAGCAGTTTTTTTTTTTTTTTTTGTACCTCTCAGTGTTTAAAATGCGGGATATTCTTCTGTCCTACATCTTTTTATGCCTCTGAGAAAATCTTTATACATTATTTGGTGACTACCTAGAATACCAGACACTTTGATGTCATCCCAGGATCCTCTTCAGCTCTGATTGCTAACCACGTCTTTTCAGCGACTTATTTTTGTTCTATAATTTGTTTTTGGTACCAGTTTTATTGTGACATTGCTACACAACATAATAACGTGGCGGTAACGGATGGGATCTCATGGTTGTTTGTCTTTCATCTGATCCAGGTGGAGCGCCCCCCGTCGCCCATGTCCATGGCTCCCCAGTCATCTCTTCCCCCAGTGCCTCCGAGACTTGACTTGTTACCACACAGACCTCCAAACCCCCCTGGTGCCTCCAGTCCAGGGGCCACCAGTAAGGTAACTGGCCATTCCTATCAAAGATTTACAGAATAGACTCTTTTTATTTGGTTTATTACTCAGCACTGGCAGCATAAAGCTGTCAGGGTTGTGGCTGGAAATAGTTGTCAAAGCTTTTAAGGAAAGCAATAAATTATATGGTTACATGAACAGTTTGCCTGTTCCTAACTGTTCACTAGTGTGAAAAATGATGTTTTAATGCTCATCTTTAATTAAAATTAATTGTATAAATCTCCAAACTACCACTGATGTAATTTCAAACGTCTCAACAGTTAATGTTGATGTGCATTTAGACTCCGGTTGGGTTCAAGTTCAGATCGTTTCACGGCAACACAAATCAGTCATATAGTCACATTTGCATACATTACAAGCATACATTGCACTCAGTCACTTGCTCATATAAAGTCAGTTGGTTGATGGTTATCCATCTAGAGAAGTCCCACCTGTCCCTCATCCTAAGCAAGCTTGTTGCGACGCTGGAAAGGAACAATTCCCTTTGTAACAATAAGAAATCCTCAGTAGAACCCGGCTTGATATGTGTTGCCTGCTGCTAGCAGCTGAGGGTTAAGACATTTACAGAGTTGGTGGCAGCAGCTTCTTGGTTAAAGTAAAACTGAGCCAGTTGTACTTTTCATGGGATGATAAACAGAGCATGTATAATTATTATTGGTGGCGGTAGCTCCTTCGGTTGCTTTGTGAATATAGAAACAGTGGAGTAAGTGGATCATGTATGGAGAAAAAAAACAGAACAGATTATAAACCATTGTTGTAGATCAAGCTTGAAGTAGAAAATGCATGGAGTAGTTTTTCCGCATCTCACTGGTATATGATGGTTGTTATTCTCTGTTACTCTGTTGTTAAAAAAACACTGTTGTGTATTTGATTTTATTTTCTCTCACTCGGATAACACAAGCTGTCTCTGCTTATAAACAGAAAGGGCTGTTGGGAGATTAACATGTTTGCAGATGAAGGACTTTTTTTTTTTTCCCCTCTTGCTGTCATTCATATTCTAAATCCTCCTGATGAATGATGGTTTTGCTTCTAAGCTGATTATTTCCTGCGTCAGAAAATCATTTTCTTTGGCTTGTGGTCTGTATAGCGTTGAGTCCTAAAAAAAAAAAAAAAAAAAAACCTCCTTCCATCTCTTTCATCCCTCCAGGCAGCATCACATCACAAAGACAAGCCTCTTCCACTGCCTCCTGCACTGCGGGACCTCCCCCCTCCTCCTCCTCCAGACAGACCCCACACAGTCGGGGCGGCTCCCGAATCTCGGCATCCGAGACGGCCCCTACCCTGCACTCCAGGGGAGCCCCTGCGAGATAAGCTCCCCCCCGCACCTCCCAACCGTCCACTGTCCGACTGGAACTCCAGACCCGTTCCCAAAGTCCCCACCCCCTCACCCTCCACATCTTCGCCATCCTCCTCATCCACCCATGCGTCCAGTCTGGGAGTGGACCGACCGGGTGTCAGGGAGCTCTCCAACAGACACTCCCTCCCCTTGGCGCTGCCCTCTGCCCTGGACAACCGCTCGGACTCGCAGAAGAACAACAGCTCCCTCAGTCTGGACCACCAGCTGGTCAGAACAACCACCAACACGCACACACCACACTATAAACGTCTGATGTCAGGAGGCTCTGTTAACACAAGACTTCGTTTTCTATGCATCGACTCAGTTATTTTTCATAGGTCACTTGTTATCAAAGCTCCTTCAAATTCCATCTCTCTTTCACAGCTTTTTAGATGTTTATTCATTTTCAGGGATACGTTAATGAATGCTGGGTAAAAGGATGTAGTTGGGGCCTTAAATTCTTAGAAAAAAAAAAACATTCAAGTGCAGTTTTGAAGGTAATCCAGTTGAAATAAAAATGTATACAGGGTGCTTGCGCAAGTCTTGAAAGTCTTAATAAGTATGGAATTTTGAAACACTGTTTTCCAGACCTTGAAAAGTCTTGAATTTTGTAGTATGGGAAAAAAATGTATGGTAGAATTTTACAGTAGGCTCAAAGGCATTGTGAAATGAGAAATAGGAAGGTAGGCTATAAAACTATAATTTTACTAACTGGTCACGTACGGTATTAGCCTAATGGAATCAAACACTTGTTTGATGTGAAATTCATGTACTTGTGATTTTCATGTTTTGAAACGTTTTCATCAGTAAAAGCATAATTTACTGTGAATGCATTTGTTCATTGAATACTAGCCTATAAAAATTAACATTTCTAATAAACAGTTTGTACAATCTCAACCAATGAAGTAGGCAGTAGGCACACAAGTATACAAGTACATAAAGTTAAGGTCTTGGGAAAAAAAAAATATCAGTTTTAAAAAAGTCTGGAAAAAGTCTGGAATTTTAATTTGGAAAAAGAGCAAGCACCCTGTTTATAGGATTACATTTATTTGCTTTTCATTTATGCTAAAAGGAAAAAAATATAAATATTTTGTAGGATAATTTGTTGCCAATTTTTATAAATATGGAAGCCACGTGCATCAGTAGTTTTTAAGCCTTTACTGGATCTCTCTTTAGTTATTTTATCTTTATTTTACTTTTTTGACTTTTGCAGGTCAAGATGCAGCTAAATGAGTTGAGATTAGGATACTGATTTACAGTTATCTCATAGCCCACCTATCTCTGTGGAACAAATTTGCTCAAAAAAAGTAGTTTAAAAAGTAGTTTAAATGTTTAGGTAATTCAAATCAAACAAGTCATGTTTGCTTCTTCTACAATCAGACCCTTCATTGCTGTAGTTTATTTTTTTAAAACAACAAGGATTACAGTAGTTGGTTGAAAACTTGTTGGTGACCATTTTCAGCAGCTTAGTGCGTTCCAGCCATTTCACCTCGATAGGATGTTACCTGTGCAGTGAGGTTGTGACATTTCCCAGCCTCTTAAATAGTTCACAATCTACTATTAGTGGTATTACAACAAAGAGGAAGCCAATGGGAATGACAGCAACAAATCCACACGGTGGTAACCCCCGTGGAATCAGAGGCTGGCAGATACTGAGACACATGGTGTCGTCAGCTTTCTGCAGAGTGAATAGCTGCAGACCTCCAAACTCCGCATGGCCTTCAGATTACCAGTGCTTAAGGAGCTTTGAGGAATGGGTTTCCATGGCAAGTGCACTGTTTGATGCAGAAGGAATGATGGTGTTTTTCAGCAGTCGGTCTAAGGCTTTTTGCTCCAGGGAAAGTTGCTCCTAAGGCTTCAGCATACCACCACATTTAGGGCAATTTAATGCTCCCAACATTTTGGGAAGAGTTTATGGAAGGTTCCCTTCCTGTTCCCACATCAGTGCGCACCAGTTTCCAAAGAAAGGTCCACGAATGGGCAAGTTTAGTATGACTGGCCTGCATGGAGTCATGGCCTCCACCTTTTGAATAAATTGAAGGATGTGAGTCGGTCCTTTTTGTCCAACATCGGTCCCTGACCTCACAAATGCACTAATGAAAGCATTGTCAAAGAAATTCCTAGCAGCACACTGGTGAACCTTGTGAAAAGCCTTTCTTCAAACCACACAATTAAAAACTAACCTCACAGCTGTCTGTCGACATAATCCAACAGTGCAGTTAATATTGTCTGGTGATTCTGGAGATTCCTGTCTAACATCATGTCCCACTTCCACCTTGAGCTCCTCTGCCACACCTACAGCACACCTCACCGCCGTCTTACAGCTCTCATATACGTCCTGCACCTGTAATACTTCTCTGCTACTCCAGACTTCCTCATACAACACCACGGCTCCTCTCTCGGCACCCTGTCATATGCTTTCTCTAGATCTGCAAAAACACAATGCAGCTCCCTCTGACCCTCTCTGTGCTTCTCCATCAACTTCCTCAAAGCAAATACTGCATCTGTAGTACTTTTGAACTCGGCTCACATCTATAGTTTCCACATATCAGTAACATGCATCTGGAAAATAGCCTGCATGTTTTGCATTTAAATCTATATCTGCTTAAATTGGAAATGAAAAGGTGTATATTTGAAAACCTCTTTTTTTTTTTTTTTTTTTTAGTTTGGATCTAAATACCTTCAGACTGAGCTTTATTTTCAGCCCCCATTGGTCACATAAATGTAAAACAGAATAGAAATTTATGAAAATTGATATGTCACAAGCATCTGTTTTATTATAAAAGCTGACGATGGGGAAATAAGTTCATAAGAAAAAGGAAATTATCTGATCGCCTAATATTTATGCCTCAGTAGTGAAATTATTTCCATCTAATTGCTACCTTGTATTTTTATTAACCTAAAACTGTGAGCTTTAATGTTCTGGAAATCTAATTTTTTTCCAGTTTTAATTACATTACTGCCTGTAGTCTTTGCAGAAGCTTGCCCTTAAATTATATAAGTTCAAATGTTCAGTTTTTGTGTTTGTCCAACATTAATAAAAATGTTAAAACCTGTTTCATCAGAGTTTTGCTGCAATAGTCTCTCAAGACTACGACTGCCCCAAAGTGAAATCGTCATCTTCATCCAACGCCATCTATACGCTGGCAAACAGGTATGTCCGCCTGGTCCTGAGGAGACTCACAGATGCACATCTCTCACTGGTGATCTGGAGGCTTTACATTATGTTTCTTAAAAGCGTGTTGTAATGCAGTAAATATTCATGAATCGTCTGCTCGTTCCAAGACCGTCTCCAGGTTTGAGGCAAGTGACCGGAGAGGAGGCCTGCGACAGTGAGGAAGACTCAGAGTATATGATTCCTTCATCTCGCCCCATCGCGCTACCACCGATACCGGATACCTTACAAGTCCAAAGGCCCCCACAGCCTCCTGCCCTGGCAGCTCTCCAGGCAGAGAATCACGTCCCCACCCTCAACTCACGGTAGTCACACCTCCTGATACGGCACATCCAGAGCGTTCTTTTAGTCTCTTTGTCTGCGTTTATAAACCCAACATGTTGTTGCTGTAGGCTCCCACTAGGAGCAGAGGATGGGCCCATATTGCATGAAGCCATGTACAACATCCAGCCGAGGTTACAACAAGCCAGGGATTCAGGTATGTTCTCCTACCAACCACCAAACAACATAGGCTGACCAAAATCAGCATCTGTTTCTAACTCAAAAGTATGAATTTTAGTTTTGTGATCAGATTATCCTCCATCTTCCCAGATTACTCAGAGTTGCCTCCTCTGCCGATCACCAATGGGCCCAGAGACCACACAGCAGATGACCAAGAGGAAGAGGATAATGGCTACGACTTCCCAAAGCCCCGGCTACCGCAGCCTCCTGCTCGGCGGACCCTTTCAGAAATGGGGGGGTCTATGTCGTCATCTTCATCCTCCTCATCGTCATGCTCATCCACTTTGGCCGCCTTCAGCCGCCTCTCCCTAGATTCAGACCTTGGAGCTGCAGCTGGTAAGTTTAATGCACCAGCCAAGTCATGTATGAATGAACTGAGCTTCTTCAGATGGTTAGAAACATCATCAGATCTCTTTGGCATTTTTAATAGTATTGCTGGAGTCATTTGACTTCTCTTTTATAAGGTGCTAAAATGACATAACATGCTGGTTGATTACAATATTATTTGTATCAATTGTTCCCGGTTTCTGTTCTCAGTTGTCCATTCTAATACAGATTTTATCTGATTATTTTATTTAAAGGTGCATAGCCACGTTATATTGACTTTTTTTTATTTAATGTCAGTAGCTCTCTCTGGTTGAATACAAAGTTTTTATGAAAGATTATCACATCCTGCTGGCGTATTATTTGTTATTTTGGTGTTTTTATACTTTGTTTTTACTCAATTTGTTTGTAAATAAAGCCCTTCGTGTTTATTGACGATTTTAACGGAAGTACGTACTGTGCGTGTGCAGCAGAGGTTAAAACAAGGAAGTGGCTAACGGCTATTAGCATCTCCCATCGAAACGATGAAGAAAAGTCCAAGATCCAGGGGGGGGGCGGGAACACAAAAATATATATGATTCCAAGAGGGAAAAGACTGAAATGTCTAAAGCTGCCGATCGTTCAGATGTGACCGCAGAGTTGATTGACGTGAGTAAATGTTCTGATATGAGGCTGTTAAAGTTTTTAGAGATTGTTTTATTTAATTAATAACGGTTGGTCTTCAATCACGCCGAGCTGCCGCTTTATTGCGAGGCATTCCTGAGGGTCAGGCATTATTACAGTTGATTTATTATTTAAGCAAATCAGTGTTGTTATAGTTCTGTGACGTCTGTTTATATCTGTTAATCACGCCCGAGAGCGAATTATCCTGTGGGTTAAAAAAGGACTATCAAGATGGAGTCTTGGTGTAGATAACCTTATTTTATCATGATCAAATACTTTTTTGGTCTTTTTAATAACCATATAACGTGGCTATATACCTTTAAAGTGCAATATGAATGACTTACTAATTGTCATCCTACAAGTTAAAGAAAGCGGTCACTGGGTTTTCTTATTTTAAATCAAAGACAAAACAATGGAAAGGATTGACATGTTAAGCTGACTTTAGCGTCTATTAGTGATTAGCATCCCTATTACTGACAGCGATCTCTGCGTTATCCCAAAGGAACATAGAACCTTATCTTTAAATTTCTAAAAGGCTGTCAGTATTTCCAAATCGAGCACACTGCTGTACAAACATAACCTGACCCTAGCCAGATGACTTTTGCTCCGCCTAGCTCTACTCATCCATCTGGAACAGATCCATGGGAATGGTGTTTCAGAAGGCTGGGCCTTATCAAAAATCCTTGCATATGATTGGATAAGACACTTGTCTGTCATCTTTATCGACGTGCTATTTCAACCACTCACACCGAAGCTAACCCGTGACGCTGTGAGAGCAACGCAGTAAAAAACAAAACTTTTTTTTTTAATGTGTTTGCGGCTCTAGTGGCACGCGTTTTATTGACAGTGAGCTGACAGGAAGAGGGTGGAAGACAGGCGGCAAACAGCCGCGGGCCGGAGTTGATCCCGGGCCGACCGCGTTGAGGACTAAAGGCCTCCTAACATGGTTCACGCTAACCGCTCCTGGGCGCGACCGGATTTGGCAAGTTTTGTTTTTTGAAAACAAAACTTGCCAAATGCGGTCGGGAGAAGGGTGAAAACATCGTTTCCACCAACAAAAGCCTTCAGAGCCGTTCTCTGATGTTCTTTTAATGAAACAATATTAGGTAGATTGGACAACATGGAAGAAATAGCAGCATCAATGTTAACGCTTGCTTCCTCAATGCGAGCCGCCATTGCTATCAAAACAGTTTCAGGTCATGGTCGCATCTCCACTACGTCACATCTATGAAACTCTAGCCCTGCGTCCTGATTGGCTAGACAATAAAATTGGTTGGAGAAATCACTTTCTATGGGCGATGTCCCAGATGTATTTGAGTGGAGCTAGGCGGAGCAACATACGTCTGGCTTTTGTCAGGTTAGTAGAAACAGGCTCCAACCTCAAAAGGTTTAAATGCACCGTGTGCCTTCTTGTTATGTACTGATAGTCTTGCTCTCTCGTGCTTTCCGGGCGCCTGAATTAACAACATGCAAAAAGTAGCTTCCTTTTAAATAGCTTTTAACATCTCTGTACCTCATCTGACTGCTAATACCCGACTTCACTTGGTAACTGAGTCCACACAGAAAACTGTTGTCAGTTTGGTGCTTTTGTGATTAGAAACAGATCAAATTAAAAAAAATGTCTAAGTTCCAACCGATCTGTTTCTCTGCATTTTAACGAGAAACAAACCAAGGCGACAAAGCTGCAGCCTTCTTCTGCAGTTTGGCTGCCTCTGTTGGTCTGTGGAGCAGCAGCAGGTTCCTTTGCATCAGCGATCCACCGCTGCTTTTCCAAAGAACCAGAAAGCACAAAAAAAGTATGCTCAGGTAAAAATATTAGGGGTTTTATCATGTCCAAAGATGAAAGCAGGCAAGTTTGAAGACTGAGAACTAACTTTAAAGTAATTGGGCGTAGACATCGGCAAATTTTCAGAAGGTGTGATAACAAGACGATTGCATGTACTGCCCTTGCAAGCCGCCTTGAGGTTTCAGCTGCAGTGCAGGAAGTCTATTCGGCAGTTGTCTCTTGATTTCTCATGGTGATGTCTCTGTGTCGGGTTGACATTTACCACACGTGAGCACTCTGCATGTTTGAATCTGAGAGCCAATTAAATCCCTCTGCATCAGGCCGACAAGCTCACAGATGATAATTGGCCTCTTGCAGCGCTTTGTTAAATGTCACTGCAGTGGAAAGCTGAAAAGGTTTCACATTGTGTGAAAGGACACGCTTCTTCCCTCAGACCTAATTATAATAATGAACATCTTTAACTGTAGAGCTATTTTCGTTAAAGAAATCATCTCTGCGAGTTGACCTTTTGTTGCTGTTTAAACCCAAACGCTTCCTCTTCCTCTTTTTCGTCCTCAGCCGTTTTAGAGCCAGCCGAAGCGCCGGAGAGGCCGCCGAAGCCCCTGCCCAGACGGATCAACTCGGAGCGCCGCCACAGCCCCGTGCCGCCCGTCCCCAGCCTGCCCAGCAGCGTGGCGCCGGGCGGCGAGGCGAACCCCCTGATCAGCAGCGAGATTGAGCACCTCATGAGTCAGGGATACTCCTACCAGGACATCCAGAAAGCTCTGATGATTGCACAGAACAATATAGAAATGGCCAAGAACATCCTGCGTGAGTTTGTCTCTGTTCCCTCCTCCGCCCACATCCTCACATAGCAGACTGCGGCGCACGCGTCTCGCAGTTTGCTCTCTCTTTTTTGCCCTAGCTTGGCCCAGCCTGGTTTGGTTTTGGTTGGCACAGATCAACCTGAAAAAGCCCACTGCCTTCCAGGCCTACGTAAAGTGCTGGCTGACACCCCCCCCCCCCCCCCCCCCCCCCCCTTCCCCCATGTGGTTCCTGACCTGGCTGTCTCCCAGTAAGCTCACAGTATCTGCAGGAATCTGCGCCCTGCACTCCATGCGCTTTCCAAAGTGTTGCGCCTTTTTTTTTTTTTTTTTTTTTCCGTTTTTGGTTTCATCTCCTCAGGACCGCCTGGACGCAGCGACCCGAGACTTTCATAGGAATCCGACAAAAACTCTCATCTTTCATGTTGAAGCCTCTCGCTGAAAATATAATCAGCGCCTCACAAGTAAAAACTAAAAAAAAAAATAAAAAAAATGTATGTCTATATGAGAATTTAATATATGAGTATATATTAAATGTGTGTAATATATACAGTACGTGCATAAATAATATGTGAAAATGGTTCAGCTCGGAGGGTTGCTGTTGGTACCACTGTAGGGGGGGGCGGGGGCGGGGAAGGATGAGGAAGGACAAATCGGACGTCTTCCTCACCAGGATGTGTTAGTCAGCAGCAGCAGCAGCACCTTGGAAAATGTGCAACAGAGCTTTTCATCTTGACTTCAGTCTGATACGGCCTTTAATGAGACGTTGCTTTGGTACTTTTTTTTTTTTTTTTTTTTTTCCAACAGACAAACGGCGTGTTCTGTTGTTTTTATTTGTAGCATGATGATGGTTTCAGGTCTGGACATGTTGCTGGCTGCTTGTGTGTTTCGTGTACGTGAGCATGGTTGTCTGCGTGTGTGTGTTTGCCAGACTTTTTACTCCCACTCATCCTGCTCATAGATGATGCCACCCACGCACCCACCCGCCCCCCCCCTCCCTCCTTCTCCTGTTTGCCTCAACATGAATGTGTACTCCGGTCCACGTACTTGGACTCGCGCTCTGTAAATGTACTACTGCTCTAAGTTATAAGGCAGGGCCTGGCGTGGCTGTGGAGACTCTCAGAGGAACGCGTCCTGCAGCTACCGGACAGGCCGGTTGTCGTGTGATCTGTGGTGGCTGACATGTTTTCTTTTCTGTCGTCTGAACTCACTGGCTGGTCCGGGTTTCTTGTCTCCAGTCGAGTCCAGTGTTACAAAACAAGACGAAAAAATAATTGATTTACTTTGGTAATATATTATTGTTATAAGATCCTAAATATTGTTGTTTATAATTAATTCAGAAGTGTTTCACTGCTGCTATTATTGTTAGTGCTAAACAATTAAAGCCTTAAATGTACATTTTGTGAATACTGTGTTTTAACCGTCATCCTGTTTCTTTAAAGTGACAGTATCACTTGTCTTTCCAGTTCATAATGTAGCATACTTGAAACGTACACGCAGCTCGTGAGCCCGCGGCTGTCGGCCTACTTGTACTTGTTGCTTAGCTTTTGTTTTTGTTCTGTTCTCTTTTGACTATATACAGGGTTTCTAAGCAGCCATGAAAAGTTGGAATATAGTTTTTTTATATTTCAACATCTGGTTATCTATGGAAAGCTGTTTGAGTTTCCAGACCCTATTCTGAAATTCCTTTATCTTAAAGACAAACATCAGAATATCAGGGGGAAAAAATAATTTTTTTCCCCATTCAATTTCAGTATATTTAAAAAAAGAATATTCTCTCTAAAAATTAAAAAAAAGGGTCATTTCAAAACTTTTTGGCAAATAGGACTGCAAGGGTTTAGGAATTAAGGATATTTCTATATTATTGTCAAATGTTGTGATATTAATTGAGATTCCCCATCTTTTTCCCTCTTTCCCATAATAATAACGATAACCTCACCACTCTCTTTAAGCTTTAGTGTCTTGTTGACTAAGGTCTGTATGGAGTGTGTGCATTAATGGCAGCAAAAATAGGGTATTGTTGGCAGAGATTAAATGCGTGACATCTGAAATATTATAACCTAGTCCTTTGCAGTTGCGATATTGCACATATTAAAATTACTAAAAAGGTTTCACGTAGGATGATACAATCCAGATTTGATAAATCTAGATTTTAAAACAGACCTGAACAAAGTTGGTCCAGAAGCCAAACTACTATTAATCTAACAGTTCTAGGTGGGAAGCCAGGCCAGCAGCGGGGTTCACAATGCTTCTCCATGTTTTTAAAGATTGGAATTTTTTTTTCTTCTTAAGACAGGAAAAAAGTAAAAATAGTAGTCACTGCCAGTGCAAAGCAACATGTAGGGGAGGGGCAACAGGCTGTTTTCTCAGCTTTATGACCATTGTACCCTCTATGATCAGAGTTTTGTTGTTCTTAACCTTGGTTCTCAGGTTGTTGCAGAACAAACCCGATTAAAGCAGATCAGGTTACGGGTCAGTCAGTAGATGTGGGGTCTTGAGATCCTTCTCACATCTTCCAATTCTAATGTTACAAGAAAAAAAGAAACAAACTTAAAAGGGACAAAAAAGATCTGAAAAAGTTCAACTTTGTACGCTCAGTTGACGCTGTTTGTGCTCTCAATATACCCCTATTTTAATTGATTAGCTAATGATGCGTGTATACCTGATAGCTGGGGTAAGAAGTACCCACCACCTTTATGTAAGACTGAGAGCCAAAACTATCATGATTAAATAAATTAAGAAGCTTTTATTTAATGTAGGATGACAATGTGGTATATTATGCTTTACTGCTGATGAAAGTAAGCCTAAAAAACCCAGAAGCATGGGACACATTTTATTTGCAGGTAGTGACACTTTGACACCAGTATGATGGTCGGGCAGATTCTTGTTCTTTTTCTTTCTTTTTTTTTTTTTTTTTTCTTTTTTTTTTACAAAAATGTTTAGTAACATGTAGGTTTAATTTTTTAACATTTATAACTTTTAAAAATGAACAAATAAAACAAGCTGGGGGTGACTCCATAAACTAACCGCATGTCACCAGAGGGTAATTACTACCATCTAGATCAGAATTGGCAAATATCAGAGTAATTCAGCCACGGTCATAGACTGTCTCGACGTTTTGTGTGTTTTTGCTGTTTTTCTCTCTGTCTGCTGTCACTTGCTCTGCTCTCTCTCCTCTCAAACTGTTCAAGAACTTAGGAGCTTTCGTGAACGTCTCTTAGAGGGTTAACTATTATAGAAGTATTTGTTACCTTCACCAACAATAGGCTAAAATCTGTCAAAACAATTTAGCTAGTTTTGATATACATGGCTGTCTGTCACAAGATTCAACCAAAGAATAATCAGGAGAACAAAGTTCGGTCTGATTCAAAATGGCAATGGGCTTCATTCAATTGAGAAGTCAAGGTAAACAAAAAAAAGACTAATAACAGATCACGCAGTCAGAAAAATTATGGAGTTTAATTTTATCCTTTTCCACGTCTGGATAAGTAAGGAAAAAAAACAAATATGGTCACACATCACCTTTAGCAACATCCCAAAGCTTTAATGGGCCGTGGGTCTTCCCTTCTAAGCTACAACAATTTAAAATCTTTTAAAAGGCTGTCCTGAAGGACAAGAAGTGTGTGGGAAAGCATCTCTAAAGTCAGACATTGATTTTGGACGAGACGACTACTTGTAATTCAAATGTGTCCCAAAATGACAGAATCCGGTGAAGGTCAGGGCTTTGTGGAGGCTAGTAAAGGTCCTCTACTTCACTTAAACCTGGCAGAACCAGCTCAGTTGTTTCTCACCCACAGATAAATATACATTTATATAAGAGATTTTCGGTCTAAAATTCTGCTTTAAAAGATACGCAGTTAGTGTAGAAGAGATTACTGTAAAGATTTTACAAGTTATGGATTACAGATTTTGATAGTTGTTACAGCTTGATAAGATAAGATAGTCTTTATTGATCTCACAATGGAGAAATTCACTCGTCACATCGGCTCATACAAGAAGGTGCAGAGTAGGGAAGGTGCATTCAGTTATATACAGTGAATCTTCATATATACAATGGATCAAAAAGAATACCAAAAAATACAATAGTAGGTGCCCACAAACAGGAGGCAGGTGGAGAAGAGAGCAGGGAGATTAAAGTTAAAAGTTTAAAATAGTTACGTTCTTTGGTATTTTACTATTTATTTTGTGTTGCACTTTAGAGTGAATAAAGGCATACATATTTAAAAAACATGTATAGATATATTTTTTTAAATTGGTGATTAATTTTGCTCAAAATATTAGATTATTGTGAGTATGGCGGAATGTTTTATTCATTTCCGTAAAGTGGGCTGTGCTTGTCATCACGCAAAGGATTGTGGGATTTCTTATAGCTCCTAAGCGCCAGATAAGGTACATTGCGAGCTCCCTATGCTAAAGGACCTATGACAGGAAGCATGCAGGCTCCTTTTCCTACCTCCTCCTTTACTGACTGCACTATTCGGACAGCACTTATCATGGCGACCGCTGACGTAATCCCGCCTTGGCTGACGAGTCCTTACCAATTAGACCTTTTCGAATGCAGTTACCGATTTTCAAAAACAGCTGAGAAAAGTAGGCCCAGAAGCTCAAAAAGCAGTGAAATAGCCCTTTATCCCTCTGCAGAACTAGAGGCCAACTTCAACGTTGTTTCATTTGTTGAGTGTAGAGATAATAAAAATAAGGGTGTTTGCTCAAATGTCCACTTTTTTTTTTTTTTTTTTTTTTAAATGCTGCAAAAAAAATAGCAAATTTTGACTCTGTAACAGTAGGAACCCTGTATATAGCAACTGCAATAAAGCAACCAAAAGGCTTTAGGTGAGCTTTTGTTAAATGCTTTGTGTTCTCTTCAGTTTTGCTCTCTGGGTGCTCTGGAAGGGGGTGAGCGCCAAAGCTTTTCATAGGGTAGACCCATGGGTACGCTGGCCCTGCCCCATGGTCTACAGTTTAAAAAGAAAAAAAAAAGAAAATGAAAAAATCAGTATTTGGGCTGACTGTAACAACTAACTCAGGAATAAATGCTGTTGAAAAGGCGAAGGTGACTCATTGGCACAGGCAGCAGCTCACCTGTGTGTACAGCCAAAAGTAACTGCTTCTTTGTCACGGTTTTACTTGCACATTTTTTTTGTTTCTTTGTTTTTTTGTGTGTTATTTTCCCAGTGTTTGCGGGAGCAGAAACAGCAGCCTTCACTTCCAGGTACTCTGAATTTAAAGGATATATGTTCACACAAGCAGCTTTTCGGTACATTAACTCAAGCCTCCCCCAGTATATGAAGAATGTTTTGGAGTATTTTTGTTTTTGTTTTTTTCTGATTAGGAGGGTGCCGATGGGCTCCTCTACAGGCTGATGCTGCGTGTCGACTGGAAGCTTTCGCTGCAGTCTCTAGTTCCTTTTCATGTTTATTTCCTAGTTGCCTTGAGAAACTTGTTGAATGACGGGCGGTGACGGACTGGGGAGGTCCGCGATCCTTGATACTGTACCGGTGTTTTAAAGACGGCTTCTCGTTCTCATGTATTATTATTATCATTAACCTTTATTTTTGCACGGCATACCGACTTGTGCTTTGATACTGTCACTCTAAAGAAAATCAAATTGTATACAGTAAAAAAAAAAAGAAGAAAAAAAGTAATGTTTGCATTCCTGTACATTTAATTTTGTCCCAAAGGTTTTGTTTACTTGTTTGACTTCTATGACTTGTGCCATATGTTCAGAGAGGGAGAGAGATCATCACCTAGATCCTTACTTTGTTTTTAAAAAGGCCTTGATATGCACAGAGTGCTCGGAGGTGTCGATCTGTACCTGTTGGTCTCTGAAGGCAGCATAGTGCAGTAATGCTTGCATTGATCTGTCCCCTGCCTCTTCAGCTTCATCTAGCCTCGTCTCTCAAACGCTTCAGTGCCCTTTTGCTCACTGTTTCCAGACCTGTGCTCAGCCTCTGGAAAACCCCAGAGGCTCTCAGTCCTGAGGAATTTCAATTTTCAACCAGGAGAGGGGGCTGTGGCTCTACATTTTATTTCCCCCTCCCCCACATTACTAAAGAATGGCATCCATGATTTTTTTTAATGGCTTTTAAAGCTCATATCAATTTGAAAGTATGCACATTGCTGTTAATAAAAGGTTAAGCAACCGCCTCATGTCTCTTCATTAGCTGTACGGGTGATTTTTTTCTTAATTAGAACATCACAAGGTTGATATCAGTCACTTGATCTGAAAAGAAACTTGATTTAATTAAACACGGTGATTATATTTTAAGGGTTTATTTCTGTTAATCTGAGGGATTAGGGCTTAAAGCTGAACCTTAAACAGTTTCTCGAAAATTTGAAATATTTCATAATACCAATAAAAAAAGGATTAACACATATTACACCCAGGGGTCGCCAGCATGGTGCCCACGGGCCACAAAAAGCCCCTGAAGACCACATGTGGTGCCCAGGAGCCTGTTCTAAAAGGAGCACAATCCACCAGTGAGCTGCATCTAAAACTTTATTCCATTACTTTTGCTGTTTAATCACACTTGCATTTATATAGCAAGCAAACAGTTTTTCATGCGATAACAAAGCATGAAAAATATGTTTACATAAAGTTAAGGTGAACTCTTGACTCTTCTAGTTCAAATGTCACTACTGGCAACCTTTCGTATGACACGACACCAATAAAGTAGCTCTTAGTTTCACAAAGGTTGGTGACCCCTGGATTACACAGTCTGAAAAATAGGGAATTTGATTTAATCCTTGTCCATGTCTGGATAAATATCGAAAAAGAAACAGGGATATGGGCAAATGTTTGATTTTCCAGAATTTATTTCTTACTCTATAAACCAAAACGTTTAACTCCAAATTTCTGAAAAGATGGCTTTTAGTTCAGCCACTGTGTTTCTGGGAAAGTGTGATCACTCTTGCAGAAAAGCATTTCTGAGGTCAGACATTGCTGTTGGATGAGAAGACCACTCGAACTTGTCAGTTAGATTTATCCTAAAGGTACAAAATCAGGTTAAGGGCAGGGCTGGGGTAGCCTCGTGAGACCATCCTGACCTCGCAAGCTTTCAAGGTTTCACTCGCAGATCAGTCTGGCTACTTTCTGTTAAAGAAAATTTGGAGCCGTTCACCAAATGAACGTCCAATCAGCGTTGGCTTTGAGGCGGGTTGAGGTGTGACGCAACGAGAAGCGCGACAGTTCAGTCTAAAGAACATGGCGGCTTCAGCCGATGAAACTAGCGTTAGCGTGGCTATCGAGCAAGTTTTATCGGAATTACAGAGTATTTCTTTGCTGAGCTAACGAGCCTTTACCTGCAGCAGCAAGAGTAGCTTGGCTTGTGGTTGTGTTTTTGTCGTCGCTCGTAACAGAGCGACGACGAAGCATGTTGAGTACGTCGTATGCTTCGTTGATCTGATTGGTTTATTTGGCCCGTCTATCACCAACATAGGCCAATCAGCTAACCAGTATTTTCGCCCCTTTCCAAAATTACTTCAATGGAAGGTTTCCAGATGGATATGCGGAGCAAATCCATCTGGCGGAGTCAGGTAAGGGCTGGGGTGGGTTCACCGGGTTTTATCAAGGCCCAAGTCAGTGCATCTGTCAACCAAGAAATGTTACACACCTTATTGCTTCCTTTGGCTGACGAGCTTAATGGGGATGATGATTTCATTTTCCAGCAGGATCTAGCATCAACCCATTCAGTCAAAGATACCAATACCTGCACTGACCTTGACCCACCAGCAAAGGGACCTGACCTAAAAGTCAAAGAACATATCAAAGCATCAAGGCCTTCCTTAACACCTCAGCAGCACCACAGGTCGATACTCTTATTTTGCATTGAAGCTGTATTTTATGCAAAAAGAGCCCCATACGGATTGAGAACATGTGCCGAGCAGCGACTAGACATGTTTTTCAGTGGGTCGACATTTCTGTGGTAAAATCCGGTTTTGGTTTTAGTGATCTTGTTCAATAGTAGTTTAGTAGATCAATATTTATTGGATAACTTGGAGATGCACTTGTGCTTGACACAAGACACGTGAAGAGTTGATGTATGCACAATTTCAAATTACGTAACAGACCAATCGGGAGGAAGAACGTGTCGTTTTTCCTGATCTGAGGCCAGGAAGATTGGGAGCAACCCGAGGAGAACCACAAAAAAGTGATCCAAATAAAACAAAACGGCAGAAATCCTGCGAAATGTGTCGGAAGGTAAACTGCAGACAAAATTGATCACTTGAGAGCTACTTTTGTTTCACATGCTGCATTTAATGTTTCTAGCTTCTTATTTTATAATGCGTTTAGTTACTGCATTAAAAACCAAAATGTGATTTGACCGCTGCTTTGAGCAGATCAGATGACTGTCTTATGAAACACTTATGCCGGAAAAGATACCGCCAAGAACCTATTGTTCATACAGCCAGAGAATTATGAGTGAGGCGGGGGGGCAGTGAAATTTGACACAGCAAATAATAATATAGGTATAAAAGATTTACTGATCCAAGGCTATAATGGGTAATTATTGTGAAATGCATGCTACTGGCTACTAACTGATAGCTTTTGATGATTCAACGAATATCAAACAAGAATCTCAAACTAAATTGAACCAAAACACAAAAAGCCTCTTTTTTCAGAATGGAAAATATAAAATAGAACATGATCCTGGACCCTCGTCTTTTGTCTTATCAGTATTAATATTTCAGTTACTTATGCTAAACAAACTGGTTTCTGTGATTTATTTTGAATAAAAATTTTAAAAACTTCTTTTTTTAAATTTGTTTGCGTAATATTACGTATTGCACATATTAAGGAAAATAAAGGTACATTTGTGATCAATTGCTATGGATGATTTCTTTTTATTACTGCACCATTTAAAGAACCGGCACAGAATCAGCACAGAAAATGTGGAAGAGAAGAGGGAGGCTCACCTTTGAATCACTGTGTAGATCTTTTACATTTTCTTGGTTTATTGCATAAAACCTTTTTTTTCTGTCAGCACAGAAATAGACTGGCTGCAGGAATGAAAAGTAATGTGGTGATCTGACTTACCTTTAAATATGTTTAGCTAATTCAGGAATAAATGCCTTGATTTTCACCAAACCAAGCAGCATATAATTTTCACATCTTGATGCAAATCCATGTAGAACCTGACCCAGAGAGGGTTCCTGTTGTTTTGTAGCCAGAGCTTTTAGGTCTACCTGCATATCAGGCGAAAGTCTCTCAACTCTGTTCCTCAGAGGACTCTGCTGATGCTTAGTAGAGTAAACCTCCACCTCAGTTTTTGCTGGGTAAATATAAGAATCAAGACTTTTTATTTTGTAACCATAATGACATTTTTTTTATAAGTGCTTAGGCTTAACTTATAATCAGCCCATTCTGGTTCAGCTTACTCAGGTGGTACTGCTAACTTCAGGCGGAGTTACACCACCTCTTGCTGTGCGCACAGACGCACCAGGCTCCCCTCTGGCCTCTGCAGCTGCTCTGAAATGAGCTGCGTCCCTTTTATTGTAGCGCTGTTCCAGTAATGAACAAGGCAGGCTGGCAGCCCTGGACTGCTGCCCCATCCCTGCCATGTGCGCGACTGGGCGTAACTCTGCAGTTGCGCAGAACGTGTGCGCAAATAACGCTAATTTTCAGCCTTCTCTTTCTTTTGACTCATTGTCAGGTTATGGTGGAGCAGGTAGGTACATATATAATAAAGCGGTCCATTGTGTTCACCCTTCCCAGTGACTTGTTGTCAGTGCCTGGCCAGCAGCTCGAGTAATGCACAGTTTGTGATCTGACCAATCAAATTGCACGATAAAGAAGCCTCAGGTCCTCCATGGAAAGGCTTTTTTCTACCCAACGTGTGGCGCCGATCCAGGACCAGTTTGATAGACATGAGAGCCACAATTTGATTTGACTTTGGATCAGATAAACAAACAAAATATGAATCTATAATTATCAATACTGGGCTCGGGAGGGGGGCATAGGCGGACATAGCGGTTTTCAGGAGTGCCCCCATGCACCTCCCCGGTGCTTACAGCAGAAAAGCAAAGATGCAAAAGTGCTCTGTCTAATCTAATCTGATATCTTAGATTTATATCCCTTTAAAACCAAAGTCTGCCATATATATATAGATAGATAGATAGATAGATAGATAGATAGATAGATAGATATACATATATATATAGATAGATAGATAGATAGATAGATATTTTTAAAGATCTGTTCATCTGTTGTTCATCCATGAAGATCAAGGATTACATCAGTTAATTACCGACTTCACCAGTTTATTTTCAGCGGATTACAAACATTGGTCTCAGGGTAGCAGAAAGACAATGTGGATTTAGGCAGTGTACCCCTCCTTCGTGAAGCCTTTTGTGAAGGTAACAAATTAACCCATGCTAGATTATGTCTACACTTTTTCCAATTACAGAGTTTAAGTGAGCCCACCCTGGAATGGATTTAGTCTTCTTTGGCAGCAGTCTGACGACATGCTACATGTTTGCCCAGTCTGATTCCCGAAGGTCCAAATCACATCAGATCGTGAGACATTTTCTTATCCACAGCCCTCCTTGGGTGACACAAATGATTTTCTGTTGGATTTACTTTGACTCTTTGTGATAAAACTTACCTTTTCTTCTGCTGAAGGCAATTTGTGTGTTTTTGTCTGCAGGTCTGGAGTCACTGTGGTGCTGAAAAAAATGACCCCTATAGCAGATGTCTGAAGGTTTTGGGTATTTGGAGATATTGATAATTTTATCTGTACTGGCTTAAAACTCAGTTCTAGTAGAAGAAATCTACCGCCATGCTTCACAGTGGGCATGCAGATGTTTTGGTGATGAGCAGTGGGTTTGTCTCTGTGTGTAGCAATCTCACGATTGATTCATTTAAATCATGAAATTATATCGCTCCTTTATAACCTTTCAGCACATTTCCACTTTCACTAAAGACGTAAAAGGACAACAGAATATTATTTCAGACTTTAAAATGATTTATTAAAGTTATTTTTCTTATACAAGGCTGAAATCTGACTTTAGCATGACTTTTAAAAGCATTTTATATCCACTGTATTTGATATGTGATCAGGCCTTTATCTCTCCTGAACATACAGGCACATTACATATAGAGTTAAATATTTGAAACCTTTATTTCTTATATTCTGATGATTATGGCTTTCAAATCATGAAAACTCGAAATTCTGTGGTTTAAAAAGATTATGCAAGATCTCTAAAAAAAGAATATTTTAAACATAAATATCAGGCTTCTGAAAAATATGCTAATTTCTATACACTCAGTACTTGCTCAGGCCTCCCTTTGCATGAATTACTGGATTAGTGCAGAGTAGCCTGGAGGTGATCAGCCTGTGGTTCTGCTCAGATTGAATGTAAGTCCAGTGGACCAATGCCAGCAGATGGCACGGCTCCCCACATCCTCACTGACTGTGGAAACTTCACACTAAACTCCGACCATCATGGATTCTTAGCCTCTCCGCCTCTCCTCTCCAGACTCTCAGACCATGATTTCCAGATGTAATGAAAACTTTACTTTCATCTGAAAAGAGGACTTTGGACCACTGATCAGTCCAGTTTCGGGTTCGGGAGTGGCGTGACCTCGGGAATGTGACATTTGCAGCCCATGTGTGGGACTCATCTGCATTTTGGCTCTTGATGTGCCGACTTCAGCATCGGTCCACTCCTTGTGAAGTCCCCACCCTCCAAATTCTTTTTTCCTTAACAGTCCTCTCATGGGTGTGGTTATCTCTGTTGCTGAGGACTCTTTTCGTCCACACTGCAAAAATGGCTCTAAAAATAAGTAAAATGTTTTTAAAGTTAGTGTATTTGTCCTTGATTTGAGCAGGTAAATAATACTATCTGCCAATGGAATGAGTATTTTGACCCCTAAAATAAGATAATTAGACATCCTGCACTTGAAATAAGATGACGGAGATGAATTTTTCCTATTTTAAGTGCAAACATCTTATTCCATTGGCAAATCATCTTATTTACCTGCTCAAATCAAGGACAAATACACTAACTTTAAGAACATTTTACTTATTTTTAGTTCTGTTTTTGCAGTGCACTCAGCTTTCTCTGAATATGCTTTAATACAACATACTGAACAACCTGCTTCTGTAGTGAGGACATTTTTTGGCTTATCTTCTCTGTGGAGGGGGTCTTCTGGACATCTGTCCAATCAGCGTCTCCCCTCCACTGATTGTGTCTCACTCTGAGTCAGACTGACCCAGATGTTTATACAGGAGACCTCTGCTGGCGTTTTGAGGTAATTAGATGATTAGAGTGGGAAACCATGGGTTTACAATATTCAAGTTGATTATGAAAATTCCAAGAAATAAATATTTTACTGTATCGAATAAATATAATACACCAGTGAAAGTTTGGACTCACCTTTGTCGTTGAGCGCCGTTTCCTTATTTTTATAACTTTCCACATTGCAGACACAGTGAGCGTGTAGAACTATAGAAAATTGTGAAATAACTCAAAACATCTTGTGTATCTTAGCTTTTCTCTCGGTGAGCTTCGCGAGGTTAGCTATGTGAAAAGGTTTTCTGACTGTTTTGAAGGAGGTTTACACAGGTAGTAATAAGAATAAAGACAAACCATCGATGAATGAGAAGGTGTGTCCAAACTTTTCACTGGTGGTATATAAGTTTTAATTTCTGAAAAGAGTGACAAAAAATATTGTACTTTTTCACAATATTATTTTCTTTTGATGTACCCGCATATGAAAGATACATTTCTTTATTACATATATGAAAAAGAAGCAGTGTAGAGCCATATTTCTAAAAATTGTTTAATTTTTTTCACACTTTTTTTTAACATTTCAGCCAGACACAAGCAGTGGAAATGAGCTTCCTCCTCTTTGGAGGTTTCCTGGGCGAAGACCCTGGGCCGGGAACACGTTGGGATCCCCCCCCCCCAGGATGAGCTGGAGAGGGTCGCCAGGGAGAGGATGTCTGGCTTTCCCCTCCTGCCACCCGGTCTCAGATTACTGGAAGACTATGAATGAATCTTTAAACACATTAAACTGCAAAGTTAATGTTAGAGCTCTTCATTTTTCATCATTTCACTTTATTTGGTATGATTTTTTTTTTAAAACTAAAAACAATACATTTTTGGTAATTGCAGTATGCTTTATAACTCAGGGACATTAAAAGACATTTCAGACAACCGACCCTATCTAACAGCAGTTGTTAAAAGCAGAAGGAAGGAAGTGTGTGATGGCATGATTGTCTTTAAGCTGGAGTTGTTCAGTCACAGTCATTCCCCCCTCCTCAGTAGTACATAGATATTAGAGGAACCAACAGGAACACAAAACACTTAGATAAGGAGTAGCTGTCACTTTAAGGCATCATGTCAGAGGGGGGGTTCTGTGTCTCTTTGGGTTAGATTAGCTCTTTACACAAATTCATTCAGTGAACAGAAATGGATCAGGACAACTTCATGTGGCGCTTCTGCTCTGCCCTCGTCTTTTTTGTTCGAGTAAAGAAACAACAGACATAGGAAGTGAGTTCATAGACAGACGGTCCCATAAAAACGTGGCATATTAGAGAGCCCAAACTGCATGAATACCCACGCAAAACAGAAAAAAGGAAAAAAAGAAGTCAGTGCACTGAAAATAAATAGAAACAAAAACGACAATACAAAATGTGGAGTTTCCGCACGGCATCTGAATGTCGCATCCAAGGCAAAATCTAACTCTGTGACCCGACTATTGGCAGCGCATTACATCAAACCAAAAAACAAACAAATTGGATCAAATGTGAAAACATACAGATAAAACAAACAGATGATAGAAACTGTAAAAAAAAAAATGTTAGCGAAAGGTATAACTTCTTTTTCAGCCTCAGAAAATACTCTCCTTCATCTGCAGAACGCTGGGAGGTGAGAACATGGAGAATATGAGTGATATGTCTTCAGATGAGCTGCAGGTTTGTATTTAAAGCAAATAAAGGTATGGCTGAAGAGGCGAGGCATCTCCTGGCTTTCAGTGTGCAGACCGAAACATAACAGAATACGAACAAATTCAACAACTCTCCAACCTAAAGCTCCTCTCTTTTTTTTTTTCTCTCTAAGAAGCACCGAAATACTATCTGGTCATTTGTTTTTGTTTGTTTTTGTGTTATTTTAAATAAAGAAAATATATACATAGACTATAGTATGTACACTAACTGAGCTGCATCGGGATGCTCTTCAGTGGATTGCTCTGCCTGAGGTGATGCTACGTTGTACAGCGCCGGCCACATTTAATGGCTCCCGTGGTAAAGATGTGTAACCAGTCTCAAAATAATGATTATGCAGGAGAACAACTTTATACTGGAACTCTTAGAAAAAGCCAACATTTGTACAGATTGTCCTGTAAAATGATTGATTTTGTCTCTGCCGAACCAATTCGGCTTTGTTTTCGCCATGTGCTTTGAATCGTTATGAAGGACCCAGTGACAAGCCGCTTTCTAGGAGAGTCCACCAAGATTTGTATGTAAGTTCATCTGGAAATTCAGAAAAATTCAGTGGGCGTGGGGTTTGCTTGTCCTAAGCTGTCCGATCATGTCCACGGACGAGCCGAACAACTTCAGAGATGATCTTGGACTCGTCTGCGTGAATCAAATACTGCTTTTGGCAAATTTAAACAAGCAGCCATCTACGGAGAAGATGTTTTTAAGGTTGTAATGATCTGCTTGTCAGAACTTTCCTTAAAAAACTAGACGTTCTATCGTAACATCTGGATTTTTATATTCATCGGAATAAATGTTCTTGACTTAAAAGGCTGGATTTAAAAAAGATAACAGGGTGAGATTATGGCACTGGAATAATATTAAATTAATGTACTTTAAGGCTTTTACACATCTTTATCAGTGGAAGCAATACATTTGTCCTCCTCTGTATGGAAAACAGACCCTGTCAGCTTTGTGCTCTAACGTTTGTTCCACAGACAATCAGCAGTATACAAGGCTTGCAGTAACGAGACGCGTAGACAAAGCGTGGCAGCCGCGTGACGGAGTTACATTATGGAAAAAAAGGCTTTTTCTTTAAGCAGTTTTAGCGTCAGTGGATTATCTCCATGATGTAACTCTGAATGAAGGAGCTTTGGTGGAAGCTTGAAGGCATCTGGAAGGGGGGGGGGGGGGTCTGAGCCTGAGAAGGAACACCAGGAGCAGCTATCGGGAAGTCTCTGCTCGCCGCCTCGCTTCTGAACATGCAGGGAACTCATCACTCCAGAGGGTGAACGGACATTTACACAGAGACGGGCACAGAGAGAGAGAGACAGGATGATGCATTAGAGGACATGTTATCAGATCAGCAGGACAGTAGCGTATCTGGTCCACGATCATCTACCTGGTCACCGGGTAGCTGTTTCTCTCCATTGACCCCGAGCAGAATGGCCTCCTCCGTGTTGTCGCTCTTCATCTCCACCACGATCCTGTCCTTGCCGGACTTCTCTTTGGTGCTTAGGTGGGACAAGAACATGCTTTAATAAGTGACTTAATAATAGCATAGTAATGTTATCGAACAGTATCCAATATGGATGCTGGGCTTTTGTTGCTGAGGTGGGTTTATTCCGCATGTATCGATTAAGTGTCCTCAGGTAATGAGTTAATAGGTAATGCCTTTTAGTCGCAACATAAAAGCACATCCTATTGTGGATGTTGGTGGACCGATTGATCGAGTGATTTATTAGTTTGCTATTAAACTGAAACTGAGCTGACATGAAGAGCACAAATTTTCTGATTCATATTTTGTTATTTTTCTCCAAAGATCATCGTTAATATCTTCTTTCATGAGTCCAGAGATATAATCTGCTTTGTGTTTATTCCTTCCGCGAGGGTTTTGTGTTTAAATAGGTTCGCAAATAGCCCTTTACAGTTGTCGATTTGGTTTGTAGTTAAGAAAATGTGCGATGGGTGGCGATCGTGTTTTGAATAGTGCCTGCGCACTGGGATCAGGGGTGTGAAGTTCACAGTGTTCTGGTGCATCAGGATGAAACTAGTTACTTTAATCAGGACATTACCCTGTTGTTATCTCTCTTTTTTTCATATTTAATGACACTCTGGGAAAGGAATCTGAATAACCTAAGGACCCCCAGTTTCATTTTTAGTTTCAACCATCTAACATCCCGAGGTGAGTAAATCCTCATCAGTGTAGACAGCATAGTGTAGCGTGAAACTTGGCGATTGTTGTGATAACTGAGTCACAGTTGCAGCAATCCTCGATCAGCAACAGAGAGCTGCGGCATGCGTTGTCCGTGAAAGCTGCCGACCTCATCCAGCAGTCTGGCTTCTCTGCTGATTAGATTGTGATTATACCACAGAGTCAAAAGGCCAAGGCAGAGCTTTATGTTACTATGGCACCATGTCTTTAAAATCTTTAAGAGGTTATCAGCACAAGGTAGGATTTAATTAATGTATTTCAATGCAGCGTGCAAAATACTGTAATATTCAACAGGGGTAGCTGGATTTGACTGTTGTGTTTGCAAATAAAGCCTCCTGTTGTGTAATTAAAAGGTTACAGAGAATATGACGTGCAGAGGCGGAGATGACTGGACAAAGTTATTTTTAGCCGATGCGTTACGTCTAGTTTTTATCCATTACTTCTACACTAAAAGAAAAATCTCCGACTGTACATATTACATCCCTCCTTTTGATAAAGATGCCTTATTTAAAAAGGAAAAGCACACTTCATTTCTTCACATTTAGAGCCTTGTAAGAAAGAAGTTTCCTGTTGTTCTTTAGTATAAATATATATATATATTTGAGATTTAATGGGTGTTCTGCTACTTCTATCTCAAATTGTACTCCACTGAATATTTTGAATATTTGCAAACTCAGAGAAGGGATGACATGCATAATGCCTATTTTTGTAAAAACAGGCAGTTTTGCTGCCTGTTTTAATTAATTTTTCACTCACTTGCTTACTTGTTGAAAAAAAAGATATTGCTAATCACTATTTGTTCTATCAGAAACACACAAAACCCTGGAGAATCCCACGTCTCTTAACGAATCCAAAATGCAACAAAAGATCATTTTATTCTCATTAAACTTACAAGTCCTGCTTTCCAGATCGATTGCAGATCTTGCCCTTTTTGTACAGGAAGTAAAGCACGCTGCCCAAGATGGCCAGAAGCAGGATACAGATAATGATCACTGCAATGATGACACCGTTGCTTCCTGTCGGAGAGAAAGAAGCAGAAACAACAAATTGTTGGAAGTGGATTTTTTTGAAAGAGATGATGCTTGGAAGCGGAAGAGTCCAGGAACAGGTGTGGGCGTGACAGAAAGCATTCGAGGAAAAAGACAGCAGTGCTAGCGTCTTTCAGGTGACGTAAATCTGGCAATACAAAAGAAAAGAGATGCAAAAGTGTCAGATCTGCAGGAGGAGAGGTGTGCTTATAACAAAAAGTATAAATAAAATCAGCATCGTAGCATGCACAGGATGAGGTGAAGGTAATAAACAACATTGTTGTGTTCAACAGGAATAAGGGCGTCTGCTGGAGGAGAGTCAGAAAAGTGATATGGTGGAGGAGTGAAAGGGTGCTTTTGATTTTTTTTTTTTTTTTTTCTTAGAGAGAATCTGCAGCAACGTGACATACAAACCTTTTTTGACTTTCTCTGGTGGTTTGGCTGTTTCTGCCTTGACTGAGAAAAACCAAATGAGCAGAGTTATCAGTGGGTTTATGTATTAAATAACTGATATCAGCAGGCCTGATGCACTCAGACACACACAAACAGGCATTTCAGGCATTCAGTATAAAAGAGTCAGACTCAGTGACTTGATTTAAAGGATCTTATCTCTCCGAAGCTAAATATCCAGTCTGTATCTTGGTCAGTGACCTGAGTCATTTCCCACAGTAGCCCTGTTTAATCATATTTCACAAGAGAGGAACAAAAAACCCAGAACAGCTTTCCTCTGAGGGGATGGAAAGTTTCCTGGCAGGGCAAATGTTGAGGGAAAAAAGGGAGATGTGCAGAAAAAGCGGCATCCTGTAACGGGAATGAAGAGGCTGACTCTGAGTGGATCTAAAGCATCAGCCTCCTCAGTCATGCTCATTCATGTTTGTGAATATTTCTGCACATCATGTTGCTGACAGAACTGCTATCCTTACAGCTCATAATATCTGTCTCAGTATTTTCATTATCGGACATAGACGCCCGCTTTTTAACTACATAATGCTTTTTTTTTCAGCCCTGGTGATCATCCTCATTAGAGAGACATCAGTCCAAATATTACTGGCTGTGAAACATTTATAGCTATTGGAGGGGGAAACCCCCTCTCTGGATGTAATTTTATTCAACAGAAAATAAGGCATTACACGATTATCCACATTTAATAATCAAAGTGAGATCTTAAACAGGGTGTTTTCTCCAATTTAATAAGTACATCCAAAAAATTTTTTTTTGTTGGGGCCAAAATATAGGGACTTTTCTGCCATGTTGCCTTTAAATCAACAACAGTAATAATCACTTTTCCAGTTCTTAACTGTATGAATAAAATCAGTCATGGACTATACTTCAAAATCAGAATGTGCTGCTTATGTTGTGATTGTGCTTAATGTGAGCTGTAATTATAAAAATAAATACAAATTACAAATTATGATTTATTGCTCATGTCTATTGTTTATAGTGCTCACATTAATATATTAACTGGATTTAAAAAACCTATAATTACAAAGTGATCATTGCTGCAACCTTCAGATAAAGCCATACAATTAATAAAATTGGTATTTCAACTTTAAGTTCTACTTCTAAACCTAATGTAATTGACAAGAATTATGGTTGTTGAAGACAGACAGAAGTGAACTTCTGTGACATCTTTGAACATTAATGGGCATCTAACAGGAGAGGGGTTCACATCAACAGCCGAACAGTATGGGAGACAAAATGGAGACTTTTGCACTTATGTAAACCACACTATATTGATAAATGTAATAATAATTATAAAGGTACTGGCAATTTTAGGTTTATTCCTGAATCCCTTTGAAGTTACTAAGTTACAAGCTATTCTATTTTACAAAAGAAAATTATTTTAAAATTACTGACAGGGACACTATTCAGCACCTTAGCAAGATATTTAAGATAAGATAAGAGATAAGATAGACTTTATTGATCTCTCAGTGGAGAAATTCACATATTTTTTTAATGTAATTTGCTTAATGTCAGAATTAAGCAAATTACATTTTTGCTTCATATCATTTCATTTTCAGCTGCATAAAATACCATTCCTTAGTATTTGGTAGACATAGCTTTAAAAATCTATGACTTGGGTCAAAGATTATGCGTCTCGTTCTGCTTTCTTCTCATAATAGTTTGCTGTAATTTGGACCCATTCCTCAGAACCGGTGCGCCTGAACCCAGTTTGTAGTCCACCCTGCTTTGAAAAAAAATTTCAGCTCTGTATGTATTTATATGTCGGGAGCGATAAGTCGCTCCCGACAGGAAGTTCATGAAGTCGTATCAAATCCACTGACCTTAGATTTAGGTTTTTGATCCTCCAATGTTAGGGTTAGGTCTCAGGGAAGGGGATAAACTGCAGGTATTAAATTAGGTTTAGGTGTTTAATCCACTGAATTTAGATTTAGCTTTCCTTATCTTTCTCTCGGTCTCAGCATACTACAAGGTCCAAAATGTTTGCTGTGAATTTCCAGCATCGGCCGTAAAGATGGCGTCACCCTGTGACTGCAGTGGTGTGCCTCTCTGCATTGTTCTGACATTTAGCAAACCGAAATGCTTCTGGTAATTGTAACCAACGTAAAACAGGAAACGCTTAGTCTGATCCAATGTCGGACTGTGAGAGAATTTTTTTTTTATAACTCTAGTTCTTTAGGGGAAAATACATTCAGCGTGTTTTCAAACTAAATTATAAATAAAAATGTTTCGGTAGCAGCTCTACCTTTATGTGCTTTCTGTAAAAAGGAGCGCTACCGCAGATCATTCATTCCTGCTGCTACCAGATTATACAATGCTGCACTATAACTGTAATAACTAATGTGCAATAACCAATGTGCAATAATCTATTTAATACATTGTGCGATAACCCGTGCAATAATCCTGAAAGTGGTGACTTCCGCTGCTATCACCAAGTGAATATATGTCAATACATATATAAAATGTATATATATATATATATATATATATATATATATATATATATATATATATATACACGTGTGTGTGTGTGTGTGTGTGTGTATAACTGTGAATGTACATATGACATCATCTGCCTACTCCGATTTCTTTTGTATTTTTATTCTTGTTTTTTCTCATTTTCTTTTGATCCACTGTATATATGAAGATACACTGTATATAACTGATGCACCTTTACTTTTTCCTACTTTTGGCACCTTCTCCTGACTATTGACTATTGAGCTGATGTGACAAGTGAATTTCTCCAATGTGAGATCAATAAAGCCTATCTTATCTTATCTTATCTTATGTTTTTTAGTTGTCTCCCTCTCTTTAATACACCGTAACAAACAAATAAAGAGATTTTTTTTGTTTTGGACAGTTATGGGAGGACCTCTAAGAAAAACACGTCTCACTAAACTCCATTGACATTAAGTTTAGCCCGACTGGGGGATAAACAGACACAAAGCGACTGGTCTTACCTTTGGATTTGGGAATGGCGGTGTTGGTGGTTGTGCTTGTATTGGTGGATACATTGGGGGTTGTGTAGGCGGATGTAATGGTTGTTGTAGTGGTGGTTGCTGGTGTGGTGGTGTGTTTAGCTGAAAGGGGGGGGGATAGGGGGGCACAAATGGGAACACACTCCACGTTACAACATCAAGGGGAACAGAGGGGTTCACATCAACAGCCGAACAGCTTCACGGCGTCTCTTTTGACAAAAGGGAACGCCCAGTGAAGTGCTCCAAATTACAGGCAACACTTTACAACACATCACAGAGAGCTCATGGTCTTCAGACAAAGATTAAAAAACAGACACAGACACAGACAAGAATGGGGGGGAAGGACAGATGGAGAGGGAGGAAGAGAGCGGCGTCTTCACACACGTAAACACACGGGATGGACAACGGGAGTGATGCGGGCACTCACTGATTTTGGCTTTGATGCTGTACGTCACTGAGTCTGTGCCAAAGCTGTTTGAAGAGCTGCAGATAACGGTCATGTTCGAGGTGACTTTGACTTTGACTACGCTCTTAGCGCCCAACTCGGTCGTCATATGAGACGCAGAGCCGATGACCTGCCACAAACACACACATTTCAAGACAGAGCAGGTTGGTCGCAGAGAAAAGTGTCAGATTCCAGCGAAAGATCCCCGTACGCTGTTTTGAAAAAAAGCATTAAAAAGTTGGCCCTGATTCAATCAACATCATGTTTTATTCTACTATAACCACACTGGATTGTGTTTTGCATCAAAGGATGTAAGATCAGGGCTTTGTGAAGGTCACTTCAAAACACTGATTTTATTATCCTTCATATCCTTTTACAGTGCTGGTATAGGAAATGACCTCAGAGAAAACAGGAAGTTCAACATGATCAAAGAAGCTCTTAGCTAAGACAGTTTATTTAGAAAAAAACGGTACCAACTTTACAATAATAATATTCTACTTTATCACTGCCTTATAAACATCCAGAACAAGCAAAGGGAGCCTTGTTGTAAAGTGTACAGCATGACATAAAGTAGAATATTACATGGTGCAGAATTATGTTACAAAGGCTTATTGAGCTTACAAAGTTCTACTTTAGACTGAAACATTTAGTACAGCAACCCTAGATTAAAAATATATAATTTTAAACGTTTTAGCCAATTATAGATTGGGCTCACTATTTGGCAGGAAACCAGTCAGTTTTGTCTTTCTTTTGTCTTCTTCTCATGCTTTACTAATGCATAATAAAGAGTGTTTAATGATTCTAAAGTGTTTACAGGTTAATTAATAACATATATAGAAACCATCTATAAAGGGAGCCTTATTGTAAAGTGGTACCAGAAAAACTTTATGCGAGGCTAAATAAAAAAAAAATTCTTTGATTAATCACAAATAAATGAGATGGAAAAATATAATTTTCTGTCTTACCTTTAGACTGAAAAGTTGCATTTCAACCTAATAATTGTAGAGATATTATCAATTTTTTTAGTTGTGTATTTTTAATCAACATCATTAACGTTACTGAGAATATTTTTGCTGTTAGAGCCGACTAGTTTTCCCTCTCACTACAAGCTTTTATATTGTTTGGCTTTTGTGGTAATGGACCTTAAGAAGCCAGGTCTGATAACTGAATCTCTTTTTGCAGGTATGTTGGACTTGGAGGTAAAACTGTAAAGCGATTTCTCCGTAGTACCTTTCCATCAGAGCTCGTCCAAGTTATTTTGGGAGTGGGGTAGCCTTTGACGTGGCAGCTCAGTTCAACCTCCTTCTCAGCAGTCTCTTTCTCAATTAATTTATTTTCTGTAATTTCTGGTGGCCCTGCAGAAAGAGTGTTACAAAACAAAAAAAAAAAAACTTTTATGATCTCATCGAACATGCTCTTTCTATGGTTCTATGATCAATATGCTTTTTTTTTTCTATATCATCCAGCCCTACTTTTCAGTGCGGTGGTTGTTACTGCAAGAAGGTTAGCTATTTTCCATGGTAGCAAGGATTAAAAAAAAAGCTTTATTTCCTGTAACATGTCCAGATGTGGAGATCAAGATAGGCAATATATATATATATATATATATATATATATATATATATATATATATATATATATATAAATCAAAAACAGTACCAAATGGGCAGTTTTTGTTGTCTCACTCACCCTGAACGTGTACTTGTAGTGAAGCGTTGGTTTGCATTTCCTCAATCTCAGGAACTGTCACTATACAAACGTAGAGTCCTGCATCGTCATAGGTTATGTTCTTCAGGCTTAAATAGTGACCCTTTGAAACTTCCTTTCCATTCTGCAGAAAAACCACATTAAACTCACTCGCTGCTGTGACCATTTAAATAAAAAGCAAAGCACTTGTTACTAGTTCCTAATGTAATAAACAATAGTTTTGGTTTTGCTGCTGTGTGTACAACTGAATCTGTTACCTTGAGCCACGTTGTCTTGGTGTGGAGAGACGATAAAGCATTGCAGGTGGCCTTAAGCTCCTTTCTCTGCTCCACCAAAACAGTGTCTTTGGGTTCAATGACAGCCTCGTCCAGATCTACACAACAGGTGAAGTAATTAATATGAAATAGGTCACATTTATTTTGCTCTCATCATTACAGAAAATATAAGAGGGGTCCTTACAGTTGACAAAAATTGCGGTGTTTGTTGTCAATTCCTCAAAAGTGTTCATGTCCACCACGCTGCATTCGTAAACACCACTGTCCAGTCGGGAAACCTTTTCCAGCACCGCTTCAGAGCCACCTAAAGACACACCCTTCAAAACCCAAAAGCAATCTTACCAAACACAATGTGCCAACATACAAGATGATATCCATGCATTAGGAACAAATACAATGAAGCAATGGACAGAACGGTTTCTCTTGGTCAGTGCACATGCACAGGTGCAGCTCAATAATATAGTGTCATTGAAAAGTTAACTTCTTTCAGTCACTGATTTCAAAAAGTGCCAGCAGGCAATGCAGGTGAAGTGTCTTGCCCAAGGACACAACAACTGAGATGGTCAGAGTGGGATTCAATTGCTCTTTTAATTGCTCTCATGTGATTGAGATTTTTATGAGGAACTGGATTTATGGTTTCACTTGCTGCAGGCTGTAAATAACCAAATTCCAACATATAAGCACTGTATGATGAATCCAAGAACTGTATTTCTCTTTTCATTTTCTTACATTCTTATCCTTAATTTCAAACTCTTGGGATGGTACATTCCCGTTACTGCTGCAGCGGAGCTTCACACTATCACCCTCCACGATTAGACGCTTTGGGGATTCAACCCACATATTTACTTCAGTGGCAGGATCTGAAACAAAGACAGGGAGGTCAGACCATAATTAGAAAGGTGCAGACATTTTAGGACATGCAAAACAATCTATAATGCTTCTCAAAATATTATGTATATTATTTCCTACACAAAATTAAATGACATCTGCAACTTTTATAGTGTTCTGCAAAGTGTTGAGGACTTCAGTCTCCATAATTTCATCAGAAATGCTAGCCGGATGAATTCAAAGGGGTTAGTTTGGCCGTCTGAGGACTTGAAAAATGTCCAAGGCTCTGAAAGCACTCTAAGATTACATAATTCCCAGACAAAGCTAAATCAGCATCTTGTAAAAACATAACAAAAAGTTTAATTTCTGACGTATAACTACGGTTTTGGTATCTCTAAATCTAATTGTTACCATAGCACCTCAAATGCACTCAAGATGTCCAGAGCAGCCAAAACACTGTGAACGCCTCAATCGTGCCGAATGAAACCTGACTAGATAAACTCTCCCAATCAAACGCGTGCAAGACTCCAGCTTTTCAGCGGTCACAAAGAAAGCAACATTTAAAAGTGTTTTTTCGGCCTTCAATGTTCCCCCTAATTTTTCACGTGTCTGAGCAGACACACAAACTCCCTGAGCGTTCACTTGACCCCCGTGAGCAACATCGTAAGGGCACACTGAGGCTACATTACGCCTGTCCAAAACCTGAGACTATAACAAGCTACATGGCATCAAGTTACTGCAATAATTTATTTTAGATTAGTTAGTTAAGATAAAACTGATTTAACCAGATTACATGAAAAAGACAAAAGTATTGGAGCTTTTAAAGAGCTGTATAGCTGTACAGCTTATTTTTTATTTCAGAGTAGGGGTCCTGCTAAGGAAGAATAGTCACAGACCAACAAGATCAATAACAGTATCTGTATTAAATTTTTGTACTTCCAGCTCTAATTTTCCATTCATATATTTTTTCCCCCAACACCGTCAGGGCTACAGGAGATTTTTTCACTTAAATAATGCCACCTTTACTTCAGTTGAAGATATACATTTAGCCTATCTGATTAATATGAAGTGACGTTGGCACAAACTAAACACCTACAAGGCAATCAGTGTCAACTCTTTCTTTAGAAATATGGTTGAGCAATGCTGGTAAAAAGATGAACGTATCAGTTATTTCAATAACTCACACCACCTCATCATTAATTGCATATGTTGAATATAGTCAATTAGTGCTTTACTTGATTATGGGTCAACATAAGAAAAACTTGTAACTTAACCTTACCTGATTTTCACACTTCATCATGATTTGCTGCCATGTCCAATCAATGCCCCCCCCCCCCACTCCCCCCTTTTGTGTTGAATGAGTGATGTGAGAGAAAACAGCTATAATTCTCCATCATATCACTCTCATATTGCTCATGCGTTGACTTTTTCTCTTATTCTCTGCCGCCAAACCGCTTTTTCCGCAGCAACTGCATTGTTTCTTATGGTTTAATATTCTACATATGCCTTTACTAAAGATTTCTATTTCCTCTCGCAGGAAATGCCACTTCCTGGCTTCTTATTTCCGGCCGTCGCCATGGAGAATCAAGTTATCTGCATTCCATTGATCAGGGCTTCTTTGGTGCTCGCGTTCAACTCATGGCTGATCGGACCACTGAGCTATATTATACACTGGAGTGCTAATAGCCCGCTGTTAGAACAAGTCACATTGAAGCCACCAGCCGCCATATTGGTACTCCCTATTTCCCCCCAGTAACTAGGGAATATGTGCGCTACAGCATCAAATAACAAGGATTTTTTTCATGTTCAGGGGAGGCTTAAAACTTTTAAAATGTCTAATGCCATATACTTTATGTTATGTTCTAAAACTATCAAGTACTGAGAAAGTCATGTGCTGAAATATTTTGCATTTTATTAATTTAAATATACATATATAACATTTATAAATATATAAATAACAATATACAAAAACATATATTTACATATATGTATACATATTTATACATATATTCATATACACATATTTATATGTATATTTAATATGAATAACATGTAAAATATTTCAGCACCTAATTTCCTAGTAGCTGATAGTGTTAGTACATCCACTGACTGTAGAATTACCTGTGAAATATTTTCACTCAGCCAGAAAACTGCTTGTTGTTGCAACCAAATCCTATGGGATTCTGTGACAGTAGGGAGTAGCAAGATGGCGGCCAGTGACTTCAGTTTTTCGACAAAATCAGCAGTCCAGTGTATTATATAGCTCAGTGGATCGGACGCTGTGTTTAGTTACCTACCTGTTCTGAAACCGAAAACGCAGAGTAAGAACTAGAGGAACAACTATCTAGAGCAGCAGCTTACTACTCAGGGTAGATCGGCCATTTTTTTTTTTCTGAAACGGAGCCCAGAACAAAGACGCACACCGCAACCTGCCCAATTATAAAGGCGTCTGCCCCACCCATCAATCAGTGGCGCGCTTTGATCAGCACCTGGCGCTCACAGAGCGAGACCAGAATTGCAATATGGTATAACTATTTTGTTTACATTTTATTTACTGTGCAGCATATATTTGCTGTGCGCACTGAATCCAGATGCCGTGCGCGATAGCACACGCGGGCAGTTTAGAGGGAACACTGCTTGCCTTTATTTCCAGAAAGCTCTCATCTCTAAGCGTGGCTCACTCACAGAAGACGGTGATATTGATGCCGTTGGTTTCAGTCATCTTCTCAGCTCCAGGAACCAAGTATTTGACCTCACAGTAGAAAGTAGCATCTTTGTCCTCCTTCTTCACCTTCAAAAACAGTTCGCTCTTGACCGAGAATAAATCGCTTGATCCGGTAGTGGCACTGTTAATGAGGTTCACGACTGGAAGACAAAAACATTTGCAAACACCAGAGATGTGGCAAGGTTGGCAAATACAAAGCTAATGGCTCGTTTACAGGCAGAAGATACATTCATTAAAAAGTAAAATGTCGTCTCTTGTAGGCTGGACAACCCAGAATTTAACCAGGCCTTATGTGTACACTGTATGTTTTATGGTAGTATGCCTAAATACTAGGCACTGTACCGTGTGTTGATAGTATTTAAACAGTGGGTGGAAAAAATTAGGACGCCCTATTTAATGTTCTGTAATGTATATTGTTCTTTCCAAACAAACATTCACAGAAAGATGTCTATTGTTAACCTATCTTTGGAAGAGCAAGTCATTTTACTACAGATTAACCCCAAATAATAGCCTATTTTACTCCATAAACAAAACATATCAACAAAATGTTTATATGTTTTCTAGCTGAGGGAAAACATTAGGACACCCACTCCCCTAACTGGCAGTGGTAACCCCTTTTACTGAAATATTTCAGCATCCTTGGTACAATTATTAAAGTAAAAAAAAAACTGAAAAATTGCTGAAATCTGCATTTGTTATTGAATCTATATTTAAAAACCTTAGCTGGCTCTCTGTCATTTTTAGCCAAAGTTATTTAGAGTCGTTATGGAAGGCCCAAATAGCCACTTGGGGCCCGGAGCTGCAGGTTGTAGACCCCTGCTCTAATGAAATACTGTATTTTTGCCACATAAAGTACAAACAAAAACAGCACAGCTAAATGCAGACTTTGACGATAGTGAGACTCACCATCAGTAATACTGCGCAGCGGCATGTTGTTTCTGTACCAGGTAATGGTCGGCTTAGGGTATCCATTTTTCACCTCGCAAGTGCCGACCTATGGAAAGGGGGGTTCAAACAGGAGGATAACACCTGATTAGTTTGTAATTTTCAAAGGTTCTTTTTTGTGATCAAAGACCTGAATACCTTTGAAGGTTCATCATCAACTGATATTCCTTTTTCCGCACGTTCAATCGTGGGAAAATCTGGTGTTTCTGACGGTAAAAAAAACGAAAAAAAAAAACAATGTAAGGAGAAGGAAAGATGTCCGACATTCTGTCAGGTAATCTTGACGTCTATAAGTCTCAGCACTCTGATGCCTCACTGCTGGATCCAAGCTTAAAAGACATCATATAAGGAAGTAACTGCAAACGCAGTTACTTCCTTATATGATGGAATTTGGTTAGATTTGCAGTTACTGCAAATCTTTATGTGTGTTAATCTCAGCAATCAGGCTGCAGTAAATCTTACTAAACACTCTCAGCCTTGTGCGTCCTTCCCCGGTCCCGTCAGTGAGGCTCCGGACGTGACAGACGAACTCCACCTCGTCGTGCAGCTGCACATCACTGATGGTCAGAACCCCACCGGCGGTTCCGTTGTTCTCCACTGCGATCCGATCGGTGTACGGAGTGTTTTTCACTACCCTCTTCTCCATGCTGTCCTGGTTGTAGATTAGGTGGCTTTTTCCTGAGGATATTACCTGCAGGTTCACACACATCAATGTGCACGTAAGGAAGCTTGTATCTCGCTCAGCGTGTCAATAGCAGTGGTTCGATGAAACTCACGTAGAACCACTGGACGATCATGCCGCCGCTGCCGTCGTCCGACGTGACCGTGCAGGGGATCCGAGCCGTGTCTCCGTGAAAAACCTGTACTTCCTCCTCCATTGTTACCTCCACAGCGGCCCTAGCTGAAGGAGAGAAGGGAAAAATGTTTGTAGTTTTTATGCCTGCATTCCCAAAGAGAGTTCGCATTAAATTTTTATTCTGTTTCCGAAGGACAAAAGGCCAAACAGTTTGTTAAATCTCTCTTTTTCGCTCACGGCTGCAGTTTTTACATCGGTCCACCACAATTGGACAATGTACAAGTTGTCCAGAAGACAGTGTTGGACATAGTAAAACTTAAAGCCCCAAGGTAAGATAAGGCAATGCAAGGCAAGACAAATTTATTTATATAGCACAATTCAGTACAAAGACAACGCAAAGTGCTTTACATGATTAAAATATAGCAAAATAAAACAGAATAAAAGCAAGTAGGAATAAAATTTAGATAGAAAAAAGAACAAAAAAGTGGTGATTCAGTTAACTAGAACAGTTGAAGGCAATCTTAACAAATGTGTTTTTAATCTTGATTTAAAGGAACTCAGGCTTTCCGCACTTTTACAATTTTCTGTAAGTTTGTTCCAGATAAGTGGAGCATAGGAACTAAATGCTGCTTCTCCATGTTTAGTTCTGGTTCTTGGTATGCAGAGTGGGCTGGAGCCAGAAGACCTGAGTGGTCTGGAGGGTTGATACACCAATAACAAGTCTGTGATGTATTTAGGTGCTAAGCCATTTAGGGATTTATAGAATAACAGAAGGATTTTAAAGTCTATTCTCTGAGATACAGGGAGCCAGTGTAAGGACTTTAGAACTGGTGTGATGTGCTCTACTTTCTTAGTCTTAGTGAGGACGCAGGCAGCAGCGTTCTGGATCAGCTGATCAGATACTGAAATGATATATACCCCAAATAGCCCCCGTTTAAGTCTTCTGGTGGGATTTCTTTGATATAAAAAGTGATTTTATTTGTATGGATTACATGTGTTTGATCATTTACATTGATCAAACGCGCTCTTCCTTCTCTTATCAGCACATATTTTAAATGAGCCACGCTGAAAACAATTTCAGAAATAAAAGACTTTAAAAAATGGGAAACAAAAAGTATTCAAAGTCAATGAAACTTGAAATTCAATGTATTTTGTTATGACTTTCTAGTATATACTAGCACAATGTAGGGCAAAATAAATGTATTGAAAGGATTTAATTTTTTGTTTTTCAACAAATAAAGACCAAAAAGTAAGGCTTGCATTTGTATCGAGCTCTTTTTGCTGGATACTTGGGAGAATCACCTTTTGCTGTAATTGCAATACTATGTTAGGGATAATGTCTCGACCAGCTAGAGACAAAACTTTTGCCTAATTCCCCTTTGCTCAACCAATAAACTTAGTCATATTACATGCAGAGTGTCTGCAAACATCTATTTTCTGATCTTGCCACAGATTATCACTTTAGATTCAGGTCTGAATTTGTACTGGTCCGATTTATTCGCAAAAATGCTTTGACTTAATGGATCCTGTTGAAGCTCTGGTTGCTTGTTTAGGTTCTGCTGTAAGAAATCCTCTGTCCAAGTCTCAAGAGTTTTGCACCATTTTAACTGCGCGGCGTTACATTTCTACATGTACAGACCTCAAGGAAGAAATAGGGTTGGGGGGAGTAATGGTCAGTAAAAAGAAGAAGAAGAGAGCTGCTATGACAGGAATGAGAAGCCCACCCATGTCCACATAAATGTGCCACATTCCAACATGGCACCCTCACACAGGAAGAAAGGCCTGATTTACAGGCAGCATAGTAGCACCACTGTTCCTTCATGATCTGTCTGTGAGGAACGAACGCTTTTCCCCTTCAGGGTCCCCTAAATTGACACATCCTTTTAGTCCATGGGGGGACCCTCAATTATACTTGGAGTTACATTGTTTGAGTAAATATGTAGGAGTTCAGGCTAGAGAAAAAGCCTGGACATCAAGCCTATAAATTGCTGCAATGAGCACAACAGAACTCTGTGGAAAGCACCTTATTGGACAAGAAAATGCCATTTTATGGTCGTCAAACTTGTCTTTTGTCTTTCCTAAAATTGCGTTTTTCTCTGCTTTTTCCTAAATTACCTGGTACAAATTGGACTAAAAGAGGAACTCAATTCCGAAAGAAATACTTTAGAAAACAAAACCAAAACCAGAAGTTCTTTTTTTTTTATCGAATGACAATATGAGCAGTTAGATCTATTGTACGTTTTCCTGTAATTATGTCAGTATGTGAAACACATTTATGCTTTACTTCTTTCCTGGACTAATTTTCTAATTTCGGCAGCAAAAAAAAAAAACACCCAGCATGAATTCCTCCCTCCTTCTGCATTAGCCCACCTGTCTCTCGCTCAGCTGTGTGTCGCTGTTTACTCTTGGCTAATGGAGCTGGATGGATGCTTTCCTGGTAAAGAAATCCAATTAGTTTCTACGACATAGACATTTCCTGGCCATTAACGATGGAAGAGCAACGCTCTGGACTGACTCGTCCAGGTCCCAACCCCCCCATCTATGAACTGCAGCACCTGCAAGAAAAACACTGCTGTTCCAAAACTCCCTCTTTATTACGTCTGACAGCTGCATCATCTTTCATTAAGAATTTGACCAGCATTTATGTCTATGAAGCACCCGTCAGAGGTGCTGCAGGGCCTAGGTTCAATTCCTGTTGCAATAAACACACGTTGGATAGCGTGTGTCAATCACTGTGACAGAAAAAGAGCTGAGCATCTTCCTTCTTGGCAGCAGCCTCTTCCTTTTCAAAAGCATCTATTATCTCCCTCGAAAGGACACTTTAAGTTCTGGATGGACTCTTATTGGATGTGGAGGCAAAACTACTCTCTGTTTTAAGCATCTGACAGCCGTATTTCTCAAATAATCAATAGATCAGAAGTTTAAATCGACCGGTGATGGGTCAGAAAATTAGAAATCCAATATTTTATCCAACCACTGAATGCACTATATCTAAGTGCAACAATGCTTTTTGGTAGGGCTGGACAATAATTCAATAAAAATATGTTTGGATCGACAGACGTATATCGATGATAGAAAAAAAGGGTCAACAAAAAGTTTGATAGAATAAAGTTTTCCTTCCTTTTAAATTCTAGCCTACAGTCATTACATCCTCCCAACCAATCATAAATGCAGACCCAGGAACGCTCCGCCCCCAAGCTCCGCCCCCTTCAAAGAGTTCAGAGAGCAAATGTTCTTTTTCATTTTTTAAATACTTGTAGTTTTGGTAAAAAGTTGGTTGAATAAAGGATTAAGTTTAAATTCAGTGTTTGCGTGTTCTGTATCTAAAACTAGGTCCCCAAGCAACAGCATAAAACGGCCAGGGCTGCACTCAAAATATATGTTTTGAATTTGTTGATAATTATCGATATCAATCAATATGATCAATATGCTTTTTTTTCTCTATATTATCCAACCCTACTTTTCAGTGTGGTGGTTGTTACTGCAAGAAAGTTAGCTATTTTCTATGTTAGCAAGGATAAAAAAAAAAAGCTTTATTTTCTGTAACATGTCCAGATGTGGAGAGCAAGAGAGGGCAACACTTCCAGCACTTCTTACTGAAGTGTCCTAGAATAAAAACTGATTGCTGGGCTTCTCCAGAGATTTATCAGAAGAATTGATGCTTTTGAATAGGGCAGGTTGGAAACAGATTGCTGGACGCCTTGCCTTGGAGCAGACGGTCATTCATAAGACCGCCCACCCTTAAGAAACTCTTAAGAAACTTCCAAAAAGGATATTTATTTTCTACAGGACAGCTGCTTCTTTTAAACAGAGAAGGAGACATCAAGACACAACTGAAAACTCAACTTAGTACATCAAAGTTGTGCTGTCTTATCTTTTTGAAGAGTTTGAAAACGAACCACGCTTTGTTTGAAAATAATAGGGAAGTCTGTTTAGCTGCAGAGCTGTGTAACACGGACTGCTCTCTCTCACACAAACCTACACACAGGGATGCAACCTCTGGTCCTTATATAAATAATTTATAGTTGCTCATAATTAAAGGTTTTGCGAGGGACTCCTGTATAGTTGCAATAAAAGCATCAATGACAATCACATAGCAACATAACAAATACGCTTTTTTGCTCAAATATTAAGCTGAACACAGCTTTTGCTTATTTTGAGAAATCTTGAAAAGAGCTGCGTTTTGATTTTGAGCACTACTACAGTAAATTTTGAGGTGCGCTAAAACATAATAAAAAGTTATTAAGCTGTAGTCTTCTGAAGGAGCAAATGAGAAGACTGGCTTGAGCACATTTAGACAGATGATGACCAGCTTTGCTTGACTTATCAGCCACACGCTTTGTTGGCATAAAGTTTAAATTCAGGAGTTCACTAGATGTGTGGCGGCTTGTTTATGAGGTAGAAAAGCCATCAGAAAGCCAATTAATTTTCTGGTAGCTTCCCATGACCCCAGATTCCTGCAACAGATGGTGTGGCTAACATAAAAGCTGTGGTTCAAATTTCACAAAACGGCTTTTGTCTATGGACCCCATCCAACTAATTGTCAAAGTTTAGTTAGTTTAGTGTGTGTTGAACAAATTTGTTTGGAACATGGCCAGGCCTTCCCTTGCAACTTTAATTCATCATAAATTTCCACCATTGGTTTTGAATGTTGAGAAAAACAAAACAATAAAGTACATAACCGAGATCAGCTTTAGCTAAAAATAGAAAAACAACATAATCCTTTAAGGCCAAAGGAATACTCCCAGAATACAGCAAAGAAATAATTATTTTGAACAAGGAGGGTTTTCTCAGCTTTTAGTGGGAGAAGTTAGAAATTAGGCTTGACAAGGTAATCTTTTTGCATTTCATGAATTCTACAAATGTTTGTAAAATAAAGTTTTCCAACATGTTAGGCGTGCGCTGAAAACAATGACGTTATGGATAAATCCCTGTGGTTGCATCAAGCTATAAAGAGGCTGGAAACAAGCAAATGTTGCATCCGGTCCTAATGGGCTGCAATGAAAAGGATGGACGAAAGATGAAAAAATGAGCTAAGGAGAATACCAGGAGCTCAGGGGGTTTCTGGAAAGTCATAATATCCTAATATTTTACAAGTTCACAAAAGAGATTCATTTCACAGCTATTTGATAACGGGACTGGTTGCATAATTTAAAGAACCAGAAAATGAGGTGCTATGAAAGATGAGCCATCTTAAAGCCAGCAGTGAGCGCGCTCCTTACAGAGGTGGAGCCAGACGGCAGAAGATAAGACAACCTCGACAGGAAGTAATTTCACAGACAGCTTGTTTCCAGACTGTTTCTTTCAGTGATAACAAAGCTCTGTATATTTCCTCACCTACAGCCATGGACATGTTAATCTTTTTTATTGCTTACTGGAGATCAGTTTAACGCGTTTCTATAACTTTTTAAATGCTTTTAAAAAGGCATTCATACCCAATATTTACATCGTCAAACCTTCTGCATTCACACCGGAAAACTTTTGGAGCCTAATAATAATAATAATAATAATAATAATAATAATAATAATAATAATAATAATAATAATAATAATAATAATAAATAATATATAAAACTGATATATAAAACAGTCCCTCCTTTGCTATGCAGCCCCTAAATAGTTCTGGTACAACCACCTTTAGAAGTGTCACATTATCTGTCAGTTTTTCTGAAAGGAAAGCTGCAGAAGCTGCAGCACCACTGAGTAGGAGGCATCTCACCATGAAGCCCAAGGAGTTCTCCAAACAAGTCAGGGTTAAAGTTGTTTAGAAGTACAAGTCAGGGTAGGGTTCAATAAAAAAATACATATCTAAATCATTGATATTCCTCCAGAGCACCATCAAATCCATTTTCTTCAAATGGAAAGCACATGGAACCACAACAGACTTGGCAAGAGAGAGCTGCCCACCAGAACTCAGACACCAGGCAAAGAGGGTGTTAATCAGAGAGGCTAAGGTAAAGGTAACCAAAGGTAACCCTGAAGGAGCTGCAGAGCTCCACAGCAGAGGGGGGGAGGGGGAATCTGTCCACAATCAGGCGTACGTACTCCATAGAGCTGGGCTTTATGGAAAAGTGGCCAGAAAAAAGTCCCTTACTTAGTAACACTAAGTGTTACTTAGTGTTAAAGTCAAGAAGACATGTCTTGAGTTTACCAAATGGCGTGTGAGCATCTCTCCAAATGTATGAAGGAAGGTGCTCTGGTCAGATGAGACTAAAATATAACTTTTCAGCCACCAAGGAAAACGTTACGTAGGGCACAAACCCAACCAATCCCATCATCACCAAGAACACCATCCCCACAGCGACCGGAACAAGTTTTGTGCGGAGCGGAGCGGGGGGGGTCTGCATCGACGCCGTCGGTGAAGTCGCTTCTCGTTTCAAAGTATCCATGTATTTTTGCCTGTTTTTCCCTGCCATTCACTATATGCGCGCGAGAAAGCAACAACAAAAAACCGCGTGTCAACGTCAAATAAACGCAAGCATATCGAGTTAGCAAGCATTTCAGTTTAAAGTTCTTCCAGCATCTAATATGTACGGTGGCCCTGAGGTGCAAAGCGCTACAACTTTAAGGAAAGCACCCCAACATTAATGAAAGCGCTACAACTTTAAGGAAAGCACCCCAACATTAATGAAAGCGCTACAACTTTAAGGAAAGCACCCCAACTTTAAGGAAAGCGCTACAACATTTAGGAAAGCGCTACAACAATAAGGAAAGCACTCCAACATTAACAAAAATATTACAACATTAACAAAAGCACTTCAACATTAACGAAAGCACTCCAACAATAACGAAAGCGCTGCAACATTTAGGAAAGCGCTACAACATTAACAAACCGGAAGAGGTACGTCCCAGTGGGAGACCTAAGAAATCGCTGATTGGACTACAGCTCGTTTTTACTTTTGAACCGAAAGTATTTCTGGCTTTACTGTGTTTTTTAAAAACATGAATGTTATCGGTGATCCAAACCGTAAGATGCAGTCTAAAACGCCACTTAGTCTGTTTATAAGTTTCGCTTTTATTCATTATGCTTTTTTTTTAACTACGTGCGCTGTGTTTCTGTACCTCAACGCTCTGGTCTGCTCCTCTCCCCTCGGACCCAGGGGCTTTTATCAGCGGCAGCCTTATCACTACGTTTAATGTCTCTCCACTCCTACCAAAATGTCCTAATTAAAATCAATAGGAGTGTCCGTAGCTGTGTTTCATGCTATTTTCTTTTTAACGACACAGAACCAGTGGCGCTTCGGTGGGCGTGCTGCCTTGGCTTGAATTCAGGTGCGCAAAATTACGTTACATATAATTTAGGTGTGCACTTTTAAGGGTCATTTCAACAAGCTTGTAACATCGGAGCTTCAGTTCAGACCCAATATTCATTCTCTTCCCTCTGAAGGAGCCCTATACAGTCTTTATTTATGCTTTTCCCCCACTGTTATCCCTCGCGCGCAGCGCACCAGGGTAAAATAGAGCAGCTGCGGATCATGCGTAAAGACGCAGCGTGAACGACGCAGCCCTGTATGCTTTAAGGGTTACAGCTTAGGGGAAAATGTTGGACCTTTTAGGCTTGATCAAACTCCGCCTCATTCACAAATGAGACCAACATGGATAGATTAATGATAAGCTGTAGTTTCATTATCAACTACGATAACATAAAATCTGTTTGGGGGGGGGGGGGGGGGGGGTCTTTACGCATGATCCGCAGCTGCTTTATTTTACCCTGGTGCGCTGCGCGCGAGGGATAACAGTGGGGGGAAATGCATAAATAAAGACTGTATAGGGCTCCTTTAGAGGGAAGAGAATGAATATTGGGTCTGAACTGAAGCTCCGATGTTACAAGCTTGTTGAAATGACCCTTAAAAGTGCACACCTAAATTATATGTAACGTAATTTTGCGCACCTGAATTCAAGCCAAGGCAGCACGCCCACCGAAGCGCCACTGGTTCTGTGTCGTTAAAAAGAAAATAGCATGAAACACAGCTACGGACTCTCCTATTGATTTTAATTAGGACATTTTGGTAGGAGTGGAGAGAGACATTAAACGTAGTGATAAGGCTGCCGCTGATAAAAGCCCCTGGGTCCGAGGGGAGGGAGGGGAGAGGAGCAGACCAGAGCGCTGATGCACAGAAACACAGCGCACGTAGTTAAAAAAAAAGCAGAATTAATAAAAACGATACTTATAAACAGACTAAGTGGCGTTTTAGACTGCATCTTATGGTTTGGATCACCGAGAACATTCATGTTTTTAAAAAACACAGTAAAGCCAGAAATACTTTCGGTTCAAAAGTAAAAACGAGCTGTAGTCCAATCAGCGATTTCTTAGGTCTCCCACTGGGACGTACCTCTTCCGGTTTGTTAATGTTGTAGCGCTTTCCTAAATGTTGCAGCGCTTTCCTAAATGTTGTAGCGCTTTTGTTATTGTTGGAGTGCTTTCGTTAATGTTGAAGTGCTTTTGTTAATGTTGTAATATTTTTGTTAATGTTGGAGTGCTTTCCTTATTGTTGTAGCGCTTTCATTAATGTTGGAGTGCTTTCCTTAAAGTTGTAGCGCTTTGCACCTCAGGGCCACCGTAAATATGACAGAAACAAGTTAGTTGGAACCACTGCCAAGTTAAACTTTGGTATTGAACATAAAATGGTAATGCTGCTCCCTGCTGTTACCTCAGAAATTGCCTGTTTTTGGTAGATTTTTTCCCCATAAAGAGAATTCCCTGTCAGTGGCAATAAGCTTTAATTTATTATTATTGCTATTTTTTGTTTTACATGTTTAAGTTGAGCTTTACACTAAATATGTGTTACAAATGTTACAACACTTTTGTTCATATGGCAGCAGAACATTAAAATAAAAGTGCTCTTTACACTACTTTTGAATTCATTCTTGGAGTTTGTAAATACAATGCGATTAATCGCGATTAATCGCGATTAATCAGTGCGATTAATCGCGATTAAATATTTTAATCGTTGCCCAGCCCTAATATATATATATATATATATATACATACATACAGTTTCTACGACATAGACATTTCCTGGCCATTAACGAGGGAAGAGCAACGCTCTGGACTGACTCGCCCAGGTCCCAACCCCCCATCTATGAACTGCAACACCTGCAAGAAAAATATTGCTCTTCCAAAACTTCCTCTTTATTACGTCTGACAGCTGCATCATCTTTGATTGGGCTTAACATGTCATGACATGGGATACGTGATCAATAACATTGCTTCAAAAAGCACATGAAAGATGTAAAATGATGAAGAAAGATAAAAAAAACAAAGAAATGTGAAAATAAAGACAAACTAAAGCCTTCTTGCGTGTGCGGCCATTTTTGGTGCAATGGAGATGGGTGCAAGTTTTTCCTCGTAGACGGGAATCCTGACCTCAACCACATCTGCCCCTCTTTTATAGCAGTCACTCAGCTAATCATATTAATAGCATGAATTCAGCTCACTCTGTCTTGTACTCTGTCACAAACACAAATATAGATAGCCGATTTATTATAAAGTGACTTTTCAAACTAATACGGCACATGAGTCGATCTGCATCTCAACACTCTGCACAATCATTTAAGCCTAAAGGGAACTGAAGCTGCAAACTTCAGAAGACGCAGCATATGTGTCCCTGCCAAAACCTTCGTCCAGGACCAGAAGAAAACAGAGAAACACCTCTGAGTGCTTTCCAGGCGCAGCAGTCATCTCTCTGACAGGCAGACTGATGAGATGAGGCGTGCGGAGCTCAAAGGATGGGATCTGTTTTGACTTTGTCCCTGTGATGGTTTCAATAACAGTCTGCCGTCAACCTGCCGTCCTCCTGCTCCGCTCCGCTCTGGCACAGAGCCCAGACCACAGATGGCCATCAGTGAGGCAGAGAGGAGGACGCTCACCTTCAGCACATTCACTGCCATTCACAGCACATTACTGTCCAGAGCTCTAATTGATTTAAAAAGCACCGAGGGCTCAGATGCCCAGTGAGGCTACACAATTACAGCAACAAAAACCTCTGAAAGTTCCTGCTATTTTTAAAAAGGTTTCTCTGGTTTGGCCAAACATGTTTCACTGGTCAGTTTTCATGTTTGTGTTTTCGTTTCCTGCCACTAGAGGGGCTGAAACAGTTATGTGCGGAAAACTGAAATGAACAAAGGTCTGAGAACTACTGTGATGTAAATAGAAAATGAAGGAAGGCGGAAATCACTACATTAACTTTAAACACAGGATATACATTCTGTGTCGTGTAATCTTCCTGTCATATCTCATGTTTGGCTTAAAATAACTGGAACAACTTGGAGAGGAGCTGATTTTCCACTATGATTTTTACTGGCTAAAGCAAGTAATCACACTGACGTACACATTTTACTGGATATGTAGATTTCATATTCTAATCCTTAACTTTTTAATAGGCTTTAATTGCTAGAGATTGCATTTGTTTCATCATTTGTCTTGACCATCAAATCCATGAACATTGACTCCTTCTCCCCTTTAAAAAAAATGTAATATCTTATTAATAACATCATAAGATGGAAGTTGTTTACTTTATTTAGATGTGGCAGATCTAAGCCATTATGACGCATCTTTAAACAAGAACTAAGCATCTGTTAAACCTTTTACTGAACAACCACAAGCAAAAAAACGCTTTCTTAGCTCTTCTCTCAGTTAAGGCGGCTCTTTGCTGCTGTAGTTTGCAAGTTAATTTTTTTGTTCTATTCGTTTTTCTTCTCCTTTTGTTTTATCTGTTGAAATGCGATTGCATATATGAGAATTTGTTTCAGCTGATGTGTGATTTGTTTGGTTATTGTAAGGTTTAGCAGAGACTGATTTATTATATATTTTTTGCATTTTTTTTGCTTTTTGGGAATGCCACTTTTCTTCTAAATAAAAAAAGAAATAGAAACAGCAGCAGAAGAAGACGCGGCATAGCGGGATATTCTTTGGCAGATTCCTTCATTTCTGTGGTTTTCACAGACAGTAATTAAACAGCTTATCTACAACCACTCACTTTCAAACCGTCTAACAGACTGCGACCAGTCCCGAGGAGTATCTTGCGCTTGATTTACAGAGTTTATTTCCAACACTGACTTAACCTCATTGCAAAAGCTTCAGGTTTTCTAAACATGAACTTGGGTGTTGTTCTGTCCGCTTCCCTGTCCCCGAAAAGCGCTAGCAGCACATGAGCAGATTCATTTCAGATTCGTAACGGTTCTTCAAGACTGCAGGGGAATAACATTTAACCATGAATAGCTCCTGGAAGAAAAAGGGCTAAATACTTTGGATCTCAACATACCTATGTTGTGTGCTGCTCTTTGTGTGCATTTCTGATAGAGAGGTCATGGCAATGCATTTTTTTCAAAAGGGCGTCATTCACCCAGCAATCATGCCTGTCATTTGGCAAACATTGCCAGCAACTCAGACTATCTCAGCCAGTAGGATGTCTGCAGGTAAAAACTCTCCCAAAAGCAAACAGAAATCAATAAACAGATGGAAATGTGAGAGATTTCAAGCCTAAATGTTTTGGAAAGTGCAAAACGTTTTGGTCCATATCAGCGTGCTCGGATCTGACCTGAACTACAGACCCGACTCAAGCAGTAAACACATCATTACACGGTGAGCCGGGGAGCACATGACTATCTTCCAAGTCTGCTGTGTCTCATTCACGTGTTTCCCCAAAAAAAAAAAAAAAAAAAACATTCAATGAATGAAAAGCTGATTTTTTCCCCCCGTCCTCCACTGCATGGAGCAGACATGAGCTCGTTTATACTAAAGACGGAGCGCGCCGTTCTGTTTGCATTACAGCGTCTTCATGTAATCAGTGCCTTCGGACACTAGGTTTGATTTTTACGTCGCTGCATTAATATTTACATAGCGCATATTTCCCTGCTTAGACTCTTATTCATGAAAAGAATCGCCTGATTGCAACTGCAAAAAAAAAAAAGAAGAGAAAAATAAAAAAGACTGAAGCTCCTCTGAATCAGACATGTTGGCAGTGAAGGTTATGTTGACGAGAAGCATAGTGATGCCTTTTTTTATGTGCCTGGGTGTAATGGGTCATGAACCAAGATTAAATTTCCATTATCCACTCATTATCTTGTCAAGTGACTGTGCAGCTGCCGCGCAAACACGAAGCCGGACAGCAGAATCACAATTACTGTCATCCTAAAAATAATGAGCCCTGCGTTACACTGGATCACAGATAAAATCTCCGTGTTTATTCTCCTGGTAGTCTGGGTTTGAATGCAGAATCCATGCCCCTATATGCTGATTTAATGAAATGGCGACGCTGTGACATGGTTTTTTAGCCCTGTCACATCGAAGAATAACAACAGCCTCGCACGCTTGTTTGGTTACACGATAGAGCAAACTTACAGTACACTGACCCGGCTGGGCATCAGAAATAGCAGCCAGGACATGAGAGAGAGGGAGCATGGGAAAACAGTGGCTCCGTCGGGCTGTGGTTTATACGGACGTACAGTAAATAAGTCTGACAGCAGTAGGAAGAGTGAAGACTGGCTCGCGAGGGTAAAGATATGGATCTACTGGAGGATGAAACATCTCTCAGTGCCGTCGCTGGATTTCTCCTTTTATTTATTAGAAAACCATTAATTTTAGACGATTTTCATCTGCACAAGACATTAGGCTTGACGCTTCTCTTGTCCTCCACTCTGCCTCTTTTCCAATGGTTTGAAGCATTCACTGCATAATAACCTTTGAGAGGCAGATTCAATTACTGAACTAAATTAAAGACGACGCAGCGTCAAAACGATGAGCTCTGAAAGACTTGGTTGCCTTCCACAGCCAAATTTCCACGGTTCTCAGTTATTTTTTGCCCGCTTTTAAATAGTGTATAAATCTTTACTGTGAATTTATTACGGAACGATCAAAAACCAAAGACGTGAATGAAGTTCCTGTGGACGGGCAGAAGGACAGACAGAGGTTCTCATGCAAAATTAGGGGACGAAAATAAAAAAGCAAGGCAAAGGGTCCAGGCACAAATCAGATAAAACAATTAAAATCATCTTCATTTGTCACTGCAGCACACATTCCAGCGAAATTTGTCCACAGGCCATCCTTTTTGGAGCACTTTGCTGCCACAGTAGGGTCTTGCTCAGTGACCCAGAGTGGCAGTCTGTGGGATTTCAACTTGGGAACTTGGAGCCTGCCCTAACCATTAGGCCGGCACTCCCAACAAAACTAAACCATGACACTAGCGCCGCCGTGGCTTAGGCTTTTTAAATTTAAAAACATACATTTCCCTACACAAATGTAATTCTTCTCAATGAAAAGACTGACGACCTGTCCAGGATGGACCACGGCTCTCACCTAGGGATGCATGGATGGATGGATGGATGGATGGATGGATGGATGGATGGATGGATGGATAAATGCATGGATGGATGGATGGATGGATGGATGGATGGATGGATGGATGGATGGATGGATGGATGGATAAATGCATGGATGGATGGATGGATGGATGGATAAATGCATGGATGGATGGATGGATGGATGGATGGATGCATGGATTAATGGATGGATGGATGCATGGATTGAGGGATGGATGGATGGATGGATGGATGGATGGATGGATGGATGGATGGATGGATGGATGGATGGATGGATGGATGGATGGATGGATGGATGGATGGATGGATGGAACAAACATTTAGACAAGAAAAGAAATAATCCATATTTTATTCCCATGCTTGTCCAGTCCTGGGACATACTTGAATCACCTTTTCCGCCCTGTGTGAGAACCCCGACTTTGAAATAAGTATAAAAGACAAAAGTCAACTTCCTTCTTGAAAGCAAAGTTGAATGAATTAGGGATGGCTCAATACATTTGCACATCTGGATATCTCTGAGATATCAGCTCTCCTTCAGGTCTGGAAGTTGACACAGACAGAGTTTACTTCGAGAAACCAGAGCTGCAGCCGGTCAGCGGTCCATCTCAACGCCATCTTTTGCGCGGCGGTCCCACCCAGCCACCCACTTCTAAACAGGGAAGAGGAATGTAATGAGAAACTCTTGAAGACACAAACACTGCGGTCCTTGTCACATGTTCATCAATCACATCCGTGCAGCACCCTGAGGCCTTTTGACACGCATGCACAGACACGCATGTCTCACATAAGATTTAGAGCTCAGACGCCTCTCACTGCTCCATGAATCGCCCTCAGCGCTCTCCACTCTGAAACGCCATGAATGGGTCACTAAAATGAAAGGATGACTGATTTTAATAAATATACTTAATGTGTGGCCATTTTTTATGTCGTGACACTTTTTATGTCTAACAATTGAGCTTAGTCTCTTTGATATAGAGCTCACAGCGCTGCTGGACTTTTCCCATAACCCCCTGGAAACAAACTCCTTGGACTCTTTTCACAAGTTTGAAATGTTTGGAGTCATTCACGACTCTACGGTGTTGCACTTATATGGGTCAGGCTAAGCTTTTTACATACTTAAAAAACTTTATTTTCACTATGCAGTGAATGCTGTCCTACAGCACAAAACAAAAATAGCATCTGGAAACTGGACTCCATGACCCTTCTGGAAGAATCGGAGGTGCATCCAGAAAATAGTCGTAGAATTAAAAAAAAAAAAAAAAAAAGTTCCTGTATGAATTTTCCAACAACACAGTAAACTTATGTCAACAAAGTCCGCTTGATCCAATAAATGTTTAACAGTGCTCAGTCAGGGCTGACACAACTGGTCAGATAAATCAGTTTTAATATTTTGTCAACATCACTGTTTTCAGTCAACACAGTTTTCGTAGATCCATCTTTTTAAGATGTTCTCTGCCCCGCTGTGTGTGGGGTGTAGCCCCAGGCTGCAGTCTATAGACGTCCTGCGTGTGTTATCCTGATTGATTGAAGAAAAAACTCATGCAAAAACAGACAGCCATGACTCACCAACCTGTAGGACCACTAAAATCATGCAAATATATTGATTTACTATAGAAACATATTCATTTGTGATTTTTGTCGCCTGTTCATGTTATGCAGGGCCAGACCCAGACAACTATAGGGGGCCCTTGAAATCTGATTGGGCCCCCGAGGTGATTGACATGTCACACCATCATGTGACTCCTGGACAGTAGTTGGCGCTATGTAACACAAAGGGTGGGTTGGCAACCCACCCAACCAGAGGAAGAACTTTACGGGCATAAATTAGAGAGAGGGCGTAGCATCAGTCAAGAACTTTAGAAAGAATGGCAGAACAGGTGAGGATTGGGAAGAGAATTAATGTGGTTTTATAGGATCAAAAAGGCAGCAGGAGAAATGATAGATGGAAGAAGAAGCAGAAAGAAGGAACGATTACTGTAATAACAAGACTAGGATTTAGACATACGAACTTAATGATATACTTTTGAAAAAACAAAAGTATAAAACAAAAATTATGACCACTGTGGAGAGGATGGAACTACATAACATGTTATGCATGTGCCAAGTTATGTTTTACGTTTATTTTTTTTATTTTTTTGTTGCATTAATAAACTGCAAATTAAATTCCCAAATCTCATCTCCATTGTGCCTGATACTTAAATATATGTAACGATTAGAAACTCTACAACCTACACAGAAAATGCTGCTCCAACTTAAATAAATTGCTTTAATTGGTCATAAGTAACTGAATTAAAGTTATGCTACTTAATTTATTTACAGTGGTTTAACTTGACAACTTATAAACTACCTGAATTTAGTTGGATCAACCTACTTCAATTACTTGGTACCAATTGAAGCAATTCAATTAAGTTGGAGCTGCATTATCTTTTTAGAGTGCAATTGCAAATAATTGTTTGAAAAAACAAATTCATTGTCATAGTCTGTAGACCCCCTGAGATAACTTTGGACTCCCTCTGCCCCCCCCCCTAACAAGAAAAGTTTAGCTCCGCCCCTGATGCCATGACCCAGAGCTGCTCCCTCATCAGAGCCTTTGGAGTTTATCAAGTTAAACTGTAAGACAACTGATGTTAAATTACTGTTAGATTTTATAAAAAATATTTGCCCTCAGCGCATCTTTTAGTTGACCAGTTTCAGATGTCTGATCTACCGAGCAGCAGTTATTATTCCCCCATATCTACAGCTAAATACAGCTTGTTAAGCTTTAACCAAACACACATTTAGCAGTGAAAACTATAATATACTGACAATACTACAGTCCAACTTACCCAGCTTTAAAACTGCAGCAGATTATCAAAATACACGCTGTCTATGAACACCATGAGAAAAGAAATTTATCATTTTATACCATGATTTGTTTGCTTTCACACTGCCATGTGTACACAGAGCGGTTCAGGGTAAAGTAATCAAACGTCCAGATGCAGAACGTTTGCGCTCTGAGATAATACTCTTGAATCAATCTGGAAACATTAAATAGTTAATCTGTCACAACTTCTTTGCAAAGGCCAATACATGCACCACGAGAACAGATGCACTGTTTCTCTCTCAGAGCTCCACGGACTAAATGGCATCGTTCGGTTATTGCAGCCGTGATTTTGGAGCTGTTGCAGCTTGTTCTTGACAATATTCACAACTTCTATTGTGTGTGACTTCTGAAAAATGTGAAGCGCTTGAGTTAAAGCTCTGCACATTAGCTCTTGTTTAGTATGTCATGTCGTTGCCAGCAAAGAGTTAGTTCTTGCAGCTTCAAGTAAAAAGACCAATATATCTGTTCTTGCAGGGAATGTATTAGCCTTAAAGCAATACTTTTTTTTACGATTCCTTTCTGGAATGACAATATAAATATTTGATGGGTCTATAAAGGGGGATTTGGATGCTCTGCCAGGTTTACAGGTTTAACACCGAAGCGACGCGTGATCCCTGATCGTCGGATGCCACGAATCTATTGAAAGGAAGCCATTTGTGATGGAAAAAAAAAACATGTTGCTAAAATCTCATGACTGGCTTAAGCGTTGCTTTACAGAATCTCATGACCTTTAGTTATGTCTTTATATTATTATTCTTATGTGTGGAATAGGTCTGCTTCGCCATTCGCAGAGGAGAACAGATAAACAAGAAGTCAGTTCTCACCGTAATTTACTGAGAAGTTGGTTTCCCACAGTTTGTCTCGGAATATTTTCACACCCCTCCTTTCCTGAGCAGAAGGGACATGTAACATCTGCGTAAGCTGGAGCGACTCTCTGATGGAGATGCTGGGGAAACATATCGCTCTCATCTTGAAAGATCAATTAACAGACCTGACTGAGTGGTTCTTGTCGTAACAGGGCTTTGGGTAATCTCCTTTTTCTGCAACAATTTTGGCCACCCTGCTGGCAAAGTCCCTGTTAGTGAGCACCTTAGACACAAGGCTCCAGCCTCCTACCTCGCGTTGACATTAGGAGAAGGGAGGGCTGCTCGTCAGCTCCACGGTCTCCAGCGCTGGGATCAACGGACCCAAAATCCATTATTGTCTGGTGAGACTCACTCTGTGTAATAAATTATCCCATTACAATTAAATACTCAAAATTAGATTTCTACTTTGGGAAATACAGAGAGAGAGGTGATTTTTTTTTAATTATTTGTAACCAGGGTTAACATTGAAGCAGGAGCTAAAAATCCCAGAAGGTTTAAGTCCTTTATAAAATAGTAAAGGCCCCTTTAAACTTTAGATAAAGTTTTATAGGTGCTAACTGGGATTTAGGCATGTATAATCCTGGTGGTCGACCTTTACAGGAAATAAAAGCCTCTGTTTTCATTTGAACAGGTTTTAGAGGCAGCGCAGCCAGGGCGGAGCTGATCTTCTGGGGGAGATAAATCATAGTGAAAAGACTTTTATGGCAATTAAGGCTCCTCTTTAACTTTAACAGGTTTTCCGGGGGCAGAGCGGCCCTCGCGAGCTGATTCGCTGGGATTTTTAGTGAAGACGTCTGCAAAATAGAAGTGGGCATCCTACCGATTTCAGAAGAAAAGTTACTTCAGGTTGTTCCAAAGCCACGTCTCCTCCCCAGGACATGGAGGAAAGTTTTAATTTCAATACAGGGGGGAAGTTCTGAAGTTGCTTCAGTTTTTAAGCTGCTGAATGCAAAAGTAAGACATGTTCTCTCTCTGCTACGTCTCCATCTAAATATTTATTTAGTCAAACATTTAGACCCACACTTTGATTCAAATTATTTGCTAAGTCGGAAGTTAGTCAATAAAATAATTGGGAAAAAAGTAGGGTTTTTTTGCAACTGAAGGTAACTTATATAAAACTGAGCTCCAATGTATTCATACCCCTGGATAATTTCGATTTAAAATGATTTCTGTTTGACCAACAAGTTTGCTTCTAACAGGATACGAGGCATATTTTAAAAGATCACAAAACAAAATAAAAGAAATATAGATTTTGAGGAAAAACTAAATAATCTGTTGCTATTCTGATTTTAAACAGAAAACAGCCCATTGAGATTACTTTATACCTAAATCTGTCATGGATGTTAACAGTTTCAGGGTTTATCGTAATTTAGGGTCAATCTAAGGTGCTTGAAATTATTGTTTTATCCAAATCATTGATGTGGAGGTTCAAAGTAAACAAAGAAGGCGTAAATTTGATCAGGACAAAATAAGAAAAACAGTAAGCGTGCTATTAATGGTGTCGCACCAAGCTGTTTTTAGACAGGCCATATCATTCCGATATGCATGTTCATGATTTAATTTTGGAAGCTTAGTGACGCTGGTCTAAAATC